>NW_008330293.1:530966-532152 GCF_000622305.1 Nannospalax galili | reverse complement strand
AAAGAATACAGGGAAATGCTCCCATTCACAATTGCTGCAAAAAAATTAAAATATTTTGGAATAAAACTGATGAAAGAGGATGTGGAGAAAGGGGAACGCTCATTCACTGCTGGTGGGATTGCAAACTCATACAGCCTCTATGGAAAACAGTGTGGAGAACTCAAAAAACTGAAAATGAACCTACCATGTGACCCACTTATACCACTTCTTGGCATATATCCAAAGGACTCATCCTATTGTAGAGACACTTGTACAACCTGTTTGTTGCTGCTCTTTTCACAATAGCTAAGAGATGGAAGCAACTTAAGTGTTCCTCAACTGATGAGTGGATAATGAAAATGTGGTACATTTACAGAATGGAGTTCTACGCAGTGGTAAAGAAAGATGAAGTCATTAAATTTGCAGGTAAATGGATTGATATAGAAACTGTTATACTAAGTGAAGTAACACAGACTCCAAAAAACAAATGACTTATGTTCTCCTTCATATTTGGACCTAGCAACAAATCCTTTTAAATTCCAGATCTTATAAGATGATGCTATACAGCAGTCCCTTCTGCATGAAATAGCTACCATCTTCATGACTTCAGCTGAGCCTGATCGCTAAACATCGTCACAACTGGCCTTGGTGACAGTTGTGCTCATTCATTAAAGGAGGGCCAGGCAGGGTCATTGGACCCTCACCACAGTATCCAGCCACTCGTCCCAGTCAACTGTATGTGATTTGGCCCTAATCACACATGGCCTCCTGGATTTGGGGAGGGGTAAAGTATACAATCTGGGGAAGGTTAGGAAGAGAAGGCATGACCCTTGCTGGGTAAAGGCTTTCCATGTGCATACCCTCAGGTCATACATACACCTCAGCAACCCCTCAGTTAGCTCAGTAAGTAAGCTCAATAAATTCATTGATTCCCCAGTAAAACTTTGATCAAACATTGCCTTGACACTAGAACCTTAAAAGGGAATAATCATTGCTTAGTATCCCCAGGAAAAGAAGTCTCACAACAGATGGAAAATTTTTTTGTTAATGCTACTATGTCTCATGATTATTAAAAAAAAAGAAAATGAGAATGTAAAAGATGTTAAAGAGATATGGGAATGGAGATATTTCCTAAAATAGAAAAAATGAGAAAGCCTAAGCAAGTGATGAAGGTCTGTGTAGGTTTGTTATGATATATAAAGGATTT
>NW_008330293.1:521053-530718 GCF_000622305.1 Nannospalax galili | reverse complement strand
TGCCCCTTGCCCTCCAAGGTCGACTAAGTTTCAGGGGACTATGGAACATCTTTCAAAATGTCCTGTAACTGTGGTGAGTCACCTGTCCTCTTATTCAGGGAGGCCATGGAGACCACAGGGGTCAAGCAGGACCTTTGACTTATCTTCACATAGGCAGAACTGTTAAAAGAAAGGAGCCAAGGGCTCCTCCCAATCCCATGTGACCCCTGAGGAACAGATCCTCAAACGACCTTAAGAGTAAAAATATATTGGTTTATCTGGACCAACTGTATGGCCTTTAACACCCAAAAGGAAAGTGTAACCATCAATATATTTCTTTAAAAGTTCAAGGGATTATACTTCCTAGACATTAGGCTTAAATCCATATAAAAAGTTATTTAGACAATTATTTCTCATTGATGATATTGTTCTTAACCAGAAAGTGCTGCTCAGATTTAAGACTTCAAATCTTGATCTCCAATACTGCAGTGCCCAACTGTAGCTAAGGGAGACCACCAGCTATTGTTCTAAAATGATGGATAAATTTGTTCTCTCCCCCTATCTAGAAGCCTTTGAGAGGGAACTGGCACTGATTCTAACCTCTCCAACAGCTATCAAAATACCTGAAAGCAAATCCTGAATCCGTAACTCTTGAGTTCAGCCTTGGAAGACAAAAGAAAAATGAGGAAGATCCCAAAAGAGGGATGCCTTTGGAAGCCCTTGTCAAGAAACTCCAGTGGACTCTCATATGAACATTTGAAAATTGCGGTGTTCTGACTTTTTTCTAGTTCCCTGTCTAGAACTTGTAATGCTAATTACTCTTGCCTTTACTTCTCCTTCACATCTCCTATTCATGATTCAATGACTTTCTTCTCCCCCTAGAGATAAAAGTTATGCAATTTGGGAGTCTTAGATAGACCCACTGAAGGGGAACTCCAATTGCTTCACCCTGTGTCCCTGTTCAGCATGGAAGAAGACAGAGCGATCTGTGTCCCAATTCCCTATTGGCAATTTGGGTAACCTCTTCAGAGGACGGCATGATAAGAATAGGAGGTAGGAATTGTCTAGGCAGTTAGGGGAAAAAGATCCCAAAGGAAAGTAGCCAGTTTCTTGGCTAAAACTCACAATGTCCTTGGGCCTCTTAGCAACCTACTCTGTTCCAAAGGCAAAAAATGTCAAAAGTATTTGTGAGGTTGTATCTAATCCTTAAAATATTTTAGGAGCTGGGCGTGGTGGCACATGTCTGTAGTCCCAGCACTTGGGAGGCAGAAGCAGGTAGATCTCTGTGATTTCAAGGCCAGCCTGGTGTACATAGTGAGTTCCAGGACAGCTGGGGCTACAGGGAGATTCTGTCTCAAAAAGACCAAAAAAAAAAAAAGATTTTAGGGTTACCTCTTCAGAGGGGGAACGGTGTCCATAGGCACTCGTTCCTTTGCAAGTCCTTCCCCAAGTCATAAGTACATCAAAACGCAGCTACACCCCACATTATAATTTTGTTGCAAAAAAAAATACAAAGTTATGTTTATAAATCCGGTTTGAAATTACTTTCCAATTATGCAAAGCTTATGGGAATTATTAACAAAATACTTCATTTTCAAAAGGAACCAAGTATCCAAATAATAAAGTCACACTAGATGGAATAAACAGAATGGGCACAATTGCTTAGTAATGAGTCACTGGGAGTGTCATGATGAAACTACCTCAGAGCAGGGCAAGGTCAAAGGTGGAAATGCAAAGGTAAAATAGTAGACCGGGGGGACTCATAGACCTCCCCTCCTTGTGCGGAAGATGTGAGCGGATTGCCTGGCATCCCAACAGTTGGAGAAATATGGCCTGTGTTAAACTGGTAAATCCCTATGTACATTCAAGCTTCTGACATTTCTACAGAACTGAGAAGCCCTCATAGTCTATGATAGTCTATGTGGGTGCCACCAAATGTCTAGTACACACTGATAGTGAACAGTACCGCTCATATACATATAAAGTCTACACAGCCTAGATAGGGATTTGAATTTGAAATGCCCCAGTCCCAGTTTTGAATTCTTGTTCCCCCAGATGGTGGTGCTATGTGGGGAGGCTGTGTAACTCTTAATTAAGAGTTGGGGCCTAACTGTAGGAAGTAGAACATTAAGGGTGGGCCCTGTCCCTGGCTCACTGTTTCTTTCAGTAGGTTTTTAGACTAATAGGATTCCCTCTGGTATTTTACATTAGCTAGGCATTATTTAGCTCTTCTCTCTCTCTCTCTCTCTCTCTCTCTCTCTCTCTCTCTCTCTCTCTCTCTCTTCCTCCCTTCTCCCTTCTGCTCATGTTGAGATAAGCGGCCTGTGCCATAGACTTCCATCACCATTAGCAGCTCTTTCTGCATTCTTTCCCTGCCATGATGATAAAACTGTGGCACAAAAGGCCCCTGACCTCAAGGCTATATCTATACAGAATCGCACAGAAGTGGCACTCTGCTGAGAAGAGTCACATAAGAAATTGCACCGCTGTTTACTTTTGTGTTCCCACCCACCTGTGTCAGCCATTTTGTACTGACTTGCAGGCCTCCAGATGTCTCGTGTTAGTCATCTTGGCCCATGCCAGATATCCATGTCAGCCTCACACTGTCTAAACATAAATTGACCATTATGACCTTTGTTCCCTATACTGACCCAGCTGTAGAAACAGATCCCCATGGGCTGAATGCTGAGGTGGACAAAGGGGAACAGAAAAAAAGCTAGAGTATAAGTTTGTCCACATCTCGTTTATTAGTTCCTTCAGCCAGCTGTGATGAGGGAAGAACCAGGAATCTTCATTTCACAGAGAGACACCAGTGGTATCCTTCATCTTCTGATGATATTGTTAGCTGCTGAAGAAGGGAACAAAACACACGATTCAGGGTCATGGTACCAAACGCCAGTCTACACAAAGTACAAAAACAGAGCCCCACCAGGAAAGTTTCCACACCAGCAGAAGGGTTCATGATAGGGTGTGGACAATTTTGAACACTGTTTACATTTTTTGGTCACAGTATCTGACATCATTTTCTAGAATTTTCTATTTTGAATCAGAAATATTGATAAATGAAAAGTACTTACAAATTGTAATGAAATATTTACGAATATCGCATATTAATACGCTTACCTTTTTATCTAAATACCTATTTTTCCTTTTTCTATATCTTGAAGTAATTTTTAAAATTTTTGTTTTATAAGAAAATTATTCAATTAGCTGATTTATTTTGGTTTTTTGACATAGGGTCTCATGTAGCCCAGGATGGCTTTGAACTCACTATATACCAAAGGTCACCATGAACTGCTGACCCCCTGTCTCCACTTCCTAAGTGTTGAGATCACTGGCCACCACCTCAGCTCACCATCTTACTCTTAAAAAAGTTTGTACCACTTAGCTAAGACTTTTTTTAAGATTTATTTTTATTTTAATTAAATAAATATGTGTGTCTCTGATTATGGGTTTGTGCAGGTGAGTGCGGTGTTCATGGAGTCCAGAAGAGGGCCTCAGATCCACTGGAGCTGGAGTTTCAGACTTTTGTGTGCCTGATGGGAGTGCAGGGAACTGAGCTCAGGCTCTGCCAGAGCAGCAAGAGCTCTTCTTACCTGCTGAGCCATCTCCAGCCCCTTGTTATCTTGGAGAGAGGGACTCATGTAGGCTAGGGTGACCTCTAACTCCTAATCCACTTCCCAGTTGGAGTGATTACATATTTGCAATCACACCTGGCTTTTAAATGAATTTTATAACCCTTAAAAACTCATAAACCATAAACAATGTTGCTTACAGTGTCTAATGGATAAAATGGTCTAATGTTTTATTTTATACGTAAATGTGTGAATCTATATATCTTATGAAGATAAATTCCTCAAGTTCATTCTAACCACAGGAACAAGTTCCCAGTACACTTAGAATATTATTAAAAAGAATAAAAACATATTAAACTATTTATATATTCATTAATAGTAATGAATTCAATGAAGATAAATAGTTCACTTATTGGGGAAGTAATTTCTCATTCATCTAGCTAATTAAAACTTTAGGAATTAACCAGGGATTGTTGATTTCACTTAAGTTTAAAGTATGTTTATATCAAGAAGCATTTCATGTACACTGACCTGCTGCTGTGTGATTCATGACTTCCCTGTGATTTTGACCTAAATAAATTTAAAAAAAATACACTTTTAAGTTCATATAATACAGTCTGTCCAATTTATATTATGTTTATTTTTATGACAGTTTCTTTCTCTTTACCTTCAAAGTTGTGGTTAAAAAAAGGAAAAGAACTGGCAAATTTCTGTTTTATGTTAGTTAATACTAAAAGTCAAAATCTTGAACTTATTTTCCATTTTATATCCACATGTTCCTTATTTTTAACTAATGAAATAAAATAATGGGATAGGAAAAAAAAAGAATGAACACAGAATGAGAGTCACAGAGACAAAAAATACAGTGGTGCTCATCAACCTGGACGCTGGAATGTCGGAGAAATTATATCCGTCCCTGTGACTTACTGCATAGAAGTAAACTCCAAATGGATCAAGGACCTCAACATAAGGTCTGTTATTCCGAATCTGTGAGGGAAAAGTAGGGAGCATGCAGGGATTTGTAGACACAGGGAAAGAATTTCTGAACAGACTGCCATAGTCCAGGCATTAAGTTCAACAACTGACATGTGGGACCACGTGAAGCTAAAAAGCTACTGTCCAGCAAAGGACAGTATCAATCGAGTAAAGAGGCAACTTATAGAATGGGAAAAAAATATTTACAAACTACATCTCTGACAGAGGGTTAATATCTAGAATATACAAAAACTCAGAAAACTAAACATTACAAAAAGCACAACCCAGTTAAAACATGGGGCAAGGAGCTAAGCATGGAGTTCTCAAAAGACAAAACACAGATGGCTGAGAAATACTAAAATGTCCAACACCTTTACTCATTAGGAAAATGAAAATTAAAGCCACTTTGAGATTTCACTTTACCCAACTCAGAATGGCTAATATCCAGAAATAAACAAGGACCAGTGTTGCTGAGGATGTAGGGAAGGAGAAGCGCTCATCCACCGCACATGGGGCTGCAAACTGATGCAGCCACTACGGAAATCAAGTTGGTTTCCACTATGGAAATCATCTCTACTGCATAGATTTCATAGTGTTGGAAGGTGCTATTCATACTACAAGAAGAAACAAATTAATCATTAACTTTACCCAGCTTGAATCCTGACTGCTTAAACAACTACCTTTCTAGATATGGCCTGTGTTGCAATAGGGGCATGATTATTACCAGAGTAACCAATCCCTTTCTACTTTGATTTAAGGTGTTCTTTATAAGATGGGGCCCATACTTGCCACTGATATCAGGTCTAGGAACCTGTGGTTAGATAAGCCACAGGACATAGGGGAGAGCCTAATACTATTACTCTGCTAAACAGGCACACTATTAAGGAAACTCCTAATGACTTACTGCTATACCCATAGATTTAATACATCACTCAACTTTCCCCAGAGAGCATCCTTATGCATCAAATGGAGATTAACACAGAAAACCCTGAGGAGCTGACTATTCAAGGCTGCCAGGGTTATGGGTTTACTTATCATGGAGCTGAGTTCACTAAGGTGGCCATGTGGCCTGGTCACCATCATGGCTGCTGACCTTACTAAGAGGGAGGCAACCATGTGACCTGATCTCCATCTTAGTTGATGACATCATCAATATGGGGACAGTCACATGGCTTGGTTACCATCTTGGACAATAACATTTTCAAAATGGTGGTGCCCCGTGTGACCTTGATGCCATCTTAATTTAACTACATGACAAAATTCAAAATGGTGACACCCAGAAATTTAACGCTACCACTGACTCTAGGGATCATGATAACTTGGGAATTCCCTGGACTGCAGACATTCAATCATATGTCCTAATCCTCTTGGAATTTATGTTTCGTTTTCATCTTGGATTCTTGATCAGATCATAGAAAAGCAAGAGATTCCAACAGTCTCTATTGCCTTGTAACAAAGTCAATGCATTTTTATGTCAAACTAAGAGGTACTATCAGACCGCCACAATGGGAATATTAATCTTAACATTATTTTGACCAGTTTCTAAATGGGATTATTTTGAGTACTATTTATTTTATTTATTTCATACACACATGCACATACACATACACATAAGAAAAATTATAATTGATTTTTGTGTATTTCATACAGAACATCTCAAACAATCTACCCCCATCACAAATTGTACCCTTCCATAGCCAGGGGACCTCACAGGAGCCCATATACACTGTCATCCCTGTGACTGCCCACTGTGTTGTCAGCGCCCCCAGCCGTTCCCCAGTGCTTGTCCATCCGCTGAGTCTAATCAGCCTGTCTAGAGTCCCTTGTTTTAGGAAGATCAGCTCTTCATCATCTAGCAGCAATCAGTTGCTAACATTCCTTTAGCTAAGATTAGGGTCTGCTGTTCATTATCCCAGTTGTATGCTGGGTTATTGTTTACTTGAGTTTGCATGGGACTTGTGTATGCTGACACACTGGCCATAGAATTGCACATTTCCAGGAGTTTATAGGACTGTTTCCATAGGGTCCTGCACCTCGTCCCTGGCTCTTAACCTCTCTGCCCTCTCTTCCATGATGGTCCCTGAGCCTTGGGTGGATGAAGCTTAATAAAGGGGTCCTATCCAAGGACCATTATTTAGCAGACTCTTGATCTCTACACTTTGGCCATTTGTGACCTTCTCTGTTCCTGGCCCTCCGCTGCATGAGGAGCTTCATTACTGAGAATTGATCCTTAGTGTCCTCTTCTTTATCCCTGTTCTATGCTCCATGAGCCTTAGCTGTACAGGTTGCATTGCAGATGTGTCCCTTAGGCCTGGGCAACCCATAGACAATGTCCATGTGTGACCAGTTGTGGCACTTGGTATTAGTCTCTGACTACTGCAAATTGAGCTTCTTTGATGAGTTGTGACTGGGATATTTGTCAGTAAATATAAGGATACATATTTTGCACATATTAAGAAATCACATTAGTTTAGTGTGACAGTTTGGGGTTTTTTTCTGAGATCTATGACCACTCCAGCCATGTGTATTGGGTTATGTTACAGTACCACACTTGAGTTTCCTCCCTTTGAGTGGGCTTTTAGTCAAATTGGGTAGGTGTTGATTTCCCCCAAGATGAAAGTACCACTACTGCACCAATGGAGTATGCTGTGCTGGCCATTGATGTGGCTATTTGAACTTGAAGCTGGTGCTGGATCATCCACTGATGTTTTCCCTTGGCACCTTCATAGCGCTCTCCAAAGCCATGAGAGCTGCCTTCAGGGGAAGTGGCTTCCAGGTCAGTTGCAGCTCTATTTCTCCAAATCCTGTGTCTGACATATGCTCTGTCTTCGGCAGTAGGGTCTTACCTTCGAGTTCTGGGAGGCCATCAGGGGCTGTGGCAATAGCCTGAGTAATTTTGGGAGTCTCTTGGACCACCCTGGCCAACAACTCAAGGGAAGGTGCCTCCTGTCTGGCACTGTTTCCTGTTAGGTAGCCTTCAGCTATACACATGGACTCATGTAGATATAATATATATATATAATATGTCAGCAGATTGTTGGACTAATATGGTTCCCTCTGGTTTTTTAAAACTAGCTAGGTATTATTTATCTCTCTCACTGTTTAATCTTCTGTAATGGTTTCCCCATTCAAAGTGCCCCCATTTTCCCATTTCTCCCTTGATAATACCCCTTCTCCCATGGTCCCACATCTCTTGAGCTCCTTCTTTCCCTTTATCCTCAAGGTTCCTTGTATAACCCTCCCTCCCCATTTAAATAACTCCATTCTTATCCATATCCCCTTAGTAACATCTGCTTTCTATTCTTCTCTATCGGGTTCTTTCTCTTCCTTCACCACCCTGGAACCTTTCATTATTCTGGTTCCTGTAGTGATATCTGGATACATAGTCCTTATAAGGATTTGGTGCTAGGATCCTCATATGAGGGAGAACATATGTCATTTGTTTTTCTGTGTTACTTCATTTAGTCTCCCCTCCTAGCATGAGCACTGGCCCACTTCTCCTCTTGGCACTCCAGAACTCTGGACTGCCCTCTTTGCCCAGACTCCCCACTGCCTCCTGATCCTTTGCACCCAGACCAAGCCAACTCCTCAGTCTAGTCCCCTGGAACCCTCAAAGCCTGTCCCCTCCCCCACCTCACCTTTGCATACCTGAGACCAGCCTTCGTCCCTGGTTGTCCTACCCAACAACTTGCCTGGAATTCCTGAGAACAGCCTCCTTCCCTCACTGCCTGAGAGTCCTGAATCCTACCTCTATCTAGCAAGACTCCCAAATTGTTCTGTGCCTGCCGACCAGAGGCATCCAGCCCTTAGGAGGAAGCCTGTGAGCATGTGATCCTCAACTGACTTGAGCCTCTGTTAGAACTCCTGAGCATCAGGACTAAAGCCATCTGGCACCTCCAATATAAAAATCAAAAGAAAGAACCTGAAGCCTAGACCAACCAGCTTTTTCTCCCAACAAGTAAACCACAAAGGCACATAAAGTTTATAGAAAGAAGCAGGCCTAAACTCAACAAGGAAAGGCTTGAGTCTCACACAAGATTCAGAAACTACAAAAAAAAAAAAAAATCCACATCAAAATCACAGCAAAAAAAGAATAACATGAAAAACCAAAATAATATATTCCCACCAAATACCAATAGTCCTCTAGAGGAGTACAATGAGAACCCCATAGAGATAACACAGGACATAGAATTCAAAACAACAATTATAAATGTGACATAAACATGATAAAAGAATTCAGTGAATTTAAAGAACATACAAACAAAGAAATCGAAGAACTGAAGGAAGATAGGGATAAATTTCTGAATGAATTCAGAAAAGAGTTAGAAATATTGAAAAATACTCAGGCTGAAATGAAGAAGGAAGTGAAACACTCAGTAAGTCAATTAGAAATGACAGGAGAAAGCCTCACCAACAGGATGAATGAAATGGAAAACAGAGTATCAAGACTGGAAGATAAAGTGGACGAATTAGACCACTCAAGCAAAGATTATGGAAACTTTAAGAAAACACAGGAATGAAATATGCAGGAATTGTGTGACACCATGAAAAGACCAAACTTGTACATCATAGGCATACAGGAAGGAGAAGAATCTCAGGATAATGTTATGGACCAGATCTTAAACAGGATTGTAGAGGAAAATCTCCCAAAATTAAAGAAGGACATGTCCATCAAAATACAAGAAGCACACAGAGCATAGACAGGACCAGGGTCTCTAAAATCATGGGAATGACCAAAATTAAACCAAGAAGAGATGAACAGTTTAAACCAACCCATAACACATAAGGGAATTGAAACAGTTATAAAAACCCCCCGACTGAAAAAAGCCCAGGACCAGATTGATTTACAGGAGAATTCTACCACATATTTAAAGAAAATCTATATCCAATACTACTTAATTTATTCAAAAAGATAGAATCAGAGGAAGTACTTCCAAATTCCTTCTATGAAGCCAGCATCACTGTAATACCAAAGCCAGGTAAAGATACAACCAAAAAAGAAAACTATAGACCCATATCCTTAATGAACACAGATGCAAAAATTCTCAACAAAATACATCCAAACCACATACATACACACATCAAAAATATCACCCACCATGATCAAGTCAGCTTTATTCCAGAGATGTAGGCATA
>NW_008330293.1:515831-520831 GCF_000622305.1 Nannospalax galili | reverse complement strand
GAAAAAAACTGGAAGCATTCCCATTGAAATCAGGAACCAGACAAGGCTGTCCACTATTCCCACTTCTCTTAAACACAGTGCTTGAAACTCTTGCAAAAGCAATAAGACAAGAGAAGGAAATTAAAGGAGTAATAATTGGAAAAGAAGATATCAAATTGTCCCTTTTTACAGATAATATGATATTAAGAGATCCCAAAAATTCCACTAGAAAACTGTTAGAATTGATTAATACTTTCAGTAAAGTGGCAGGGTACAAAATCAATTTACAAAAGTCTGTAGCCTTTCTATATACCAATAACAAGCAATCAGAAAAAAAGTACACAGACACATTCCCTTTAACAATAGCTTCAAAATAAATAAATAAAATGTCTCAGAATAAACCTGACCAAAGATATTAAAGACCTCTACAATGAAAATTTTAAATCTTTAAAGAAAGAGATTGAGGAAGACATCAGAAGATGGAAGGACCTCCCAAGCCCATGGAGTGGAAGAATTAATATTGTGAAAATGACCATAATATCAAAAGCCATTTATATATTCAATGCAATGCCAATCAAAATCCCCATGACATTCTTCACAGAATTGGAAAAAACTATCCTAAGATTCATATAGTAGCACAAAAGACCTCAGATAGACATAGTAACCCTGAGCACTAAGAGAAATGCTGGGGGATTACTATACCAGGTTTTAAACTGTATTACAGAGCTACAGTCATAAAAGCAACATGGTACTGGCACAAAAATAGACCCGTAGATCAATGGAACAAAACTTAAGACCCAAATATGAGTACATGGAATTTCAACCACCTGATATTTGACAAAGGGGCCAAGTATATTCACTGAAGAAAAGACAGCATATTCAGCAAATGGTGCTGGCAAAACTGGATCCCCACCTGTAGAAGCATGAAACTAAACCCCCATCTTTCACCTTGTACAAAAGTCAACTCCAAATGGATCAAAGACCTCAATGTAAAGCCTGAAACTCTGAAACCGTTAGAAGAAAACATTGGCAAAAACCTACAAGATATAGGTGTCAGAAAGGATTTTCTAAATGGGACATCAATTGCTTAGGAAATAAGGTCAAGGATCAACAAATGGGACCTCATTAAACCATTTATATTTTACTCTGTTTTCTAAAAATATTTTGTTATTTTTATTTTATGTGTATACGTGTATTGCCTGCATATAAGTAAGTATACCTGTGTCATGCAATCCCCAAAGAGGACAGAAGTGGCTGTCGGATCCCCTGGAACTGGAGTTAAGGACAATTGTTAGCTGACATGCTGACATGTGGGTGCTCGTTTTGAACCCCAATCTTTTGCAAGAATAGCCAGTGTTCTTAACCAGTGAGCCATCTCTCCAGCCCTTAAATTTTATTCCTTCTTAAAAAATATTTTACTTTTATTTTTATTTTATGTGTATGAATGTATTGCCTGCATGTATGTGAGTGCACCCATGTCATGCAATGCCACAGAAGTCAGAAGAGGGCTTCAATTTCCTCTGGAACTGGAGTTAAGGACGGTTTATAGCCACCATGTGGGTGCTGGGAATCGAACCCAGGTCCTCTGCAAGAGCAGTCAGTGCTCTTAACTGCTGAGCCATCTCTCCAGACCCTAAATTTTATTCTTAACCTAAAGAGTTAATTCTTCCTTTTGTCTTTCCTGTCTCCTCTGACTTATGTTATGCTAATAACTTAGACAAGGGAAACTTTGCTTGGTTTCATATGTAAAGACTCTTCCTCTGAAAGAAACATTAAATATTAGTCTTCTCTTTCAAAACCTGTAAAACTTAGAACTTGGTTTATCATAAGAAAGTCTAATCTTTTAATCCCATCACAAAGAGTTACTACCTTAAACCTACATGGCAAATTTAACTGTTTCTTTTAGACCACAATGCCTTTTTACATATTAAAGAGCTAGAATATAAGCTTGCTTTCTGTCTTCTATTTTTTGGTGCACCTAGATTCCATGTCATTGTGGTATGCGTGTCTGTGATCATTGTTTTCATGTATTGTTTGTGTTGATAAGTTTTGAGCTGTGGCCACTTCAGTTTTTTCCCCCTTTCTCGGTATTTTCTTGTGCACAAGAATTATTGGTTTTATTTTTGGCATGCCTAAACAAAATACACATGTACAAATTTATACATGTAAATATTTTGATGATACATTCAAAGGCCTTATAAACAGGTACCGTAATTATTTTAAAATCTATTAAACAGTGTCTTCGTGTCTACTAAGTATTTCACAAAACTTTCAAATGCTAATTGCTTATACAAAACAGCACCTAAGCCAGTTGTGTGAAAATCCTATTTGTCAAATACCTGTTTTTTGGTTTTAGTTTGCTTTCAAGGTGTTTTAAGGTATCTATTTTGTTTGTCTGCTTCAAAGGTGTTTTGGTTTGAAAAATAATAACAAAAACCATATTCTCAACTAATTTAGAAAATCTTCATTTCTAAAATCTGTCTTATATATAATTAGATATATATACACAATCAACATGAGTTTGTTTCTTTAAATTAATTTACTGGTATCATATTAACTTATAAGTAAAGTCTCATACAAACTAAAACTGTTAAATTAAGAAAAACTGTTTCCAGGTCAAGACATTATCTCTTTAATCCTCATCTAAAACATGGTTCTTATTATTCAAATATATAAATTAATTTTAAGTACATCTCTCTCTCTATGTGTGTGTGTGTGTGTGTGTGTGTGTGTGTGTGTGTGTACTATATATATATATGTATGTGTGTGTGGTAAAATATTAATTGCTTGGTAAATTCTTACAACAAATGGTAAATTTGTTTGTAAATGTAATTAAGAAAGTTTACTGACGGTCTGAGCAGGCCTGTAGCACAGTTTTCCTTTAGTGATGATGCTGGAGGTTGTGAACTTCAATTTGACCATGTTTTACTATGTACTAGTTGCTTCTCTATATCTAGTGTTTACATTACTTCAAAACCTAAAGCAAGGTTTTTGTAGACCACTCCCTGAACTACATGAAGTAAAAAAGGTTATTAACAGTTTTGTGTTTCTATAAGGCTTACCTGGGAACTTATAAAACACAGTGTGTACATGGGTAATAGGAACTCACTACATTATCTTATGTGTGTAATTTGGATTCCATGTTCTTTTAATAAGTTGATGCTGCACAGCCCTGTTCTAAGCCAAATAACTGCCATCTTTATGACTTCAGCTGTGCCTGCTTGCTAAAGGTCATCACAACTGGGCCTGTTGACAGTTGTGTTCCTTCACTAAATAAGGAGTAAGCAGGGTCGTTGGACCCTCACCTGAGTGTCTAGCCATTCTTCCCAGCCAGCTGTATGTAAGTCTACCTAATTGAAAATGATCACCTGAATTTGGGAAGGACTATAGGATATAAGCTTGGGAAGGCTTGGAAGAGAGGGCTTGACTCATGAGGTTATAAGTCTACATCTATGCTGGGTAAAGACTTTCTGGTGTAAATACTCTCGGATCACGCATACACCTCAATAACAACCTCAGTCATCCCTGTAAGTAAACAGTAAACTCATTGGTTCCCTAGGGTGAATTTTAATGTAATCAAACATTGGTTTGATTATGTCTCATGGTTATTAAGAAAAACAATGGGAAGGTGAAAGATGTTAGAAGGATATGGGAATGGAGATGTTTTATTAAGAAGGATGTATGTATGAAGATTATGATGGCTGGATAGTTCCAGAAAAGAAAAAATAATAAAGTCTAAGCACATGATAAAGGTCTGTATGGGTTTGTTACAATATATAGTGGATGAGACAGAGATAATATACACATTGTCTTAAAATTTCTAACGTGAGAGTCTAGTCAACTAGGGTAAGGAACAAAATATGTCTACTCAAGGTTTATCTAAGAATGTTTGGTTTTTGTCCAAGCTTTATCTACATATTACATGGTAATTAAAATACCAGACTGGTGTAACTAACCTTCTTGGGTGTTTAATATTCATATTTTAATGCCTAAACTAATCTGGCCAGAGGAACTTAAACGGATAATTTTTGTTTCTTGCCCTCCAAGGTCAACTAAGTTCCATGGTACTATGGAGCATCTCTGAAAATGTCCTGAAACTGTGGTGAGTCACCTGTCCTCTTGTTCAGGGAGGCTGTGGAGACACCACACGATGAACTTGAACCACTGTCCAGTCTACAAAGAGGAGGGTCAACACAGAGGAAACATTTCCTCCATGCTTCCAAGCCAAGCTCTGGTCCAGCAGGACCTTTGACTTATCCTCAATAGGTGGACCTAAAAGAAAGGTCTAAGGAGCCAGAGGCTCGGCCCAAGCTCATGTGACCCCTGAGGGACAGATCCTCAACTGACCTTAACAGTAAAAATAAATTGGTTTCTTTGGGACAACTTCATGGCCTTAAACACCCAACAGGAAAGTATAACCAAAGAATAAAGTGACTGGTATATTTCTTTAAGAGTTCAAAGGACTGAACTTTCCAGACATTAGGCTTAAGTTCATATAAGATGCTATTTAGACAATTTCTCACTAATGATTTGTTCTTAATAAGAAAATGCTGCTCAAATCCTCACCTAATCAACTCTGCAGGGTCTACCTGAAGTCAAAAAAAAAAAAAAGAAAACACTATTCTTATTTAAAAATTAAATGGTGTCTAAATTTCTTCTCTCTCCCTGTCTAGAGAGCATTTGGGAAGGAACTCACAATGTGATTCTAGTCACTCCAGTGACTATCAAAGTGCCTGAAAAGCAAATCCTGAGTCTATCCATGGCAGTCAAAAGAAAAATGAGGAGAAACCCAGTAGACGGATGCTTTTGGAAGGCCTCATCAAGAAACCCTGAGTTCTGTTCCAACGTCTCATGCTTTCCTGCCTAGAATTTGTGCCTAACTACTCTTGTCTTTACTTCTCCTTGACACACTGAGATCCATCCTCCTCATAATAATGATTATTCCACGCCTTTAAATTTAAATGAGATGGCAGTCAGTGAACCAGATGCTCTGATGAACTGTGACCTGGGAGATTTAAGAT
>NW_008330293.1:455675-515608 GCF_000622305.1 Nannospalax galili | reverse complement strand
CCCTTTCCTCCCCAAGTTGGTATTGGTCAGAGTATTTTGTCACAGCAAAGAAGAAACAAACTAGGACAGGGAGAGTTAACCCCTTTCAAAGTTAACCAGGATGGAGCCACACTAAAAGGTATTTGTGCACACAAATATGACTCCATAGGCATATATATAAAAAAAAAGAGTACGTGAAATTGGGAGGGGCTAGTAATGGGAGTGCTGACAGGAGAGGAGATCTAAATACAATCAAAGCACATTGTATGAAGTTTTAAATAACTCAATAAAAAAATGAAAAATCAAACAGGAATCCGTGGTTCTGGGAAGACGGTTCAATAAGTAAAGTGTTGCTGTTCAAGCATAAGGACCTGAGTTTAGCTTTCCAGCTCCCACATAAAAACTGGACACTGCTGCACGCATCCAGTAACCCCCTACAGAAGGCAGAGACAGGAAAATTCCTGGGGCCCTCTGGCCAGCAAGTCCCACCAAATGGTGAGCTCCAGGTTCAGTAAAGATGCTGTCTCAAGACGAAGAATGATAGAAGATGGCCATGGACATGGACCTCTGACTCCACAGGCACACACACAGTCATGCACACACACGAAGAAAGAAGAAATCCTTGCTACAATGCATTTAAGTAAGGAGTCAGACATTTCTGCCCACATCTCTCACTGGGTTTTCCAAAGGGGAAAAAAACCTTTCAAACTTAAATGCAAAAGAAGAGAAATACAAACAATGCAATAACTGCTGTGGTATAGCAACTCCGTCTATACCTGCTGAGTGCATTAAGTTTAAATGAAAGAACAATTAAAGAATGCTTTTCTGGCATGTGCTAAACACAAGCTAGGTTAGTAGAGTGCCATCCGAGGTTCCGCTCTTCGGAACAGTAAGTATTGTCCTATGGATGACAGGTTTTCCTACACATGAATCTTCTTGAACTTCATTTCTAGATGATCATGAGAATTGTAAATTCTATCATGAGAGAAGAGGTAAAGGAAACAACTGGAATAGTCACGATACTAATTACATGTCCATATGTGAAATGCTATTCAAGAGTAATCATTCATTAATGTTTATTGGGTACTTGCTCTACATGGTGCTACCTATAAATTAGCAGTGAGCAGAACAGACATGGCCATGGTCCTCCAGCAACATCAGTCTATAAAGGAGGGTCATGGTTCTAGGAGGATTCCAGAGTGTGGGCACTCAACACCGTTCCCTGGAGGACAGTGTCACAGACTGGAGACAGTAAAGAAAACGGAGCTCTTTATCACTCAGCCTGAAGGAAGTAACTAAAGTGGTAAAGGAACAACAGGAGACAAGAGAACAGACAATGCTGCGGAGTTGGGGCTTCCTGATGACTTCCTTCAGGAAGGGTACAAACGATATTTTTGGTGGTGTAGCCTAAGAAACTTAACCTGTAAAGAGGAGATTCTGGAACAAGTGGTGTTTAATTGTGAGAGCATATCATACTCACACTTATTCTTTCCATTGTTTATATTGGGTTAGTAAATACTCAATATAAATACATTCCAAAGAAGTGAGATTTGCCTGTATGCATCCCAGCTTCAAAAATAATCAGTTTTCCCAACTAATTGTAAGTATTTGCCCAGTTACATTCCACTAGCATTTCCTTCCATATCACAAGAGTGAGTAATCAATGAAACTATCAAGAAATACTTGTTTCTAGAATGAGAAATATTAATACTGACTTTGATGTAGTATTTTATCAACTGTAGCTGCTCACAAACATATGAGGCAATTATTTATAAACTATCACTTTCTTATTCCTAGTTTCTAACATATTTACTCATAAGAAATACATCCTAGATGCTTACCTGCTGGTGTGTTGTTGAATACTATCTTCTGATGTGGAACTAAATTAAAATGAAGATAACACACAGAGTTAAAAAGTCCATTGATTCTGAGAACAGATCACATTATGCCCAAATGAATGCCAACACTTCAGGCATGTGAGTAAGCTGCATTCTTCTTTTATACTTTTTATTGAAACTTTGTGCACTTCATATAAAACAGCTAACTCATCTTTATATCCCTCCCCCATACTTAGCCTCCTATAGCCCTCCCACTAAATTTCATGCATTGCATCCTATATATTAAGACCTATCGAGTGAAGTTATTTTACCCAGATATCCTGAAGTGCAAGATCATGCACTAAGGTCAGGTCACTAATCTAGAGTCTCTCTCTTAAAGAATAAGACAACTCTCCCTCACCCACAATGATCAGTTGCCAATAGTTCTTAGGCTAGGGATGGGGCCTGCTGACCATTTCCCCAGTTCTATGCTGGGTTTTTGTCAAATTGAGTTTGCATGGGACTTGTACCATCTGGTACCATCTGATACCATTGCTGTAGATCCATATGAGCAGGGTCCCAGGAGCCTGTAAGACTCTGTTTCCTTATGTTCATCCACCCCCTCCACAGCTCTTTCAACCTTTCCACACCTTTTTCTGCAATGGTCCCTGAGGCCTGGGTGGGTGAAGTTTAATATGTGTCCTGCACAGGGACCCAGTCACTATTCATCAAAGAAGCTTCTTTTGCAATGGATGGAGATTACCAGAGAGTTCCACAACTGGTCACACACAGAGAATAAGTGTCTATGAAATGCATATCCCAAACTGACTACACACCTACAATGGAACCTCTAGGCCTAAGGCTCCCAGAACATAGTGGAAGACGGGTTAGAGAGACTACTAAGACATCTCTGAATTCCCATCAGCAAAGCTTCCTCATGCAACAGAGGGCGATGAACACAAAGGCCACAGATGGCACGAGTGTACAGAGGGTCAACGCAGCAGAGATATTTTCTTCCTTATACTTTCTAAGCACAGAATATAAACTTGGCCCTGTACTGCTAAACTCCACCCTCTGACTCTAGGATACCTTTTCATTGGTTTGATATACGAATTGCTCCATGACGTAAACTAAACTCACATCTACATCAGGGAAATCTGGCAGATTGACCAGGCAGGAAAACTCCTCCATCTGATTCCACACATACCAAAATTCAGGAGAAAACAGCACTCTAGTCCAAACCTGAGAGCTGAGAATAAGTGACAGCCTAAAAAAGACATTCACAACCTCGTCTAGTCTCGGGATCCTTACAGAAGACAGCACGGAAAGAATGGAGGAGCAGGAAGACAGCGAGAGGGGGTATGGAATGCTGTCTGATGGTCATGGCACAGCCAGGGCCGCCAGGTCCTCACGGAGACTTCCTGCAATGGGCCTACTGGAGGCTGGGCCTATCAGCAGTCAACCAGGGTCTGCAGAGGGGCTCATGGGGCCCTATCCCTCCCTGCTGAACTATTGGCTACTGACAAATTCTGGGGAAGGGGCAGCCACTGTCTTCAGTGGTACAGCCAGAGGAGCCATCCCGGCTCTGAGAAGGAATTGGAAACCCATGGCCACACACAGCCTCCTGGTTAAACTCAAAACAAACGAATGACATGAAGAGCAGCCAATAGAAGTAGAAGAGAAATCAGAGAAGATGGGGTGACAGTTATCCACAGTATACTTTATACATGTATGAACTTGTCAAAGAATGAATTCAATAGATTTATATAAAAAGATGAACTGTGACCCACTTGTTAAATCGCTTTAAATCCTTCCAAGTATTCATTTAGTATAAAACAGTGACAACACGGGCTGGGGAGCTGGCTTAGTTGTAAAGTGACTGTCATGAAAACATGAGCACCTGAGTTCAAATCCCTAGCACCCACATAAAAAGCCAGGCATGCCTGCCATCCCATTGTGGAGGCAGGAAGATCCAGGAGGATGCCAGGGGCTTGTTGGCATGGCAGTCCAGCTGAGGCTGGGCAGTCTAGCTGAATCGGCAAGTTCCCTATTCAGTGAGAGACCGTGCCTCAAAAAATAAGGCGCTGTGGGGCTGTCCGCACCTGTGGGGCTTCCCGATGAGCCACCATACACTGTGCATCAATGCCAGCACCTAACGTGTCTACTTGGCACGTGGCTGAAGTCATTTAACATCACTGCTTTCCCTCACTGCCCCATATATCACGAGCCTGGGCTTGTCGGAAGCAGAGTTCTCTTAGTGGCCGGGACTTATCATCATGGCTCTAGGGCCAGGAGCCCCCTCCCCTGACAAGGAGGGTTAGTGAGAGCCAGAAGCGTCTGGGAGGAGCGCAGCAGGCCAGCTCCTCGGAAGCCCGGGAAGCCGCACCTCTTAAACCGGCTTGGGGCACATCAAGGAATAATCATGAACTTGGAGTGGTGCTGCAGGCCATTAATCCAGCACCCTTAATCCTAGCATGGAGATGCAATATTACAAGCCAGAACAAAAGTGAAAAACTAGAAGACTATTTAGTATTTCCAAAGATCTTTTAAAAGAAACAGAATTCATTAAATAAGAAAAACAGGGCAGGAGAGACGGCTCAGAGGTTAAGAGCTCTGGCTGTTCTTGCACAGGACCACTTCAGTTCCCAGCACCTCATGGCCCTGACAACCCAACCTTGATACTCCTGATACAGGGGATCTAATGCCCTCTTCTGACCTCTGCCGGCATTACATGCATAGGTGCACTTACATACATGTAGACAAAACACCCACACATAAAGTAAATTAAAATTAGTCTTCCAGGCTTCTGGGAAGGCACTCGTATGAACTTACAGCAATGGTGACAGCATGCACAAGATCCATGCAAACTCAAACTATGAAAAACCTAGCATAGAACTGCAGAAATGGGCAGGAAGCCCCAACCATAGCCGAGGAACTACTGATGGTTGGTCACTGTTCGGTGAGTGAGAGTTTGTATCCTTTAAGGGAGTGATACTAAATAGGCTGACAAGGCTCCAGTGGATGAACTCACACTGAGGGACATCTGGGGACACAATAGGGGACTCAATAGGCCTTAACATATATGAGAAAATACGTGGAGTCTGGTGGAGGGCGATAGGGAGAGAAGTACAGATACGGGGGCGGGGGGCTCTAAATATGATTAAGATGTGTTGTATGAAATGCCCAAATTTTCAACAAAATATATAGCTTATAAAAAATAAAAAATATATCTTAGGCAAAATCATAAACCTGCCTTGTAAAATTTTTATCCAAAAACCAGGCATAGTGGCACATACCTATAATGCCTGGACTTGAAAGGAAAAGAGGATCAGAAGTTCAAGGTCATACTTGACTACACACCAAGTTCAAGACCAGTCCCAGCCACATCATGAGATCCTGCCTTTTAAAAATAACTATCCAGAAAATATTTTATTTAGGCAGTAGATAAATTGAAATATTTACTCTGTGGTAGGTTTCAGATGTCTGAATCCTTAATAACCTCTTCTGAAACTCCTATAGATGACACAGATTGCATTTCGATAAACTCAGCTAAGGGACGAAGGTTTCTGGGCATTCAAGAGTGAGACCCTGCCTCAAAAACCTAAAATCTAAAACTAAAACTGGAAACAGAAATAAAAGCAATACATGCCCCTACGCTTGACTTCTTCCGCCTTGCCTTTGACTAATAGAGCAAAGACTCTGGCTACACTCACAAATCAGAGCATCTTTGCAAAGTAATTCACTGATTTGGATTTTTACAAAGGCCTTGTACAATTAAATGAAAGGCTGACGTGGCACCCAAAGTCCGAGCCATGAACACAGCAAGACTTTTCTCGTTACCCAGATTAAAATGCTACCAAAGTGTAACTTCAGAGCATAACTTCAACTTACTTGCTCCTCAGGGATCCCTCTTCCTGGGGAAGCCACGATTTCAAGCTGCTCCACGCCACGACTACTAAGGTTGCTGCGATGAGCACAGATAAAGCAATGTACAGACCTGGCAGCCACTTCTTTTCAGCCTTCCTAGAAGCTCTTTGCATTGTCAAATCTAAAAATAAAAGGTACACTGGAAATTAAACGAATTTATTTCCAAGTTAACAACAAATTCAATAAAATAGTTTTCACCTTTGTTACTATTCAAACAACATGTAAAACTAATTATAGAAATACTAATTCATAGTATTTGAAACTACATCTAAAATCTTTCTTTCAACTACATGGAAAAAAATTTCAGAGATTTCCAAAGTATTCTACATGATACAGCAATTACAGTAAAATCGCATTATAGTCCTGTAAGTGAGCACCCAAAATTCAGTGACATGAAATACTTACCATTTTGATCAGCCAATGCAGATGATCTTGATTTTCTGCTGCACGTTGGAGGTTCGTAGCCAGCTTCACAGCGGCATGTGCCAAGTGAATCACATACCTAGGATAATTTTGAAAATTTCTACTGATTTTTAAATGAAGAAATTATAAGCTAGATAATGTTTACTTTTTATCTTAGCCTAGTATAATATATGAGTTAAAGAGATAATCCTGAAAATTGAATATTTCTTTTCTTAGACTAAAACATCAAAAAAAATATTTAAAAAAAGCTATAAAATGACAGCATACACAAGTCCTATGCAAGCTCAAACCAGACCAAATCCCAACATTGACATGGGAAAGCGAGTACGAAATCCCAACCCAACCTAAGGAACCTTTGGCAATGAATGACTACTGGAATGTGGAGGGCCAGTGCCTTACAGGATGGGACTCTGTGGACCCAGTGGATGGAGCCACACGGGAGGACATTTGGAGACACAAATCAAACTCTGTGGGCCATATCAGATATAGAAAAGAACACATCAAATCGGATGGGGGAGCAGAGGGAGGAGATATGGACAGAGGATGGGATCTAAATAACATCAAATTGTATTCTGTGACAATCACAAAGCCTTCTGGCAATATTCCAATGGCTCTAGAACCAGCACCCCAGAATTATGTGCCTCTTCCCGTTCCCCATATTCACATTCCTTTGGCAGTTCCAAGTATTTTCCTTCACAAACAAGGCTCTATACCTTCCTCTAGATGATTCTTAAGCATTTACCACAAAGAACAACCCTTCATCTAACTCAATGTAGCAATCTTAACTAGATCTAAATACCAATGTAAGAAGAATCATGATGAAAAATCAGCAACTTCAATGAGAAATTCAGCAAAGAAATTGAGATTCTGGGGTCAGGAGAAAGCCAAATGGAAATCTTGGCAAAGAAGAAATAATAATCAAATAAAAACCACAATGGAAAGCATCAAGAATCCAGGTCAGTCATCCTTTGTTGAGAATAAGAGACTGCAGACCGTGTATCGCTGGATAGGGCTTCTACACTAAACCTCACTCACCCAGGGCTAAGGGACCATTGTGGAAGAGGGGTCAGAAAGACTGTAAGAGCCAGAGGGAGTGGATGACCACAAGGAAATGGACATTTCCAGGCCTCCAGGAACTCACTCATATGTCCTGGAGGCAGTGCTAACAACGTGCGCTAGACACATGCAAACTCAAACCAGCCAAGAACCCAGTGTAGAAATGAGGAGAAGTGCAGGAGGCCTCAACTTTAGCTGAGGAATTATTGGCAGCTGATCACTGCTGGGTGAGGGAGAGGTTTTCTTTAACAGAGTGACCCTGGATAGGATGACCAGGCTTAGGCGGATGAACTCACACTGAGGAACATCTACAGACACACATTTGGCTCAATGCGTCTTAAAATATATGATAGAAGGCGTGAAATTCAGTGGGGGAGTACAGGAGGTGCAGATAGAGGAGGGGATCCAAATATGATTAAGACGGATCATATGAAATGCATGAAAATTCAATATATATAAACAGGTCAAGCAGAAAAAACAAGCAACACAGACTGAAGACAAAGTTCAGGAATTATTGCATTCAGACCACAATAACTCAAAAGACTATCCGTCCTGACATCACTCTGGACAACTCTGTAAAGGGGAGAAGGAGGAGCTGAAGGCATAGAAAACCTGTTCAATTGAACTCTAGCAGGAGAGCCCCCATATCCTTAGGAAGAGATGGGCACACAGTCCAAGAGGCATTTAGAGCTGCAAGTAGATGTGAACAGAGAAAACCTCCCCAGCATCGCATTAGAGTTACAACGCCCAGAGCACAACACAAGCAAACAAACAAAACATTACTGAAAGCCCCAAGAAAGAACTTCGGGAGCCAGGTTGATGGCACAAGCTGACAATCCCGCCACTCTGAAGACTGAGTCAGCAGAAGTACAGGTTCCTTGTGGATCACATGGTGAGACCCTAGCTCCACGGCCAGCCAGCATCTATCCTGTAATATCAATGATTCAGACTGGTGGATTCCATTTAACAAAACTAATAAATGAGTAAATAAGCAAACAAATGAATCCTGCCTGGGACAAAATTTTAAAAGAACCACTACATGGGCAAAGGCACAGATTGACAGGAAGGAAAAGATGGAAATGATGTGACAGGGAGCACAATTCAGGAGTGAGCTTGGTCAGATATGTGGGTCTGACCAGGTAGACCCTGAGGCCGTAACGAAAGATAAAGAAGGTCACTACAAGCTGTAAAGGGAACAGCTCAACAAGACTAAACATATACACGTACTGAGTTCCAACTCTCCTGGTTTCGTTGAACAAAGGACTACTGGATGTAAAGGGCTAGGTAGGTCAGATGCAGTGGTACTAGCAGAATTTAATACCCCACCCTGCTTTTCACAGCACTTCTCACTGACATCTTGCTCTGAGATACTTTCTGCCCCTCTTCCAGAAGATTCCCTGAGTGCAGGGGAAAGGGGGTGATACAGCTGTCTCATTTACGGCTGAGCATTCAATTGTTTCTTATTCTCAGCATTTGACCAGTTATGAATCTCGGCAGTAACCACTATGAAAAGAAGCTGCCCTGCACAGAGCTGACAGCGGCACTGATCTGTGAGCACCAGTATGTAGCAGCAGCTTCCCTCATAGGGCCTGTAACCTCCCCAGGACGAGCTCTAGAGCAGGATTACAGTACCAGACACCAGGTATCTTGTGGAGTGGTCCTCAAATTCACCTGGAAAGAGGGAGCCTCAACCGAGGAATTCCCTCCTTCACACTGGCCTTTGGCCAGGTCTGGGACCATTTTCTTAGTTGTTCATTGATGTAGGAGAGCCCAGCCCACTATAGTCAGTGTCATCATGGGGCAGGTGAGCCTGGGCTGTATAACAAAAGTGCTGAGCCCGTAAGCAGTGTTTCTCAGTGGGTTCTGCTTCACTTTCTGCCTCCAGGTTCCTGTCCTGCTTAAGTTCCTGCCTTGGCGTCCCTTGATGATAGACTAAGATCAAGATTTGTAAATCAAATAAACCCTTTTCTCCCAAAGTTGCTTTTGGTCATTGTGTTTATCACAGCAACAGAAAGAAACTGAAACACAGTTCAAACATTTGTTTCAATTGTTATCTTTCAACAGGCTTGCAAATAGTAGATTTTCATGGGTCCTTTCATAAACTTTTACTTCTGGCTAATCGTTCTCTATGCTACCTCCCCCATCCTCCCACCTCAGTTCCTGCTTAAACCTTTCCTCAGTATTTCTCATTCCATATAATGACACACTTTTGAATGATTAGCAAGTTATAGAAGAAATCTGGAGGGAAATTGCAAAGTTCCTAGAATCAGATGAAAATGGGATACAGAAAAGGCAGTTGAAAGGGGCGGGGGGAGTTTATAGCTGTGTGTGTGTGTGTGTGTGTGTGTGTGTGACAGAGACAGAGAGGAGAGAGAAAACAGATAGGAGAGAAAAAGAGACAGAGGAGAATCAATAAGTAACACTAATGATCTATGTAAAGGTCACAGAAAAACAACAATAATGGACAGAAATATTAAAAACCAGGACTAAAGGTAATAAAATAGGAAAAGTAAAAAGTAGAAATAATCATTGAGGTGAATTTTTTTAAAGATAAAAATTTGGACAAACCCTTATCCAAAATAGCAAAAATGAAACGGCCCAAATTAATAAAATTAGAAGTGGAAAAGACACATTAAGACACCAGTGAATGGGGCTGGAGAGATGGCTCAGGGCTTGAGAGCAATGACTGCTCTTACAGAGAATCCAGATTCAGATCCCAGCTCACATATGGCAACTAACAACTATCAAGTTCCAGGGGATCTGATGCCCTCTTCTGACCCCCACGGTATTGCACATACATGTGCACCTACATACATGCAAGCAAAACATACAAAACATTTTTTTAAGACACCAGTGAAATCCAGGGTCTCATTAGGAAAAATTTTGTAAAAGCTAGAAGAAATCGGTAACTTTTTAGATACATTTGACTTGCCAAAATTGATCCAAGAGGATACAAATGCCTGAAGATAACTAATGAGTATCGAGGTTGAAGGCGTATCTGAAACTTTGAAACTACTCAAGTAGGGAAATGTTTCAGGATCAAGGCATAAGCAATGATTTCTGAAAAGACTGCAGTAGTTCAGGAAATCAGCAAGAAGTGTATCGATTAGTGCACGCCTTTATCCCAGCACTCAGGAGGCAGAGGCAGGTGGAACTCTGTGAGTTCAAGGCCCGCGTGGTCTACATAGTGAGTTCCAGGACATCTGGGGCTACAGGGAGACTCTGTCTCAAAAAGACCAAAAAAAAAAAAAAAAAAAAAAAAAAAAAAAAAAAGGTTTCTCAAAATGAGGAAAAACTTATACATCTAGGAGAATATATAAAAAGTCACAGACTCAAACACCGAAACAAAAGAAACAATAAGTTGGCCAATGAACTGAACAGGGAATTTTGCAGCATCCAATGCGTACATGAAAAAAATCCCTTCAACCACTGCCAGGTGGAAATACCAATCAAAACCACACTGAGATCGCATGTTCATCTAGTCAAAAGGGAAGTCAACAGGCACAGAGAAAACAAACAACAGCGAATGTTGGCGCAGACGCAGCATGGAAAAGTAGCCATGCACGCTACTGGTAAGAACGTAAATCAGCACAGCTAGTGTGAAAAACCATCTGGAAGCTTCTCTAAAACTAAAAATGCAACTTTCTTCTGTTTCAGCTGTCTCATTTTCGGTTTATACCCCAAAGAATCAAAGCCAGCTTGCAGGAGAGATAACTGCATACTCATATGTATTGTGGCACTATTTGCAATAGCCAAATCATAAGCCATCGTACATGACTACCAGCAGAGGAATGTACAAAGGAAGGCATACCCATGAGTTTTATTCAGTCAAAAGGAAGAAAAAAATTATGTCATTTGCACAAAAATAGATCATCGTCTTACACGAAATTAGCCAGGCATAGAGGGTGAGTATTCACAGCGGCAGCAGGTGAATGCTGATATACTGAGTCCCAGACCCCAGGCCACAGCATGGTGCCACTCACATTCAGACAGTTCTTCCTCCTCAGTTAAACTTTCTGGAAACACCCTCACAGACACAACCACGGCTGTATCTCCTTAGGACATTCCAGATCTCAACAAGTTGACAAGACTGACTCCCACAAGTCCCTTTTCTCAACATTGTTGACAGCACTTGGCGTTTTTGCCTTTTCGATAACAGCTGTGCTGCCTGGGATGACTCTCCTACTGTGGTTTTGATTTCTATTTCCTTAATGACTGCTGGTTTGAGCATTTTATTCATACTTTTTTGCCTCTTTACACCTCTTCTTTTCAGAAGTACACATTCAGAAATAAAACGTGGAGACGGTAAAACGTTCAGCGGCTGCTAGGAAGTAGAGGGAAAGGATGGGTGAGAAAGCGGAGCACAGAGGTTTTCGGATGATACAATAACAGTAGGTACCCGTCACAAACATTTGTCAAAGCCATCTGGGGATGGTACCACTAAGTGATGTTAACCATCAAACTTTGGACAATACTCTGTCAATTCCTACAACTAGTGGCAACAAATAGAAGCCTGTGATGTGTGACGCTGAAGTTGGTGGAGGTTGTCTATAAATGGAGAAGAGGCATCAACACAAATGCTGTACATTCCACTCTATTTTGCAGGGAACTTAGAGCTCCAAATATAGCAAATGCAATTCTGAGAGACGAGCTTGACAATTTATGCACACATAGAGTCCAAACACAGGAATTATTTCCCTTTTACCAACAGGTTTATTTAGATAACAACTTTTGAAAAATGCCTAGCTATAACTTTTTTTAAAGTAACTGGACGTTCAATTTAACCAAAAGTGTTCTCTAACACTGATTGTAGCAACTGAGTTTGGTATTCAATTCAGCACCAATGTGTCCGTGGTGTTTGGCACACTGGAGGGATGAAAGGAAAACTGACAGATTAATGAATGATGCTTTAAATGATGTTTGAAGAAACACAGTTACTTACTCCATGTCCAGAGCACTTTTTTGAACATTCGGCAGATATAGCCTTAATGTGTCTTGATTCTACACATACACTGTTTATACAAATCTAAAGAAAACACATACAAACAAGTTTCCAATTCAGATGGGTCTGGTCATCATAACACTGGAACTAGCGATTAACTAACATAAAACCGTAACTAGTCACAGCTATAAATTTTACTCTAGTACTTTTGCGGCATTTCTCAAATGATAATTTTATGCTTTTACTTTTTAAAAATGTTTTTAAATTTCCCTTGAGAATTCTTCTTTAGAAAATATTATACTTAGAAATGTAGCTAATCACTGATAATATAGGGATTACCCCAGATACTCCTAAAGTAGACTTGGCCTTCAAATGACTAGTGGCCCACAATTGTACTGCAAATGTACGCGATGGGAGCTGTGGAGTCAGAATGCAGGGAAAAGCACCATGAAAAGACTACGCCCCCATTAAAACTGTGTTATGAACCAAAACCTCCTCTAAAATATAACATGGTATTTTAATAATATTTTAAATGGTTCGGGTTCGGGCAGTAGGCAATTTTAATGAAATGCCATATAACGTGTTTGTGCATAATCACAGATGGCCAAGAAGTAAATGAGATTCTGAGGTCAATTAATTCCCTCTGTGTTTTCTACAGATTTGATTTGGTGTCATAGATGCAAATTACAATGACAATAGTCAACAATTTTAGCCAAATTGTATTTAGCCTATACTATGTGCTGGGCATTGCTCTATCCATTTTTATAATATTACCTCATTTAGTCGTCACAATAGCCCTGATGAGTGAATACGTCTATTATCCCCAAATTACATATCCTGGAAACATCTCAAACTGGTCAGCTAACTTGTAAAATGTCATATAATAAGAGATTTTATTCTAAGCATTCTGCTCTCAAGGGTGTTTTAAAGCACCAAGCTACAAAGATTAAGTAGATTTTTTCTCAAAAGAAAAGTGAGTTTCCATGTTATGGAGTACTTAACCTAATATTCCCAAAGCCTCTTTCCTCCCTACTCCAGCCTCCAAACACCTGAGCTTTCCCCGTTCGTGATGTTGAAGCTCTGAAGGGTGTGAAGCATTCCCAATTTTAACTAAACTATAATTAAATATATTCATTTTCCCTCCAAACATTTAGGATTACACAGAATGAATCAGAAAATCAAAATTTCATACTTAAATGGAAATATTGATTGGAGAAATAAATAAAACTAGATGTTTAGGAAATTTATTCTAAATCACTTACCCTGTCTATATCACATATAGGGCCACTTTTAACCATGAATGGATCATCTGTAATAGATCCTACATCCACAGATACACATGTTTTATTTCGTACAAAAGCATAAATCACAGAAGAGGACTTGAACTTTGAGATGTAAGGAGTTCGTCGAGGGTAAGTACAAATTAATTTCCCACATATGAGATTCCTGAAAGCATAATGACAAGATGATTGCACAGTTGGCCTTTATTCCCAATGCTTTGGGTTTGCTTTCTTTGAATAAAATGTGATCCTGCATTTACAGCAGGATACTTAGGGCAATGCTGACATTACTTGACACCAGTGTGATATTAGCATTTAAGGTACAAAGTATGAACCCATTGATATACATTATTCATAGCTACTAATGGTCTTTTGCTTACTATGTGGATTAGATGTTTACTGTTAAATAATCTGTGCACTCCCACATTCTGGCATAGAATGACAAAGAAAGTTGCTACTGTGCCCTCCAGGACCCTGCTGTCTGATATTAAATATGATACAGATCTCACTAAAATGCTATAAATGGTATAAATCCTTACAGAAATTTAAGATAAGGTGGCATTCTAACTTAGCTTCATAGAGAATACTGTGAGTCAAAATGTACAAATTATAAGTTTTTCACAAAGTAGTGTATTTTCAAACAAAAGCTAGCAGCATAAGGAAATCAAAGAAACATAAAACTGATATGTTAAATATCAACAAATGTCATGAACATAATAGGTATGTGCGTGTTTTGCCAACTATTTTTTGGCCCAGTGTCTATCACATGTTAGGACCTTAATATTTTGTTAAAATAAACTCATGACCAAAATATCAAAGAACTCTGTCTTAAGATACAAGAGAAATTGAACTTAATTTCTGTATAAACACAGATCAGTGTCCATTTGGGCGGCCATCAAGGGGATGGTGATAGGGTTGGTGGAGATGTCAGTGGTTTGTTTTTGATGCAGTGTCTCCCTATGTAGACCGTGCTGGCCTGTATTTTAGAGATTCACCTGCCTCTGCCCCCTGAGTGCTGGGATTAAATGGGCATCACCATGCCCAGCTTGGGTATAGTGATTTTAGAAGCAAATTTCAGGAAGCTTGGAGAGGAAAGGTGCAGTGAGTGTTATGAGCGTCAATTCTAGATTGGGTTTAGGAGCTTGATGATCACCTGCATATAAATTTTTTAAATGTTATCCTTGTAGTACAAGAATACAAGGGGTCTAAGGCTTCAGATTTGCTACCATGCAAATGTGATACTTTAAACAATTGGAATGAATGGCATATGTTAAAATAAAGAACACATAATATAGAAAGCTCATTATGTGCAGCGTACCTCCATCCACAGAATATGAATCTGTTATGTGAATCCTTACCACAGTTACCAAATCTATCTGTTTGACTTTGTATTTCTTCATAGCAGGAAAACGGAGCTTTTTTGGAGCCTATCAAAATAAGAAATATACTTGGTTAAAACGTAGCTTTCTTCTGCCAGGTCCTAATATGCCGCATGTCTCTCTTACCTCTTTCTCCCTTTATTATCTCACTCAATAGCTCACCCAATGAGGTTGTAAGAGAAGAAAAAGAGCTAAATCGAAAGCAGCACTCATGATTGCCACTCAGTATGAAGTTTGTTACATTTTGCTACACTCTATTCATTTCCATCACATGTAATACAAGAGGGGAGAGAGTCACAGACGTAGAACCAGGAGAGGGCCTTGTAAACGAAACAGTAGACAGCTGTCTATTTAGATATGAGGTAAATGGTCCCCAAAGGCCCTGTAACTTGAGATGGAGATGTTTGGGTGAGCCCTGATGAGGCTCAGACTTTGACTCAGACTGAGGAATTTACTTGACCTGATGAATTAATCTCCCCACCATCAGCACAGAGTGTTCCCACACCCTGCAGACACACCCTCCCCATGCTTCCCCAGGGAACTAACCCCATGCTGCAAGACAAAGCTGATGTCCCTCAGTGGCCAGCAACTGTTGCCTCTAGACCTATAACCAGACTCCAGGCTAAGCAGGCCCCTAGAAGTGAGCTAGAAAGTGTGGTCCATGAGGAGGTGCGCTACACCCCTGAAAGAGCTTAGTGAGTCTGCTAATTCATTCAAACAGAAGCCTGAGGAATATGTGTGGGAATGCATTGTAAGGCTGTGGGGTCATGATGGAAGGAACATGGGCCCACTGACTGGAGCCTCTAGGTTTATTATGGAAGCTCACACAGTTAAAAAAGATGTTAAAAGTTTATTTGATTGGTTGGCTGAGGTGTTTATCAAAAGATGGCCCACTGAGCTGGAAATATCTGATATTCTTTGGCTCAGTGTCGATGAAGGGATTGTAAGGCTCAGGCAAATTGGCATGCTCGAGTGGATTCGCTGTGTAAAACGGAATCCTCCACAATGGGAGGGCCCAGGCCCAGATTTTACAAGATGAAAAGTACTGAGAGAGGCATCAGCACATTTAAAGAGCTTTGTTTTTGCTCTTTTTCTTATGCCAGATCTTAGAGTTGGAGAATCCACTAGTCAGTTGCATCAATTAAATTTAAATATAATAGGTATAACAGGACCACAGAGTAGGGGTCAGGTGGCAGTACTGAATTGCCAAAGACATGATGAGCGTCCTTATGGCAATGGGCAGCAAAGGCAAAACAATACCTATAATGGCACAACCTGAATGGACCTTTGGGACTGGCTAATCAATTGTGGTGTTTCCAGGGACCAAATACTTAAGAAGCCTACTAAGTTTTTATTTGATCTGTATAAGCAGAAAAGCTCTACAACAAATGACAGAAAATTGACATTGGATCATAGCAATAGAGAATCCCGTTGAATCAACCAATTTCCAGACTTGAGACAGTTTACAGATCCAGAACCCCTTGAATGAAGGGAAGGCCAGTGCCCTTGAGGAAGGACCTTGTCACACTACCAAAGAGTTAGGTTGTTCTCCTTTCTCCCATCCTTCCCCGGAGGGACCTGTGGCCTTTTACTAGAGAAACCATACACTGGGGAGATGGAGATCATGAGACTTTCCAAGGCCCATTGCACACTGGTTCTGAGTCGACACTGATTCCAGGATACCCTAAAAAGCATTGTGGCCCTCCAGTAGGGGCTTACGGAGGTCAGGTGATAAATGGCTGAAGTCCGACTCACAGCAGGTCTGTGCAGTGGGCCCCCAATGTCATTCTATGGTTATTTCCATATGGAAATGTATAATTGGGATAGATATACTTAGAAATTGGCAGAATCCCCACATTGGTTCCCTGGAGTGAGGGCTATTTTGGTTGGCAAGGCCAAATGGAAACCACTGGAGTTGCCTCTTTCAGGGAAAAGAGTGAACCCAAAACAGTATTGTAGAAATTAGTGCCACCATCAAGGATTTGAAAGGTGCAGGGGTGGTGATTCCTACATCTCCCTTTAACTCTCCTATTTGGCCTGTGAAGAAGAAAGTTGGGTCATGGAGAATGACAGCTGACTATCAAAACTCAATAAAGTGCTGACTCCAGTTTGCAGCTGCTGTACCAGATGTGGTTTCCTTACTCAAGCAGATTAATCCATCTCCTAGTACCTGGTATGCAGCTATTGATGTGGCAAATGCCTTCTTTTCAATACTGGCTCACAAGGAACACCAGAAGCAATTTTCTTTCAGCTGGCGAAGCCAACAGTATACCTTTACTGTCCTACCTCAAAGTATATTAACTTTCTAGCCTTGTGCTTGTAACTTGGTTCAAAGGCAACTTGATCACCTGACTCTTCCACAAAATATCATGCTGGTCCGCTATATTGATGATGTTATGCTGACTGGATTCAGTGAGCAGGAGGTAGCAACCAGTCTGGGCTTGTTGGTATAGCATACTTCAAGGGCCTTCTACCTCAGTGAAATTTCTAGTTCAGTCGTGTGGAACATGCAGAGACATTCCTTCTAAGGTGAAAGATGAGTTATGGCACTTGGCCCCACCCCCCACCAAGAAAGAAGCACAATGCTTAATGGGCCTCTTTGGATTCTGGAGGCAGCACATTACTCATCAGGTGTGTTACTACAACGTGTATATCAAGTGACTCAGAAGGCAGCTAGCTTCAAGTGGGGCCTGGAACAGGAAAAGGCTCTTCAACTGGTCCAGGCTGATGTAAAGACTGCTCTGCCCCTTGTGCCATATGATCCAGAGGACCTGATGGTGCTTGAGGTATCAGCAGCAAACAGAAATGCTGTTTGGAGTCTCTGGGAGGCCCCCAAAGGGAAATCACAGTGGAGGCACTGGAATTTTGGAGGAAGGTTCTACCTTCATCTACAGACATCTACAGACAGCTCTTAGCCTGGTTTTGGGCCGTGGTGGAAACCAAATGCTTGACAATGGGCCATCACATCATCATGCAACCTGAGCTGCCCATTTCATGAGTTGGGTGTTACCTGACCCACCAAGCCATAAAGTAGGACATGCACAGCAACAATCCATTATGAGATGGAAGTGGTATATACGTGATTGGACTCGAGCAGGCCCAGAGGGCACAAGCAAGTTACGTGAAGAAGTTGCCCAAATGTCTATGGTTCCTACTCCCGTTACAATGCCTCCTGTTCTCAACCCTGTACCTGCGGCTTCATGGGGTGTGCCCTATGATCGGTTGACTGAGTAAGAGAAGACTAGGGCTTGGTTTACAGATGGTTCTGCACGCTATGCCGGCACCACTCAGAAGTGGAGGGCTGCAGCATTACAGCCAATTTCTGGAACAACCCTGAAGGACACTGGGTAAGAAAGTCTTCACAGTGGGCAGAACTTCAGGCAGTGCACATGGTAGTGCATTTTGCTTGGAAGGAGAAATGGTCAGAAGTGCAATTATATACTGATTCATGGGCTGTAAGCCAATGGTTTGGCTGGATGGTCAGGGACTTGGAAGGAGCATGATTGGAAAATTGGTGAGAAAGACATTTGGGGAAGAAGTATGTGGATAGATCTCTCCAAATGGGCAAAGGATGTGAACATACTTGTGTCTCATAAATGCTTATCAAAAAGTGGCTTCAGCAGAAGATGAATTCAATAACCAAGTAGATTGGATGACCCGCACTGTGGACTGTCAGCCTCTTTCTTCAGCTATCCCTGTCATTGCTCAATGGGCCCATGGACAAAGTGGCCATGGTGGCAGAGATGGAGGTTATGCATGGGCTCGACAGCATGGACTCCCACTCACGAAAGCTGACCTGGCTACAGCTGCTGCTGAGTACCAGATCTGCCAACAACAGAGACCAACACTGAGCCCCCGATATGGCACTGTTCGCCATGGTGACCAACCTGCAACCTGGTGGCACATTGACTACATTGGACCATTTCCACCATGGAGGGGACAGTGCTTTGTCCTTACAGGAACAGACACTTACTCTGGTTATGGATTTGTCTTTCCTGCAAGAAATGCTTCTGCCAAAACTACCATCCAGGGACTTACAGAATGCCTTATCCACCATCATCACTTCTGACAAGGGAATTCACTTCACAGACAAAGAAGTTTGACAGTGGGCCCGTGGTCATGGAATCCACTGGTCTTACCATGATCCCCACCGTCCTGAAGCAGCTGCTTGACAGGGCAATGGAATGGCCTCTTAAAAACACAGTTACAACACCAATTGGGTGGCAGTAGCCTGGAGGGCTGGGGCAGGGTCCTCCAAAAGGCAATGTATGCTTTGAATCAATGTCCAATATGTGGTACTATTTCTCCTATAGTCAGGATTCATAGGTCCAGTAATCAAGGGGTGGAAATGGAAATGAGTCCACTCACTATCACCCCTAGCAACCAGCAAGGAAAAGTTTTGCTTCCTGTACCTGAGACTTTGTACTCCGCTAACCTAGAAGTTTTGGTTCGGGGCGGGGCGGGGGGTTCTGCCAAGAGACACGACAAACATTCTGTTGAACTAGAAGCCAAGACTTCCCCCTGGCCACTCTGGACTTCTGATGCCCTCAAGTCAGCAGGCTAAGAAAGGAATAACAGTATTAGGAGGGGTGATTGACCCAGACTGCCAGGGGGAAACTGGGCTTTTTCTCCACAAGGGAGATAAGGAAGATTTGTCTGGAATGCAGGAGATTCCTTAGGGCATCTTGATAGGACAACAAATGGCCCAGATCCTTCAGGGAAGAAGGTATGGGTCACTTCTCCAGGAAAAAAGCCAAGACCTGTAGAGGTGCTTGCTAATGGTGGAGGAAATATAGACTGTAGTAGAGGAAGGCAGTTATAAATATCAGCTCAGGCCGTGTGACCAGTTGCAGAGATGTGGACTGTAGTCGACATAAGCATTTTTGTCCTATATGGTTAAGAATATGCTTCTGCATATATACACATATATTAAGCAAATATCTGTGCTGTTCCCTTTTGAATGTGTAATTGAGATTAAGTGTTAAGTGTTATGTGTTGTAAATCTATATTGTCATATTTAGTTTGTGAGATACTAAAGGACTAAGCATTCCTTGAAGACCTTACCAGGTACTCTAACATAATGCATTTGTGATTGAGAGTTATATCAATAGTCATATCATGTTAGGTGGATCATGATCTTGTCATTGTTTTCATTTGAAAATTAAGCATGACATAAAGAGATGGACATCAGATTGACAAAGGGTGGATTTGTGATGGCTAATCCTGGATGTCAACTAGATCTGGGATTAACTGAAATGAGAGAGACCTTCTTGATTATATCATTTGAAGCTGGAAGACCCCCCCCCTCCAAATGTAGGTATTACATTCTGATGGCAGGCCATGGCTGAAGGGAGCTTTTGTTTGTTTGTCTGTCTGTCTGTCTGTCTGTTTTGACCCTTGCCTTCATTCCCAGTGGTGAGTTTGTCTTGCTTCTGTGACCAACTTCTATGGATTCCATCATAGACTGAAGACTAGCAGATCTCTCGAAATCCTTCAGGCCTTCAGCACCAGACTGGGACTACTGAGACATCCAGCCTCGTGGACTGAGCAACTATCAGATTCTCAGCCTCTCCAGTGTGGTGTAGCCATTGTTGGACTACTTGGATTCTATCCTGTAAACTAATCTAATAAATCCCTATATATATAGTCATTGTACTGGTTCTGTTTCCTTAGGGGAGAACCCTGACTAATATACCTGTCCAGGGTCAAAATGCTGTACTTAGAATTCCTGTACTCTATTATCAAATTCTATGAAGTACAATCAAACCTATTGATACATTTTAGAGATTGTTGTTCATAGAAGATACTAAGGCAATAAATGTTGATACAAGAAAAATATTAGAAACAACTGAGGTAACCCTTCAGAAATATCAAGGCGTGGTAGTGAGCTTGGCAAGGTCCTTCCTGACAGCTGTTGGAGATGATTAGGCACAACAAAAGTCATTCCATAACAGCTGGAATAAAGAGACCACTGACATGTTAGGTCAAGTTGGAGCTTTGATAACCTGATTTATGACTCACATCATCTTTGAGTAATAGGCATTTTAGCCTAATATATCAAACCAAACCCTGTTTTATCCTCATTGGATTCCTGTTGCTGTGATAAAACACTGACCAAAAACTACGCTGGAGAGGAAAATGTTAATTTTGGATTAGAGTCTATCATTGAAGGGAGCCAAGACAGGCAGAAACTTGGAGGCAGGAGCTGAAGCAGAGACCGTGGAGGAATGCTGCTTATCGGCTCGCTTCCCTTGGCTTGGTCAGATATGTTCCTCACACAGCCCAGGCCACCTGTGCAGTGATGGCACCACCCACAGTGTGCTGGGCCCTCCTACATAAATTTGCAATTAAGAAAATGTCCCACAGATGTGCCCACAGCCAATCTGATGGCAGAAATCCTTCAGTTGAGCTTCCTCATTCCTAGGGGTGTCAAGGTGACAGTGGAAGTTAACCATCTCATTGTCCCTGAGTCCATTTTCCCTTCCTAGCTGCCTCCATCTCCTAACCTGAGCCTTAATGACAACAGTTCCCTAAGCGCAGACAGCATGGTCATGTCTCACCTTCTCTGGCATTTTGTTTCCGACGGCACCTCAACTGCACTATTTGCTATCAAAATATAAAGTCTTTTTTTTTTTCATTTAAAAATTGAAACCTAATTTTTGGTCTCTTACTTAAATACATCTACTGACTTATCACACACTAAGGAAAAGAATTCTGCTTTTCCATTCACAGTTCACTACCTTTCAGTTCAGCCACAGCCCCTGAAATCTTGCCACGTATCACATTTCATTGTCAGTGCTAAAAACACTGGCTGCATTCCCGACTGAAATGCTCTTTCCCAAATCACCCCTCAACTGGCTGTTTCTTGCGAGATTCTACTCAAGTTTCATTTGCACGGAGAGTCACATCTGAATGCCCCACCCACCGCAGCATCTCCTTTGTAATTAATTTGTCCTATTGCTCTGTTTGTGTTTTTCTATTATTGCCACTGCGAAATTTTCATTTGTTTATCTTTTCATATATTTATATTTTGTCTGATCCATTTACTGGAATTTAATATCCCTAAGAATAGGAATCATTATAAGAATGCAATTCTTACCTATATTCTCAAACTAAGACATCTACTCTACCCAGTCAGGGTACTAAATAAATATTTATTGAATTAAATTTTAAAACTGTCACTATAGCTGATCATATCTATGATTTCTCTTTCTAATGAAGTTAACAATCAAAATCATGACACTTCCAACTTAAATGACACTTGTTCTGTTAAAAGCCATAGAGGTGTTTTAAGAAGAATCTTTGAAATGAACTCCTTTGTGGTTTCTTAAATTATTTTTCTAATGCATTTTTACTAATCTCATTAGAGTTTCTTTTATAGACCTGAAACTTTTTATTGAACAAGGGACAACCGATCCAACATTTTTCCAAAAACACTACAGATGGATGCAATTTAAAATTCCCATAAAGAGATGAGATGAGATGTTTTCTTCACAGAACTGGAAAAGGTAATTAATACGGTTTCCTAACTGATCTTCTGTCAGAATAATCTATCCATTGCTCAAAGTGCTGGACTGATGTCCCTGCTCTTATGTATTGTGGTCTCTCTTTCTCTTCACACTTGATTTATATGCTTAGGTGCTCTGATGTCAAGTGTACATCATGTACCACTATTGCAGCTTCTTGCTGAGCTGACTGGTTTATCGTATATGACAGGATGTCTTCCCTTCTTCATGTCATGCTAGGTACACCCTTAAAGCTGAAGTGAGCCTCTTGCACACAGGAGAGTTAAGCCTTTTCCAGGATATGGAGGACAGCCATGCAAGATGCTCCAAGTTCAGTTGCGAGGGAGTTGGCTAGTTTTCTGTGACTGTAGTTCAAGTGTCTAATCTCTGAGTATCTGTGGAATAGCTACAGAGTGGGGACCCATAGCTGAGGGCAATAAGAGACACCAGGGCTCAGGGACATAATACCCCTTCCCGAGTAATTGAAGAGCTGGGGGATACAGAGTATGGCCACAGTGCTGGCATCTGAAACACGAGCCAGAATGGGGTGATTGCAGAGCCGGAGGCCGTAGTGGGTACAAGAGAGAAGCCATGTTTGGGGTCAGGGTTTTAGATGGGGCTGTGAGTGGCCGCCCCATATTCTAGAAGCTGGACAACGGGAGCCTCTTGGCAAGGTGGAGAGGTGTACTTCTGGTTTCCCTTTCCAGGAGCATAGGAGGAAGATGTCTGCTGGTAGCCAATCTGGCAAAGATCCCATTGTCCTCTTCTCAGCATACCAGTGCAGGTCACAGGGGAGCCTACTGTGTAGGGTAAGATTGCTCAGCATCACTGAGCATCAGGAAAATATGAAAGAACAATCAAAACGAGATATTGCCTCACAGCTGTTAGGATGCGTGACAAAAAAATCCAAACGTGAACAATTTAGAGTACCAGGAATGAATAGGAAGTCAGGTACCTGCTGGTGGGCAGGTAACAGATAAAGTGCTGTGGAATCCATGGGAAATAGTACAGAGCTTCCTCAAAAACTCACAAAAGAACTCTCTTCTTATTCAGAGAACCACATTAGTGCATTCAAATGAAATGAAAGCACTTTTGCAGAGATGTATGTCTGTCCAGACTACTGATTTCATAATTCATAATACCCAAGACTTTGAAACAAATGAACAAGTAAGAGAATAATGAATGTGTTAAAGTGATTTATAGAAGGTAGAATAGATGATAGAAGAAACATAGATGATAGATAGATGGTAGGTAGGTAGGTAGAAGATAGATAGATAGATAGATAGATAGATGATAGATAGATAGATAGATAATAGATAGATAATAGATAGATAGATAGATAGATAGATAGATAGATAGACAGAAATAACCTATAAGATAGAGATGCAGTAAAGGATTTTCTAAACCTGACATTAATTGCTCAGGAAATGAGGTCAAGAATCAACAAATGGGACCTCATTAAACTAAAAAGCTTCTATACATCAAATGAAGCAACCAAGGAAGTGAAGAGAAATCCCACAGAATGGGACAAAATCTTTATCAGTGACACATCTGACAGAGGTTTAACATCCAGAATATATATAAAGAAGTCAAAAAACAAAGAATCGAGAGACAAATGACCCAATTAAAAGATGGGCTAAAGATCTAAACAGAGAGTTCTCAAAAGAAGAAATAAAGATGGCTAAGAAACCACACCCTGTTCAGAATAGTTATTATCAAGAGAACAAATGATATCAAATGTTCAAGAGGATGTGGGGAAAGGGGAGCACTCATCCACTGCTGGTGGGGCTGCAAACTGGTTCAGCCCCTATGGAAAGCAGTGTGGAGAACCCTTAACAAACTACAAATGCACCTACCATTTGACCCAGTTATACCACTCCTTGGCATATACCCAAAAAACTCATCCTATTGCAGAGACACTTGTACATCCATGTTTGTTGCTACCCTTTTCATAATAGCTAAGAGGTGGAAGCAACCTAAGTGTCCCTCAGTTGATGAGTGGATAGTGAAAATGTGGTACCAAGATAATGAAAAGGAACCAGGGAAGTAAAGGAAAAGAAAGAACCTGAGAGAGAAGAACAGTAGGAAACAATTCTGTTACTAAGGGAAATATGGATAAAAATGTGGTTATTTAAATGAAAGGGGGAGGGAGGGTTATATAAGGAACCTTGGAGATAAAGGGAAAGAAAGAGGTCAAGAGAAGTGCGACCATAGGAGAAGGGTATTATCAAAGGAGAAACGGGGGAAATGGGGACACTTCAAATGGGGAAACCATGGTGGAAGGGTTAGACAGTGAGAGAGATAAATAATACCTAGCTAGTTTTAGAAAGCCAGAGGGAACCATATTAGTCCAACAATCTACTGACAAATTATACATACATTATCTCTACATGAGTCTACGTGTATAGCTAAAGTCTACATAACAAGAAATCATGCCAGACAGGAGATACTTTCCTTTGAGTTGCTGGCCAGAGTGGCCCAAGAGACTCCCAAAATTACTCAGGCCATTGCCATAGCCCCTGATGGCCTCCCAGAACTCGAAGGTAAGACCCTACTGCCGAAGACAGAGCATATGTCAGACACAGGATTTGGAGAAATAGAGCTGCAACTGACCTGAAACCACTTCCCCTGAAGGCAGCTCTCATGGCTTTGGAGAGCGGTATGAAGGTGCCAAGGGAAAACATCAGTGGATGAGCCAGCACCAGCTTCAAGACCAAATAACCACATCAATGGCCAGCACAGCATACTCCATTGGTGCAGTAGTGGCACTTTTGTCTTGGGGGCAATCAACACCTACCCAATTTGACTAAAAGCCCACTCAAAGGGAGGAAACTCAAGTGTGGTACTGTAATATAACCTAATACACAGGGCTGGAGTGGTCATAGATCTTAGCAAAACCCCCAAAACTCTCACATCACTAGACTGATGTGATTTCTTACTATATGAAAAATATGTATCCTTCTATTTACAGACAAGTATCCCAGCCTCCATTCATCAAAAAAGTTCATTTTGCAGTAGTCAGAGACTAATACCAAGTACTACAACTGGTCACACATGTACTTTGTCTATGACTTGTCCAGGCCTAAGGGACACATCTGCAATGCAACCTCTACACCTAAGGCTCATGGAGCATAGAACGGGGATAAAGGACACTAAGGATCAGTTCTCAGTAATGAAGCTCCCTCAGACAGCAGAGGGCCAGGAACAGAGAAGGTAACAAATGGCCAAAGTGTAGAGCTCAAGAGTCTGCAAAATAATGGTCCTTGGACAGGACCCCTTTATTAAACTTTATCCACCCAAGGCTCAGGGACCATCTCAGAAGAGGGAGGGGAAACTGTAAGAGCCAGGGAGGATGGACCTGACCATATGGGAACAGAGTAATACAAGCTCCTGGGAATCTGCTCATATGATTCTATGGCAATGGCGTCAGCATACACAAGTACCATGCAAACTCAGGCAGACAGTATCCCAACATAGAACTGGAAAAATGAACAGCAGACGCCAATCTTATCTAAAGGAATGTTGGCAACTGATTGCTGCTAGATGGAAGAAGAGCTGACCTTCCTAAAACAAGGGATGATTCTAGATAGGCTGACTAGACTCAGCAGATGGACTTGCACTGGGGAAATGCTGGGAGCACTGACAACACACTGAGCAGTAACAGGGATGACAGAGTATATGGACTCCAGTGGGGGGGGGTCCTATGGGAGGATGCCATTTGGGATGGGGATATAAAGATGATAAAGATTGTTTAGGAAGTTCTATATGAAATACACACAAAAAATTAATTTAAAAATGTAAAAAAAAGAAAAATTAATGTGTTAAAAATAATTTATAGGAGGCTGGAGAGATGGCTCAGCAGTTAAGAACACTGGTTGTTCTTGCAGAAGATCTGGGTTTGAATCCCAGCACCCACATGGCAGCTAACAATTGTACATAACTCCAGTCCCAGGGGATCCAACAGCCTCTTCTGTCCTCTGCAGGCATTGCATGACACAGGTGCACTTACCTACATGCAAGCAATACACGCATACACATAAAATAAAAATAATAAATAAAAAATTGTTTAAAGTTTAAAAAATGATTTATAGAAAATAAATGAATAGATAGATGATAGATGATGATGATAGTAGATAGATAGATAGATAGATAGATAGATAGATAGATAGATGATAGATAGATAGATAGATAGATAGATAGATGATAGAAGACAGATGATAGATAATAATAGAAAGATAAAAGATAGATGACAGATAGAAAGATAAATGATAGGTAGATGATAGATAGATGATAGATTTGTAGATAAATGACAGAGAGAGACAGAATGAAATGTTCTGTCCCAGCATAGATGAAGCTATCTGTAACAAGAATGACTCTGGAGGACATTGTACTGAGTGACATTACTCAGATACAGAGAGGTAAATACTACATCATCTCACATGTGAAAACAATGTCAAATTCACAGAAACACAGAGAAATCGTGGTTTCCAGAGAGGATATGGTCAAGAGTTTCCACGTTTGATTTCTACGAAACAGCCAAGTTCACCAGAAAGAGAAGAACATGACCACCTGAAACAGTGCTGCTCTGCACCCGGAATTTGTGACAAGGGCAGATCACAAGATGTTTCAAACAGAAGATAATAACTACAGGAGACAGGTACTTCAGTGAGCTTGATTATGGTGACTATCTCCAAATACATACATATATCAAAATACCAAGTCATATACCCAAAGGCAATTTTTATTTGACAATTATACTCTATTAAAGATGTAAAAGCTTATGCAAATATTAAAAAAAAATTGAAGTCTGTGTTTCCGGCTCTTCTGGTACTGTTAATAGAAATACTGAGTACCAGCTACTTAGATGTAACAAAAATTACCTTTTCCAAAATGGTGCTCACATCGTGCGTCCAGATCATGGCAATCTCCATCATAACAAAAAAAACTATTTTTTTTGCACATGTTTCCATCTTGTATAGTTATGTCAGGCGGGCATCTTGCTGTGCTGCCATTGCAGAACTCAGGGATGTCACATTCTCTGTGCTTTGCAGGCCTGCATTCCTGGCCTTTTGCTAAAAACTAACAGGAAAATAATGTAAAATTAGCCTTACATGTAACACTACTGTACTCATCAGGATTTCATGGATTATTTGTAATTTTTTAAAAATACTTTATTATTTTTATTTTGTGTATATGAGTGTACTGCTTGCATGTATGTAAGTGCACCCGTGTCAGGCAATGCCCATGGAGGTCAGAAGGCATTGTCAGATGCCCTGGAACTGGAGTTAAGGACAGTTGTTAGCTGCCATGTGGGTGCTGGGAACTGAACCCAGGTCCTCTGCAAGAGCAGCCAGTGCTCATAACTGCTGGACCAACTCTCCAGCCCAGATTATTTGTACTTTTGATTCATTTGTGTCCATTCATCTCTTGGCATAAGTATTACTCATTTAAAAATGAGGCAAATGTTTGTGTGGAAAGAAGGTTTCAGCTGGGGAGATGGCTCAGTGGGTAAAGTGTTTGCTGGGGAGCATGAGGACCTGAGTTCAGATCCCCAGAACTCACATACTGGACACAACAGCATGTTCCAGGAACCTGGGAGCTGGGGAGGTAGGTGGAGACAAAGGACCCCAGGGGCTCAGCAGCCACCAGTCTAACTGAAGGCATGGGCTTCAACTTTAGTAAGAACTTTGTCTCAAAGAAATGAAGTGGAGAGATGACAGATGTAAAACGCCCTAACATCAGCCTCTGGCCTCCACATGCACAGGCGAGTGCATTCCAACACACACACACACACACACACACGCACACATACATGTACAGACACACACACACACACACACACACACAAAGCTTTATGCTTTCACTACAAGGGGGAAGGATTACATTCAGCTTTGGAAATCGCTCCTTCAGAGTGAAAATATTTTACTTAAGTCAATTTTCAAAAAGATATACTCGCTCATACCACACTTTGAAGTATGGGATCCTTACAATTCTACGACAAATGTCAAGCAAGTAACGGAGAAGAGTGGAGGGAAACAGGACAGTGACCGAAGAAGCACTGCACCTTGGGAAGCTTTGAGCACCGAGCCCGCCTGCTACCTTTCTCCCGCACCATGCTACCATGAGTTATTTATTTCAGATACAGAATTCTGAAAGTTCACATCAATCGTAAGGAGAATCTACCTCATACTTCCTAACTGACTAGTTCATTTGGCACTAAAAGTCTACAGAAGAACACTAAAACCATACAATGTGCATCTTGGGAAAACTCAGCGGGGAACAGTGAGTAAGATGAAGTACAGGCAGTTCAACAACGGTGTCCTTGGAGCACATGACAAGTGCACTGGACGCTGCAAGGCCAAGAGGGAACAGCACTCCCCAGGTGACCTCTCAGTAAAATGGTCTTTTCTTTGAAAATAAGTCCATACTTCAATCTTTATAATGCCTAGTCCTCTTTGGAAACTATCTGCTGCACCTCTGCAGTCCTCTAGTTCCAGCTACGTGGGAGACTGAAGCAGGAGGTTTGTAAATTCAAGGCCAGCCAGGACCACCAAATGAATTCAAGGACAGCAGAGGATGGCTAGACAGACTCTGCCTTCAAAACAAAAGGAAGAAGGAAAACCACTTCAAGTCAATGAGCATGTTGATAAAAGACAAAAAGTCCAACGTAGAAGAAAAGCTCACTAAATCAGAAATGGGTTCTAGGTGGGCGTGGTGGCACCCCTTAAGTCCCAGCACTGGGGAGGCAGAGGCATGCTGATCTCTGTGAGATGGAGGCCAGCCTGGTCTACACAATGAGCTCCAGACCTGCTGAGGCTACAGAGAGACACCATCTCAAAAACACATGCAAAGAAATGGATTCCTAATTTATTATTTTTCTTTACTTAAAAAGTAATGTGTTCTGACATACAACTGTAGTCTTGTGTTTGAATATATCCTGCACATGATTCATTATGTACTTATAACATGTTACTAAAATTAAATCTCACCTTACAAGCTTCACAGCAGGTTGATGTGGGAGATTGGCTGTCACACTCCTTTCCTGGTTTTAGTACACAGCTTTGAGGATCACAACAGCTGTCGGGTCCACATTGCTGCCAAGAAAAACACATGATGACAACAAGAAGTGGTAGGAGCTGTGTTCGCTGGGAAGCACCTGGCGAGACTGATGGGTGTCCGTTCCAGCATCTCTAAGCACTTCAAATGCTAACATAGGACTTTTGCTTTAGGTCATAATAGACTGATATGCTACCTCTCTTCCTATCTAATTAGAAGCTTTAGAAAAATACATGAATAACTTTTCACAGAAGTTGGGTATAATAGGTAAAGAAGAACCACAATCAAATAGAGAAGAACTGAAGCGAAAGCTTGGGAGGGGTTTTCACAAACAGACCGTGATGATCCTGGTGACTTCAAAAGACTGCTTGAACTGCTGATTAGTAAGTTGTGAGGTTATTATTGAATGCTGAATCATCTAACAAGAGCTTCCAATTATATGCAGCACTCATAGTTGCTTAGGTTTCAAAGAACAGTAGAGGGCTGGTGAGATGGCTCAGCATTTACAGTGTACGAGACACTGCAGAGAAACATCCAGGAACAGTAATAGAAACAAACATCCCAACAGAAATCATGAGAGAGAAATGGAAAAAAAGCAGTGTTCCAACTAAACGTGAGACAACACTGAACAGTCTAATGTGTGTGTGATTGGAATTCAAAAACGTTAACTTTAGTATTTGTTTCTGGGGAAACACAAAGAGCCAATAAATATTCTGTAAAGTATTCAGTGCCTTACTTAGCCTTCAGGGTAATGCGAATTAAAACTACCTTGAGGTCCATGTCACCATAGTCAGAACGGCTGTATTCAGGTGTCAAGTCCTCCTTCACTGCTGGTATGTGTGAAAACTGTGCAGCCAGTGAGGAAACCAATGCAGATCACTTTCCAAAAACCAGACACAGAACTTCCACAGGACCCTGCTTCTCCATCCTGAGCACAGATCCTAAGGCCTCTAGATCCTTTTACAGAGATGCTTGTTCATCCATGTTCATTGCTGCCCTGTTCACGATAGCTTGGTAATGGAATTAGCCTAGATGTCCATAAACTGATGAATGGGTAATGAAAATGCAGTATATATGCACAATGCAATTTTATTCAGCTATAATGAAAGCTAAATTGTAGAATTCACAGGTAAATTGATGGAACTGAAAATACATTGAGGTAGCCCAGCACAGGAAAACAGACATTGCATTGCACTGTTCTCCCTCAGTGCCGGGGGGACCCTCCTTCTGCACTGTGGGTCAGAGAGGCCCCAGAGATCCTCAAAACTATGAAGCTCTTGCCGTTCCTCTTGGTTGCCCAGCAGATCAGATAAGACCCTATTGCTGAAGACAGCATCCACCTTGGATGTATGGTATAGACAAACCAAGCTGCATCAGAGCGTGCTAGCTTTCATCAGCTTGGAAGGTGCTATGCAGACTTCAGGCGGAGAAAATAACAGTCTTATCAACTGTGAATACTCTGATCTACAAAACCACACATAACCTGTGTACCTTGTCTGATAGTGGCATCTTCCAGGGAGACAAAAATCTTTTTTAAATTCCAGCACGGATCGGTGGGAACTCTGAGAGCCCTAGCTGAGGAGCTATTGACTGACTAATGCCTGCTGGGGGGAGGGAGACTCACTTTTCTTTAGCAGTGTGGTGTCTGGTAGGTTCTCCATACTCAAGTGGATGACCTCATGCTCATGTGCATATGAACACCATTAATTTGACTCAGTGGGTTAAGATGATAGATGATTGATAGATAGATGATAGATAGATTAAGATACATAGATACATAGATGATAGATAAATGGAAGACATGAACTTGGGAGGGAGATGTGATGGGGTTTGATGAGGAGTCAGGAGGGTAACTGAAGGGTGGATATTATCAGGATAAATTGCATGCATGTACACTGATTAGTGTTTGTCAACTTGACACAAAACTAGAGTCACCTGGGAAGAGGGATTGTCAATTGTGGCATTTTTTCCATCAGACTGGTTTGTGGCCATGTCTGTGGGGCACTGATACAGAAGGGCCCATCCCACTGTGGGTGGTGTCATCCCTGGGCAGCTGGGTTATGTAAGAGGGGTGGCTAAGTAGGCCAGGGGGAGTAAGCCGGTGAGCAGCGCTCCTCCGTGGTCTCTGCTTCACTTCCTGCCTCCAGGTTCCTGCCTTGAGTTCCTGCCCTGACTTCCCTCAGTGATGGACTGTGACAGAGTTGTAAAATGAAATAAATTCTTTCTCCCCAAGTCGGTTTTGGTCAATGTTTATCACAGAAACCAAATGAGGACAAAGTATATGAAATTTTCAATGAATAAATAAAAATAAAGCTTTTTAAAAGAAATATGAGCCTCAGCAAGTAAGGACACTTGCCATCAAGCCCACTGACTTGAGTTTGATCTCCAGGACCCACATAGTGGAAGGAAAGAACCAACCCCTCCCCAATTTGTATGCATATGCACACATGCACGTGCACACACACACACACACACACACACACACACACACAAACAAACACACAGGAAAGGCATCCCACTTTCATAAACTGGAAAAATTGATACTAATACAATGTTCTTACTAACCAGAGTGAGCTAGAGAATCAAAGCTATTCCTACCAAATTAACAACAGCATTCTTCAAAGATGCAGGAAAAGAATCCTAAAATTTGTAGGCCATCATAGAAGACATGAAAGCTGAAGAAGTCCTAAAAACACCAAAGAAGTAAAAAAGCAATATACTGAGTACTAAACATACCACAGAGCCATAACACCAGAATGGCATGGTATTAACAGAGAAACACACATGGAGAGCTAAGGACAAAGCGAGAACCCAGAACTACTCAGGCATTTACAACAACTGACTTTAGGAGACGCATGAGAGAAAACGCACTGTGCTGTAAGACAAAGTCAACGGTGAGAACCATTGCACTTTGAAGCAATGTGGAAGAATCTCAAAAAAACTGGACAGGAAGAAGCAAGATAAGGAGACCCGTGTACCGCATGTTCACTTAAATGGTTCCTGTATTGAGAAAAGTGACAGGACGGGAAGCTGCCTGGAGACAAGCAGAGGGGGAGAGGCTGGAGGAAGGCAGGGTGCAGGCTGCAAAGAGGAGCGATCCATCTCCTTGCAGTCAGAGTTCCACGTGTCTGTCAAACTCATCACTCTGCACATAAATTGGTGTGCTTGATTTTGTGTAGATTACAACCCAGGAAAACTTTTGTAAGGAAATTAATAAGAGTAAAGGGGAACTTATTCTAAGCAATGGTAAGATCTTTTTTTTTTTTTTTTTTTTGGTCTTTTTGAGACAGGGTCTCCCTGCTGTAGCTCCAGCTGGCTGGAACTCGCTGTGTAGACCAGGCTGGCCTCGAATTCACAGAGATCCACCTGTCTCTGCCTCCTGAACACTGGGATTAAAGGCATGTGCCACCACTCATGCTAGACATAGTTGCTTTTAAAATGTAAGATGCAGTCAAGTAATTTAGTTTGAGGTATTTAAGAAACCTACTATTCCTATCTTAAGTGAGTACTTCATGATGTCACTGCAGGTACCATATCACCTGTCCTGTTTGCGCTCAGTATGTTTTCAGGGCCTCCTTCGAGGCCAGTGGTCAAAATGACCAAGCACTCAGTATGTGTCACAGCACAGATCCACTCCGCACGCTGCCAAAGCCATGACAAAGCTATGTTCTGAAACCAATGTGTTGGACCGATGACAGCTTCATCCTAAATACACATTCATAAAGTATGTAAAGGTTAGGGAGAGATGTGCAAGTCTCATATTTCACATGAATGCAAAGCCTTACTGTAAACTTCACCAATCAATAAACCTTGCAGCACAATTTAATTTGTTCCAACTCAACCTGTGACACCTGAGGAGTGCACACCTGTGACCTGTGACACCTGCGGAGTGCACACCTGTTACTTGTGACACCGGCAGAGTGCACTCCTGTGACCTGTGACACCTGCGGAGTGCACACCTGTTACTTGTGACACCGGCAGAGTGCACTCCTGTGACCTGTGACACCTGCGGAGTGCACACCTGTTACTTGTGACACCTGAGGAGTGCACACCTGTGACCTGTGACACCTGCGGAGTGCACACCTGTTACTTGTGACACCGGCAGAGTGCACTCCTGTGACCTGTGACACCTGCGGAGTGCACACCTGTTACTTGTGACACCGGCAGAGTGCACTCCTGTGACCTGTGACACCTGCGGAGTGCACACCTGTTACTTGTGACACCGGCAGAGTGCACTCCTGTGACCTGTGACACCTGCGGAGTGCACACCTGTTACTTGTGACACAGGCAGAGTGCACTCCTGTGACCTGTGACACCTGCTGAGCGCACGCCTGTGAGACATCACTTTCGTCATTTACCACCAGGACTCTGCATGGTATTCAGTCAACATTCAGAAGTAGAATACTTATGGAAAAGAATAAATTTCATTGTTTATTACTTATTGATTTATTTTCGATTTTCCTAGTTATCAGACTTACGTTTTTATTACCGCAATCACAAGCTTCTTTTCCCTCCACAATGCCATTTCCACAGAATGGTCTCGGACTCACTTGAAATTGTGGTTTATTTTGAAGACATTTGGCACCCACATTCAAAATGAAATTTTGAAAGTCATTCAAACTGCAATTGCTGAAAATCTTCCTGCCACTGGTCTGCCTAAAGATTAATGCAAATAATGTCACAGAATTTTCTCAAAGCATCATTCCATGTCATACATTAAATTCACAGTATTGTTTAATGGGCAATACTGAATATTTCTAATAGGTGTCTATAGTCACTCTGGAGGAGACCATGAGATTTTATTCATTGGAATACATTTAGTCACTTTAATAAATAGATACAAAGCAAAAGCAGAATCCTGATATAAAATAACAAAGAGACTCCCTGCGTGCAGTCCCGACTCCCAGCTCTGCTCAGGTCGCACGGCTCCTTCCGTCCACCAGGCCTGTGAGCTCCCTGGCCTCAGTGTTCTTTCTTTCATCCCATTCCCCCAGGACCTAGCTCGATTGTCACACATTTTTCTCCCAGCCTAGTTTGGTCAGTTCTATAGACCTTCCCCCATCCCTGTGGCCATCTCCACACTCCCAGCCTGTACATCAGGCCAGAAAGACCCGTTCAAAAATTACATTTGCATGATTTCTTCGTTACCACTGAATTGCAGTCACCCCATCCCTCTAATCAAAAATCCACACTGACCAATCTGCCTGCCCAACTGACCCAGCACAGCCTATCCCTCCAGGACCTCCTGGAATCTGTCCTGGAACCCTGGGCTCAGAAGTTCCACCTATCCCCAGCTAAACTGAGACCATTTCTTACACCTCATTTGCACATCAACATAAAGTGGCCTCAAGAATGAACATCAAGCACCACTCAGCTGGGACACAACCTGACAAGTTGGGGAAACAGCAAAGAAAGATCCAAACACCCACTCAACAAAGCAGAGATCAGCTATCCATACCAGGAAATGCCACCAATAACATAATTTCAGGTGCCTAGGTCTCACCCCAAAACACACACAACATGAGTAACTAGGACAACATACCTCCTCCAGGAATTAGCAGCCCTCCATGAAAACGTGTCCTTAGAAAAGCAGCCTAGCTGATTTACAAGACAATAACTTCAATGGAGCCTTTGAAAAATACATTTAAGAAACTCAAGGAGGATATCAATAAAAGATTGAAGGCTGTGTAGACAGGAACCAACTGCTGAATGAAATAACTGAAACAATTCGAGACATGAAATCAGAATTCAACAAAGAAACAACCTCTGAAGAAAAGCCAAACTGACATAAAACTCCAAATGAAAAACTCAGAAAGTCAGACAGAAAAGCTCAGAGAATAAATTGGACCAAGCATAAGAGAGAGTATCAGATACTGAAGATAAACACAATGAAACGGCTTCAAGCAGTAAAAGAAAACATAAGATCTAAAATAACAGAGGACTGGAGCATTGGTCCCCTGGGACACTATAAAGAACCCAAACCTATGGATCATGGGTTTAGAAGAATTAGAAGAATCCCAGATCAAAGGGATAGAGAATATTTTCAACAAAACAATAGAAGAAAATTTCCCAAACCTAAAAATAGTGACACCTATCAAGATGCAGGAGGCATAAAGAACACACAGTAGACAGGACCAGAAATGAAACTCTCCATGTCATATAATACTTAAAACACTAGTTGTACAGAACAAAGACATTGGATGCTATGAGAGAGAAAGATTAAGTCACAGGTAAAGGATAGCAGAATAACAGCAGAGTTTTCAGTGGAGACTGTGAAAGCCAAGTGGCCTTGGACTGATGTCCTAGAAGTCATGAAAGAACACAGGTGCCAGCTCAGACAACTTTATTCACAAAACTATCAGTTGTGATTGAGGGAGAAAGAAAAAGTTTCCACAATAAAAACAGATTTGAGGAATTCGTATTCAACAAGCCAACTCTACAGAAGACAGAAGAAAGAATACCTTCATCTGCGGAGAAAACTAAGCACAACCAAGAGGGCACAGGAACATGTAAACAATTCCAGAACTGAATTGAAACAAAAGAGTTCTAAGAAGACACTAAACTATTAGCATAGCAGGAATTAATAAGCATTGGTTGATAATAACTCTCAGCTTTAATGATCTCTTTTCCCAATAAGAAGACACAGTCTAACAGATTTGATTAAAAAATAGGATCCATCTTTTTGCTGCCTCCGCGAAACACACCTCATCATCAAAGATCAACCTCACCAAAGGGTAAAAAGATGGGAAAAGGTATTCCCAGGAAATGGAACTGATATACAAGCAGGCATCATAGCTCTTCTATTACCTGACAAAATAAACGTCAAACTAAAACAAGTCACCAAAAATAAGGAAGAACATTTAAAACTCATTAATGGGAAAATCCACCCAAAGGATATTGCAAATCTCAAATACATACACATCAAACACTGGGAGACCCAACTTCAGAAAGAAACACTGTCAGACCTAAAATCATTCATTAAATCTGACACAATGACAGCAGGAGACATCAGTACCCTAGTCTCACTAATAGACAATCTGAAAAAAAATTAAATTAAAAACTCAGGAGTTAAGTGACATAATAAATCAAATGGACCAAATAGATATTTACAGAACATTCCAATCAAATTGCAAACAATACACTTTCTTCTCAACAACCCACAGAACTTTCCCCCAATCAACCATAAATTGGAACACAAAGCAAGTCTCAAAATATTTAAGAATATTGAAATAATATCCTGTATTCCATCTGACCACAAACGAATAAAGCTGAATAGTAACAACAGAAATGGGGAGAGGACACAAATCATACAAACTAGGAACACACACTGAATGAAAATTGGGCCAAAGGGAAATCAAGAAGGAAATTTCAAAATTCCCACAACTGAAGGAAAATGAAAACCCAGCATACCAAAATCTATGGACACAATGAAGGCATTCCTAAGAGGAAAGTTCCCGAAGTGTCAGCATCAAAAGAACTGCAGCAATCTCATATTAATAACTTAATGATACACCTGGAGGCCTTAGAGAAACAAAAATAAACAACCACCAAAAGAGTAGATGAGACGAGAGAATCCAAGTCAGGGTGGAAGTTCATGAAATAAAAACAAAGTAACAATACAAAGAATCAATGCAACAAAGAGTCGGTTCTTTGAAGAGTTTAACAAGGTTGACAGATTTTTAGCCAAAGGAAGCCAAAGAAAGAGAGAGAGGAATCGACTCAATACAGTCAGAGTTGAAAGGGGAAACATGGCAATAGCTGCTGAGGAAATTCAGAGAGCATACTGTAATAATCTGTCTTCCACTAAACTGGAAACTCTCTAAGAAATTAATAACTTTCTAGGTATATATGACCTGAAAAATTAGACTAAAAGGTGGTAAACAATTTAAATAGATCCAGAACCACCGATAAAGTGGAAGCAGTAATGTAAAATTTTTCATCCTTGAATATTGTCCACGACCATGTGTATACTGCACAGAACTCTGCCAGATACATGGAGAAGAATGAAACTAGGTCCTTATCTCTCACCCTGCACAGAACTCACCTACAAATGGATCAGATTCCTTAAGATAAGACCCGACACCCTGAATAGGATAGAGAAGAAAGTAGGGAGCACACAGGAATTTAAAGGCACAGGAAAGGACTTTCTGAACGGGACCCCAACAGCCCAGACATTAAGGCCAACGATTGGTAAATGGGTCCTCATGAAACTGAAAAGCTTCTGTACAGCAAAAGATACCATCACTCCAGGAAGAGGCAGCCTACAAATGTGAAAGAAAATCTTTACCAGCTGAATATCTGACAGAGGGCTAGTGTCTACAAGCTGAAGAACTCAGAAAGCTAAACATCAACAAGACAATTCAATTAAAACCTGGGGCAGGGATCCAAACACAGAGTTCTCAAATGATGAAATGCAAATGGTGGCCCACACCTTTAATCCCAGCACTCAGGAGGCAGAGGCAGGAGGATCTCTGTGAGTTCAAGGCCAGCCTGGTGTATGTAGTGAGTTCCAGGACAGCTGGGGCTACAGGGAGACCCTATCTCAAAAAGACCAAAAAAAAAAAAAAAAAAGAAAAAAGAAATTTGTTTTTAATGTTCATCATCTTTAGCCATCAGCATAATGCAAATTAAAACACTGAGATTTCAACTTACCCCAGTCACAATGGCTGAGATCCAAAGAACGGACAGGGACAAATGTTGGTGAGGATGTGGGGAAAGGGAGACTCTTACTGCTGAGAGTGAGAACTGGTGCAGCCACTACAGAAATCTGTGTGCGGGATCCAAAGAACTAAACACAGTTTTTCTGCATTTTCAGCCATACCACTCAGGGCATATACCCACAGGACTCTGCATTTTACACCTATATACCTGCTGTTGCTACTCTAGTCACAAAAGCCAGGATATAGAAATGCTATAGATGGCCATGAAATGATGAATGGATAATGAAATTACATACATTTACACGAGAGAATACTATTCAACTCTTCTCCTTGACTCAAATCCTTAATAGCATACCTCCTCCACGCTGTTCATTTTTAAAATTGCAAGTATGTATTTTGTTATGAACTTGGTCTCTTTACAGTTTATCTGTATTACAAGTAAATGCAACATTTCAAACAAAATAAGCATAACCAGTAAATAAAGCTTTTCAAAAAGCTTACATGGTTTTTGGATTCATTACGCAGACAGCTGCTGGGCAGTGACATTTCACTGGATCATCGTGTGATATTCCCAGACTGAGGCCCAGCATCTGTGTGACAATGACTGCAAAGGTCTCCAGCGTCATGCCCTTGAGGTACTACAGCAACAAGGAATTCCAAAGGAAAAACAGCCCATTCAGTGACAGAAAAATGTTTTTCTAAGTTGGAACATTTTTATTCTTGTATCAAATATTTAAGATTAAGGAGTCTTGCTTTCTTGGGTGAGTGGGAATCTGAAACTCTTCTTAGGAAGGGTCACTGAAAAAAAAAATGTAGATTCAAGGCCAAGCTCTGTCATAATTTAAGAACTGAACTAACAAGCTTGCTAGGGCCACCTATACAAAAGGGCTGTGTGTGTGTGTGTCTGTGTGTGTGTGTGTGTGTGAGTGTGTGTGTGTGTGTGTGTGTGTGCAGATGTGCTTGTTCATCTGCATGTGACACAGAGGGCCACAGGAAAGCCCTGGAGCTGCTCTGCAGAGGACAAATCAGAAGCAGCATGCCAGCATAAACTAGTGCCACCATCCAGGTTTGAAATCGTAGGGTCAATGATGCAAACAGCATTGTCATTTAACTGTGGGTATCACCTCCTTAGGTGACACCTGGACTGAGATTCACCCACAGGATTGTGGGGAGCAGGAGTCCACACATGTCTGCTACTGGTGCAGAACCGCATCGTATAAATGCAGTAGCTCAGTTCTCCACTGACCTCACCAGGTACTTAAGGAACTCCTTGTTATGCTATTGGAAGCTGTGCTCCCATGAGCACCTTTCAAAGCATGCATCTACCTACTTCTTTCATAGACACATCTCAAGAAATGTGTATGTCGTCCTTAGATACTTAGGTTCCACTACCGTTAAGGATATTTCCACCTGAGGTCCTGGTGTGCTCTTCCTCATACACCCCGCTGCCGTTTTTAGTATGGCCGTCTCTGCAGGGTTCTGAGACACCAGGACGATTTGTCTGGCATTTAACATTTTTGATCATCGGATATCCGCTTTTGTGAAATGTGTTAAGTGTCTTGCCCACGCTTCTGCTGTCTGAGCCTTCGTTGTTTTACTGATTTGCAGGAGCGTGTCATATCCAACTCGTGAGTCACCGTCAGTGATGCACCATCGGCATCGTCGGCGCTCTCTGGCTTTTCTTTTCCCTCTACATCTCTTTTCAGGACAGAAATTCTTAAATTCATGTACAGTTTTATCCAACTTTTTTCATATGAAGTGTTTTAGTCATTTGAAGAAATCTTTCCCTACCCGCATTATTTACTTCAACATATAATTCCACAGTCGACCTACCTCGATTTTTTCACAGCACCATGTCACAGTGATGGTTCATTTATCCAAAGACCAGCGCTAACAAGTGTGGCCCACTATTCCCTTTGTTAGAATGTAACACACCTTACAGCACGCGCCAAGACAGCGTCTGCTCAGCTCTGCTCTCCTCACGGTGCTGCTCACCGCCTCTATCTGGATCTCGGCCTCCAGGACAAAGCTCTGTGAGTGCTGGTATAACCCAGGGCACACCTCTCCACCGTATCACTCTTCAGACTATCATGGCTTTGCAATTGTTAGATATCCATAATTTCTTAAAAAGCCTTGGTCTCCAAGCGTGTCTCCTCCAGGGATGTTTTCCCTGTGTCCTGTCTCAGCTACTCACCCCAATGTTCTTATCTAGGCCTGGCCAACATGGCTTTTAATAATGGCAATTCCTCTGCCAGTGCAGTAATTAAACCTCACACATTCTGATTGCCTGTGGGTATGGTTTGGATATGAAGTGTACCAAAGGGATCATGTGTTGGAGTCCTGATCTGGGATGGAGGACCAACCATTGAGAGGTGATTGGCTAAGGAGGATACTAACCTCCTCAATGAGTTGTACCACTGATGAATTCATACTGAATAGGCTATTAGGAGATAAGGTCTGTCTGTAGGATGCAGGTCAAGGGAAGGGGAGGGTGCCTTTGAAAAGTCTCTCTCTCTCTCTCTCTCTCTCTCTCTGCCTTCCATCATGGACTAAAACTGCATGCCCCAAAAGTTTCCCTCCTTTTAAATTCTGCCTCTTACACAGTAGTGACAGACTAACATATCTGTTTGTACTCTGATCATGCCCCTAATATCTTAGCTTCAAGGACCCAAAAGAAAGTCCAACCTTCTGCTCCTACAGCATTTCCTGTGCCTAACTTTCTTATTCTTTCCCTCCCTCCATGGCCTCTTCAAGGACCCAAAAGAAAGTCCAACCTTCTGCTCCTACAGCATTTCCTGTGCCTAACTTTCTTATTCTTTCCCTCCCTTCATGGCCTCTTCAAGCTCCCTCACACACCCTCAGGTTGCCGCCACCCTTTCATTTCATGACTTGACAGAATACAATGGGAAAATGCCAGGAATCAGATTCAGTACTTAGCCAAATTATCAATCAAATGTAGAGGCACAATAAAATCATTTCAATTAGTATGCAACTCAGTATTCTCTAATTATATGTACTATGTTTACAATAAAAATCAACTCAGCACATATGAAATAAAAATAAATAATTACAAGGAAAGGAGGGTGGGGTCTTATTTACTATGTCAACTGATTCAGCCATCCCCGCTTGGTCCGCGGTCCCCTCCTGGATCATCCTACCTGAGACCTTCAGACTACCCTGATAAGCTATACTCTTGCATCTTGATTACCCTACACCCTGACCAGCTACATTCTGTCTCCTCAGACTGTTCCCATTCATGCCTTGGGCCTACGCTCCCTCCTGCTAATCTCCCTTGGGACCTCAGGTATTGCCTAGTGAGTCAGACCCTACTGACTGAGACTTGATATTCCTGCACCCTGACCACATATCTCCATTCCAGTCTTGAACCTAGACTAGCTCCTGTACTTGCTGCCTGAGACTTTGGGACTAGCCTCCTTATGCAGACCCTGCCAACTGTGTCTTGATCCCCTACACACAGGCTAGCTACATTCTCCAGCTTCAGAGCCCACACCTACTCTCGATAGTTTATTAGACCCTCCCCAAGCTGTTCCCACCTCTGCCTTGACCCTAGTCCCCTCTCCTGATCATTCTGCCTGGGCTCTCGAGACTACCCTGGTAAATCAGAACCTTCCCACTGGGGCTTGACTCCCTGCACCTTCATCAGGTATACTGTCTCTCCCCTCAGTATCCTCAGTCCCATCTTGTGCCTAGGCCCCCTTTTGTTCTTCCTACCAAAGACCCCACCCACTGCATTTTGATCCCTCTGTACCCAGACCAGCTCCAGGATCAACACCTAGTCTGCCAAACTAGTTAGCCCTTCCTCACTTGTACACTCCCCCCAGCTTTTTCCCTATGACCTCTCCTGATCTTCCTGCCTTAGACCTCCTGACTACCCTCCCTGAACCCAGCCATTGGACTTTCACAGACTTAAAGTGGGACTAGTCCCTTCACCCTACTGGAGAGCTCTTCACTAATCAGCTTGGAAACCAGCCCGCCAATTAAAAAAAAAAAATCAAAAGGTAGAACCTGAAGCACACACTCTAACCAAGCTAACACGTAAACAGACCAAACGTCACCTAAACAAAGGCAGCTGAGAATTTCATATCAGACACACAACCAACATCCATATGCTGAAACCACAATGCAAAAACACAAATAGTATGAAAAACCAAGAGAATATGCCCTCCCCCAAACCCAGCACTGCTACAGAAGGGCACTACGATAAGAACCACTGAGAGGAAGGCCAGGGTGCAGAATTTAAAAGAACAATCATAAATATAATCAAAGAATTCAGTAACTTTAAAGAACAGACAAACAAACAACTCAAAGAACTCAGAAAGGATAGTAATAAACTCCTGACTGATGCTTAAGAAAAAAACAAACATACAGCTTAATAAAATGGTAAAAAAAATTACAGGACTTGAAAAGTGAATTCACAAAGGAAGTAAAAATATTGAAAAAAACTCAAGCCAAAATGAAGATTGAATTGAAAAATTCAATAATCCAATTTGAAAAGTCTCCCCAGCAGAATAAATGAAATAGAAAACAGAATATCAGGACTGGACAGGAAAGCTGAAGAACTGGACCACTAAAGCAAAGGATATAAAAAATATTTTAAAACACAGGAAATAAATATGCAGGAAATGTGGGACGCCATAAAAAGATCAAATCTATGTCTAATAGCCATAGAGAAAGGAGAAGAATATCAGGTCAATGGCATCATCAGACCTTCAACAAGATTATAGAATCAACTCCCCTGAGCTAAGGGAAGACAAACCTACGGATACAAGAAGGACACAATTAGACAGGACCAGAACAGAAACTCCCATGGCATAGCATAGTAAAAGCACTAAATGTACAGAACAAAGAGAGGGTACTGCAAGCTGTTAGAGGAAAACCGAAAGTTACATATGAAGGAAAACCCATCAGAATTACAGCTGACTTTTCAACAAACTATGAAAATCTTTAGGATAGTCACTTATTAACTTGTTTGGAGGCACTGGATCGTCTATATTCTTTTCAGTGAAGAGAAACTTCAGAAGTGCTAAAGTACACCCTTAGCTCTATTTTTGCAGCTATGCAGGAATATACCAGTGGAGCCAGGGACTTTAGAAAAATAAGTAAAAATGTATTGCAACAACAAATGTGGATGCCATATTCCTTTATAGCACATTATTAAAGTCAGTACTCTCCATGGCACATCATAGTAAAAACACTAAATGTACAAAACAAAGAGACAATACTGAAAGCTGCAAAAGAGAAACTAGTCACATATAAAGGAAACCCATTAGGATTACAGCTGACTTTTCAATGCAAACTATGAAAGCCAGAAGAGCCTGGACCAAAGTATTCTCAGTTCTAAATGATGGTGGTACTTTAACCAGCAAAACTGTCTATCATAATCAAAAGAGAAAGAAAGGATCTTCCATGATGTGAATAGGTTGAAATAATTCATGCCCACCAAACCAGACTGGAGAATATTCAAAGCAGTACAAGGACCCAAGAGGTTACAGAGGAAAACAAATGAAGGTATAGAGAACAGAAATAAAATAAGACTAAGAACACAAATAGAAAGTAAAATGGCAGCCACCAATCCACACTCTTCAATAATAACTCTAAACATCAATGGTCTGAACTCCATAGACAAAAGACACAGACTAGGTGAATGGGTTAAGAAACAAAATCCATCTATTTGTTGTCTTCAAGAAACTCACCTTACCTCCAAGGATAGGCACCAACTTAGGGTGAAAGAAGGGAAAAAAGTTCAAGGAAATGGTACCAGTAAAAAACTAGAGGTTGGTATTCAAGTTAAATTAATCACAAGAGATAAAGAAGGGCACTACATTCTGATCAAGGAAATGTTTCACCAAGAAGACACAACAATCACGAACATATAGCACCAAACTCTGATGAACCAAGTTTCATAAAAACAGTACTATTGGACTTTAAAACACAGATGAACTCAGTAATGGTGACCTCAATACCCAACTTTCTACAATTGAAAGGTCACCTGGCCAAAGAATAAACAGAGAATGATCCAAATTAAGTGATGTCATGCATCACATGGACCTAACAGACATGTATAAAATATGCCATGCCAGTACCAAACCATACACATTCTACTGAGCAGCCCATGGAAGTTTTTCTAAAATGGATCACGTATTGGGACATGAAACAAAATTCAACAAATATGAAAAAAACCTGAATGAATTCCATATATTCTATCAGACTGCAATGTAATAAAACAAAATCAACAGCCAAAGAAGCTCTAGTAACTACACGAGATCATGAAGACTGGTGAACAACGCACTCCTGAATGATGAATGGGTCAAAAAAGAAATCAAGAAGGAAATAAAACTACTCCTGGAACTAAATGAAAACGAGACCACAACAAACCTCTGGGACATATTAAAGACAGCCTTAAGAGAGAAATTCATAGCTCTAAGTTTCTACATTAAAAAATAGGAAGAGCATACATAAATGAATTAATGATACAATTCAAAAATTTAGAAAAGCAAGAACAAACCAAAGCCTAACCCAGAAGAAATAACAAAAACCAGCACAGAAATCAACGAAATAGAAACAAAGAAAACACTGCAAAAAAAAAAAAATCAATGAATCTAAGGGCTGATTCACTGAAAGGATAAACAAGATAGATAGACCCTTAGCCCAGTTAACCAGAAGAAAGAGCAAATCCAGATCAACAAAATCAGAGATAAAAGGGGAAACATCACAATAGACACCAAAAAGATCCAGACCATTATAAGGGAATACTTTCAAAGCCTACACTCTATTAAATTTGAAAATCTAAAAGAAATGGACAAATTTTTAATTCAATGACTCCACCAGAGTTGAACCAAGAAGAGACTGACAGCTTAAACAGACCCACAAAAAATAAGGAAATAAAAACTATAATACAACTGGATTCACAGCACAATTTTACCAGACTTTCAAAGAATATCTACAATGAATATTGCTTAAATTATTTTTAATATTTTATTATTTTTATTTTATGTGTATGAGTGTCTTGCCTGCATGTATGTGAGTGCTGCTGTGCAATGCCGTGGAGGTCAGAAGAGGGCTTTGAATTCCCCTGGAACTGGAGTTAAGGACGGTTCATAGCTGCCATGTGGGTGCTGGGAATCGTACCCTGGTCCTCTGCAAGAGCAATCAGTGCTCTTGACCCACTGAGCCATCTCTCTGGCCCTGATACTGTTTAAATTATTCAAAAAATAGAAACATAGGGAGAATTCACAAACTCCTTCAATTAAGCTAGTATTACTCTAGTACCAAAACCAGGCAAAGACACAACAAAAAAGAAAACTATAGGCCCATATGCTTAATGAACATAGATGCAAAAACACTCAACAAAATACTTGCAAACCACATACAGACACACATCAAAAAGATTATCCACCAGGATCAATTCAGCTTTATTCCAGAGATGTTGGGATGGTTCAATATACATAGGTCAATAAATGTCATAAATCATATAAATGGAATTAAAGACAAGAATCACATGATCATCTAAATAGATGCAGAAAAGATCTTTTACAAAATCCAACATGCACTTATGCTAAAAGTCCTAGAGGGAATTGATCTGCAGGGAACATACCGAACATAATTAAAGTTATATACAACAAATCCACAGCCAACATCATATTAAATGGAAAAAAAAAACTGGAATCATTCCCATTGAAATCAGAACCAGACAAAGCCTCCCACTAGCTCTATTCCTTTTTGATATACAGCTTGAAACTCTTGTGAGAGCAATAAGACAAGAGAAAGAAATTAAAGAAGTACTAACTGAAAAAGAAAAGGTAAAATTATCCCTATTTGCAGGTGATATTATATTATACATAAGCAATCCCAAATAGTCCACCAGAAAACATCTAGAAATGATCAACACTTTAAGCATAGTGGCAGGTAACAAATTCAATTTACAAAAATTGGTAGCCTTTCCATATGCCAATAACAATTGAAGAAAGAGTTCATGAAAACCCTTAAATTCACAATAGGCTCAAAAAAAAAAAATCTCGGCTGCCCAAGGCTCAAGAAGCATTGTGAAAAGGGGGCAAAGATTGTAACAGCCAGGATGAGTGCATGAAGGTAAAGAAACGGGCTTCCAGGCCTTTGAGAACTTGATCATGAACTTGCAACAATGTTAACAGCATGCACAAGACCCATGCCAACTCCATCAGACAAAAACCCAGCATGTAACCAGGGAAATGGACAGCAGGCCCCAGCCTTTGCCAAGGAATGACTGACAAATGATTACTGTGGTATGAGGGAGAGCAGATATTCTTTAAGAGAGTGACCCTAGATATGCTGACTACACTCCAGTAGATGATCTTGTAGACATCTGGGTAGAAATGCTCGACTGGATAGAATATTAGCATAATATAATAATATGTTAACATATATGACAGAATACCTGAGACCTAGTTGGGGGGGCTATGGAGGACAGGATCTGCATTTGATTAAGATCTATTATATATAATATACAAAAACTCAATAAAAATGAGAAAAATATCTATGAATAAACCTAGACAAAGAGCTCTACAATGAAAATCTTAAATCTTTGGAGAAAGAAATTGAGGAAGACACCAGGAGATGGAAGGACCTCCCATGCTCATGGATTAGAAGAATTAATATTATGAAAATCACCATACTTCCAAAAGCCATCCATTCTACCAAAAGCAATATATAGATTCAATGTAATCCCAATCAAAATACCCATGACGTACTTCATAGAAATGGAAAAAAAATCCTTAAATTCATATGGAAGCATTCATATGGGTTGCTTGGATAGCCAAAGCAACCCTGAGCACAAAGAGCAACACTGTGAGAATTACTATACCAGATCTCAAAGTGTACTACAGAGCTATAGTCATAAAAATAGTGTGGTACTGACACAAGTATAGACATGCAGATCAATGGAACATCATTGAAGACCCAAACCTGAGTACACGCAATTTCAGCCACCTGATATTTGACAAACGTGCCAAACACACACTGGAGGAAAGCCAGTATCTTCAACAAATGGTGCTGGCAAAACTGGACCTCCACCTGTAGAAGAATGAGATTAGACCCTTATCTATTGCCCTGCACAGAAGTCAACTCCAAATGGATCAAAGACCTCAATGTGAAACCTGGCACTCTGAAACTGCTAGAAGAAAATATAGGCAGCACCCTGTAAGATATAGGTGTAGGAAAGGCCTTTCTAAATCAGACATCAGTTGCTTAGGAATTAAGGTCAACAAGCTTCTTTCTGTACAGCAAAGGAAATAACCAAAGAAATGAGGAGAAAACCCACAAAGTGGGAGAAAATCTTCACCATCTACACATCTGACAGAGAATTAAGATCCAGAACATACAAAGAACTCAAAAAACAAAGAATCAAAAAAAAAAAAACAAATGACCCAATTAAAAAATGGACTATGGATCTGAACAGAGTTCTCAAAGGAAGAAATAGAAACGGCTAAGAAAATAAAAGTGTTCATCATGCTTAGTAATTATGGAAATGCAAATCAAAATCAAAGATTTCAGCTTTCCCCAGTCACAGTGACTAAGATCAAGAGAACAAATGATACCATATGTTGGAGAGGATGTGGAGAAAGGGGAACGCTCATTCACTGCTGGAAGGATTGCAAACTGGCACAACCACTATGGAAAGCAGCGTGGAGAACTTTAAAAAACCAGAACTAAATCTACCATCTGGTCCTTAGCACACACCCAAAGGACTCATCCTACTGCAGAGATACCTGTGCATCCATATCTGCTGTTGCTCCTTTCACAATAGCTCAGAAATGAACAACACAAATGTCCCTCAACTGACCAATGGATAATGGAAATGCGATACGTTATTTACACAGTGGAGTTCTAGTCAGCAGTAAGGACAGGTGAAATCATGAAATCTGCAAGTGAATGGATGGAACTGGAATCTGTTATCCTAAGTGAAGTTACAGACTCAGAAAAACAAACGGCATATAGCCTCCCTCCTTTGTGGATCTTAGCCTGATTCTCATATATGAGTATATATCCTGCTATAACCTCAGGAGCCTGGAAATGGAAAGAAATCATGGAGGTAAAGAAAAAGGAGCCCAAGAGAAGGGGATGGAAGAGACAAGTGTTACCAAGGGGGAAATGGGGGAAATGGGGGGTATTTCAATGGGAGGGGGAGGGAGAGTTATACCAGGAACCATGGGGGTCAAGAGAGGGGAGTTAATAGGAGACAGGTATTATCAAGGGGGAAATGGGGAAAATAGGGGTATTTTAAGTGGGGAGGGAAAAGGGAGGGTTAGATAAGGAGAGAGAGAGGAGAAATAATGCTTAGTTTGTAGGAAAAACCAGAGGGTTTAAAACCCTGCTGAAAACCACACATACACTATTCGGACATGAGTGCATGTGTATAGCCGAAGGCACATAACGAGAAACAGTGCCAGACAGGAGAAACGTCTCTTCCAGTCAGGGTCAGGGTAGTTCAAGAGACTCCCTAGGCAACACGAAATAACACAACCATAGCCCTTGATTACTTCTTAGAACTTGAAGGTGAGACACATTACTGAAGACAGGACAAATGCCAAAGACATGGAGCAATGGAGCTGGAACGAACACAGCTGGAAAGGCCATGGATCCTAGAGAAAACCTTATGTCTGTCACATCCCTAGACAAACATAATTCTTGCTGTATGCTAAATATGGATCCTTTTATTTACAAACAAGTACACCTGTCACCACTCATCAAAGAAGCTTCTTAGTGCAACAGATGGAGACAATTGCAGAGTTCCACAACTGGTGTCACACAGAGAAAATATGTCTGCAATATGCCTAGTCCTAAGTGACACCTCTACAATGCAACCTCTACACCTAAGGCTAACAGAATAAATATAGTGGAGCAGGGGCTAGAGACAATACTAAAGCAGCCCTCAACTCTCACCAGTGAAATTTCCTCAGCAACACTGGTTGATTAACAGAAGGCCACAACTGACCAAAGTGTGAAAATAAGAGAGTTCAGAGTGTGTTTCCCTACATAAGACTCCCATATTAAACTTCACCCATCCAGGGCTCAGGGACCACTAGGGATAGAAAGATTGTAAGAATCAGGAGTGGTGCTTGACCACAGGAAACTGTCTTCTAAGCTTCCGGGAACTTGCTCATATGAATGCACAGCACTGGTGATAGCATGCACAATACCCACACAAACTCAATCAGTCAAAAACCCAGTATAGACCTAGGGCAAAGGCTACAACCCTAACTGATGATCTATTGGAAACTGATCACTGCTGGGTGAAGGAGAGTTGGTCTTCTTTAAGGGAGTGATGCTAGATAGCCTGAACAGGCTCCAGTGGATGAGCTCACACCAAGGAGCATCTGGATATACATATTAGACTTGATAGGCTTTAACAGATATGACAGAATGCATGAAATCTGGTGGATGGGCTATGGGGTCATGCACATAGGGGAAGGGGCTAAATCTGATTAAGATGTATTTTTACGAAATTCAGAAAAATTTGATAAAAATATATATTGAAAAAAATTAAAGGGCTCCATTAAATTCTGAAGTGAAAAATGCCTTCCTGAGAGCCTGGGCATCAATGCTTTACTGGAAAAAGTAACGCTTCTGTGTTCAATTCTTAATCTTAGCAGACAAAATATCAGTCATAAAGAATAAATCATAAATTTTATAAATCTTGACAATGGACAGAAGTGCCCAATTACAGTTCTACCTCTTTTCATAGTAACCAATTGATGAGCATAACCAAGAATATTATATATACTTCTTAAAATAATTTTTAAAATACTGGTGCTGCAGTGTAGCTCAGTGGTACAACACATTCCTAGCATGGTGCGGCATGGGATCAATCCTCACAAACAAAATATTTTAATTAAAAATATAATATGATAAATTAAAAAGGCTAAATGTATCAGAAATTATATTGACAATACTGCCTAGAGATGGTAAGTCAAAATAGGGGTAAGTGTGTGTGTATGTGTGTCTGTGTGTGTGTGTGTGTCTGTGTGTCTGTGTGTGTGTGTCTGTGTGTGTGTGTGTATGTGTGTCTGTGTGTGTGTGTGTGTCTGTGTGTCTGTGTGTGTGTGTCTGTGTGTGTGTGTGTGTGTGTGTCTGTGTGTGTGTGTGTGTCTGTGTGTCTGTGTGTGTGTGTCTGTGTGTGTGTGTGTATGTGTGTCTGTGTGTGTGTGTGTGTGTCTGTGTGTGTGTGTCTGTGTGTGTGTGCGTGCGCGCGCGTGCACATATGTATGTGTGAAGGCCAAAGGACAGCCTCAGGTGTCATTCCTCAGGCATAACTCTCCTATCTATTTCATTGGCCTGAAACTCTCCACGTAGACTAGGCTGGCTGGCTAGTGAGCCCTACAGAACCACATAGTTCTGCCTCCCTAGCACTGGGATCACAGAGTATACTGATGTGCTGTCGATTTATTAAAAACAAGAGTTCTGGGAATCAAACTCAACTCCTCATGTTTTCGAGGGAAGAACTTTACCAACAGAATTTTCCCTATTTGTTTAACAAAACAATTTAACAACTTCTCAAATTCTTAAAAGCAACACTAGAAGGCAGGCATGGTGGCACACACCTTTAGTCCCAGCACTGGGAGGCAGAGGCCGGTGGATCTCTGTGAGTTCAAGACCAGCCTGGTCTACATAGTGAGTTCCAGGACAGCTGGGGCTACAGGGAGACCCTGTCTCAAGAACAAAAGTCTTAGGTGGAAAACTGTCTCAAAGAGCTTCATGACCTTCAATAATGCACTTCATTTAACTAGTGATCTTTATTATAACATGTTTGTAAATAATATAAATATTCAAAGTACACATAATAGTTTCTTTTTAAATATATAAGAAGCTGATATATTTTAAAGGACTTCCTATTTTTTGTTTTGTATCCATTTTATTTATAACAGTATTTCTCAATTTTAAAGTCTGTTTGAATTACAGAAATTTCCTTATAGATAATTGTTCAGTATTCACCACTCTATTTACTGAGAACTGTGTTTGTATTTATGACAGTCACATTTTAACTTTCACACACCTTACTGCAACAAGATTCTAGCTTTAAAAGGCATTCAATCCCAGCACTCTGGAGGCAGAGGCAGGTGGATCTCTGTGAGTTCAAGGCCAGCCTGGTCTACATAGTGAGTTCCAGGACAGCTGGGGCTACAGGGAGACCTTGTCTCAAAAAGACAAAAAAAAAAAAAAAGGCATTCATGTACTTCAAATTCTCAATATTAATGAGAAAAATTTTAATTTCTAAGTGCAAAACTACATAAAGTCCATACTGTCCTGCTGGATAAGTCTTGAATGGATAATGTTTCTTTAAAGGTTAAATAACTACATACCACTGCGATTCCTGCAGAATGGCTGGTGACACACATTTTTCCAGGAAAAGTTGCTCCCATATACTCAAGATTTTCATTATACCTATATAAACAAACAGATGAAAGAGGGAACATCACAACAGACACCAAATTAAAAAAAACAATCCAGAGCATTGTAAGGAAATACTTTAAAAACCTATACTCTGGGGCTGGAGAGATGGCTCAGTGGTTAAGAACACTAATTGTTCTTGCAGAAGACCCAGGTTTGAATCCCAGCACCCACATGGCATCTAACAACTGTCTGTAACTCCAGTCCCAGGGGATCCAACAGCCTCTTCTAACCTCCGCAGGCATTGCACGACACAGGTGTACTTACCTATATGCACAAAGTATACATAAACACATAAAATAAAAATAATAAAAAAAATTTTAAATCTATACTCCACTAAATTTGAAAATCTAAAAGAAATAGATGAATTTCTAAAGTGATAGACACCACCAGAGTTAGACCAGGGAGAGATCAACAGCTTAAACAGACCCATAACAAATAAAAAAATTGAAACAGTAATACAAAACCTCCTGATTAAAATAAAAGCCCAGGCCCAGATGGATTCACTAGTAGAATTCTAAGACATTCAAAGATCTAAAACCAATACTGCTTAAATTATTCAAAAAGATAGAAATGGGGGAAGAACTCCCAAATGTCTTCTATGAAGCCAGCATCACACTAACACCAACACTACAATAAGGATCAAACCAAAAAAGAAAATAGGCCCATACCCTTAATGAACATAGACAGAAAGATACTCAACAAAATGCTCACAAACCACATACAGACACACATCTAAAAGATCATCCACCACAATCAAGTCAGCTTTGTTCCCAAGATGAAGGGATGATTCAACATACGTTAAGTCAATAAATGCAATAAAACATATAAATGAACCTAAAGACAAAAATCACATGTTCATATTAACAGATGTAGAAAAGGCCTTGGACAAAATCCAACATGCATTCATGTTAAAAGACCTAGAAGGAATTGGACTGGAGGGAACATACCTCAACATAATTAAAGCTATATACAAAAAATCCACAGCCAACACATTCTAAATGGAGAAAAACTGGAAGCATTCCCATTGAAATCAGGCACCAGACAAGGATGTCCACTATCTCCACTCCTTTTCAACACAGTGCTTGAAACTCGCTAGAGCAATAAGACAAGAGAAGGAAATTAAAGGAGTACTAATTGGAAAAGAAGAGGTCAAATTATCACTATTTTCAGACAATATGATATTATATGTATTATACATAAGAGATCCTAAAAATTCCACCAGAAAGTTGTGAGAAATGATTAATACTTTCAGTAAAGTGATAGGTGAAAAAAGCCAACATACAAAACTCAGTAACCTTTCTAAAAAACAGTAACAAACAAGTAATCAGAAAAAAAGCATTCAAGGAGACCCTGCCATTTACAATAACCTAAAAAAAAATAAAATATTTAGGAATAAATATAACAAGAGACATTAAATATCTCTACAACAAAACTTTTTAATTTAAAGAGATAGAGTAAAACACTAGGAGATGGAAAGACCTACGCTGCTCATGGATTAGTAGAATTAATTTTGTGAAAATGATCTTACCAAAAGCGATTTATAGATTCAATGAAATTCCAATCAAAATTCACATGGCATTCTTCACAGAACTAGAGAAAATCATCCTAAAATGCGTACAGAATCACAAAGACCTCTGATAGCTGAAACAATCTTAAGGCAAAAAGAACAATGCTGGGGGGATCACCATACAAGATCTCAGACTATATTATAGAGCTATAGTCATAAAGAGCAGTATGGCACTGGCACAAAAATAAACACGCAGATCAATGGAACACAATAGAAGACCCAAACGTGAGTTCTTATCATTGCAGCCACCTGATATTTGACAAAGGTGCTAAGAACACACAATGCAGGAAAGATAGAATCTTCAACAAATGGTGCTGGCAAAACTGGACTTCCACTCATAGAGTGAAATTGAGCCTTTATCTTTCACCCTGCACAGAATTCAATTCCAAATGCATCCAAGATCTCAATATAAAACCAGAAACTCTAAAACTGCTACTAGAAAACTTGGGCAGCACTTTATAAGATATAGGCATAGAGGGTATTATTAAGGGAGAAAGGGGGAAGTGGGGGCACCTTAATTGGGGAAACCATGATGGAGGGGTTAGACAATGGGAGAGATAAATAATGCCTAGCTAGTTTTAAAAACCAGAGGGAACCATATTAGTCCAACGGCCTACTGACAAATTATACATATATTATCTCTACATGAGTCCATATGTATAGCTAAAGGCTACATAACAAAAAACAGTGTTAGACAGGAGAAACCTTCTTTTGAGTTGTTGGCCAGGGTGGTCCAAAGGCTCCCAAAATTACTCAGGCTTTTGCCACGGCCCTTAATGGCTTCCCAGAACATGAAGATAAGATCTTACTGCTGCTGAAGACAAAACATCCTTTGGACACAGGATTTGGAGCAATAGAGCTGTAAGTGACCTGAAACAACTTCCCCTGAAGACTATGTCTCATAGCTTTGGAGAGCGCTATGAAGGTGCTAAGGGAAAACAACAATCAATGGTCCAAAATCAGCTTCAAGACCAAATAACCACATAATGGCCAGCACAGCATATGACATTGGTGCAGTAGTGGCAATTTTATCTTGGGAGTCATCAACAGCTACGTAATTGGACTAAAAGCTGCTAAGTGGAAGGAAACTCAAGTGTGGTAAACATAACCAAATACACATGACTGGAGTCTTCATATGTCTTAGCAAAAACCCCAAGACTGTCACATCCCTAGTCTAATGTGATTTCTTACTATGTTCACGATATGTACTCTTATATCTACAGACAAATATCCCAGTCACCACTCATCAAAGATATTTATTTTGTTCCAGTCAGAGACTATTACCATAAAACTGGGAAAATGAACAGCAGACCCCAATCTTACCTAAAGAAATATTGACAGTCGATTGCTGCTTGATGAGGAACAGCTGACCTTCCTAAAACAAAGACCTCTAGATAGGCTGACTAGATTCACCAGATGGACAAGTTGTGGGGAACAGCTGGGGGGTGCCGACAGTACAGCGGACAGTAGCAGGGATAACAGAGTATAAGATCTCTAGTGAGGCTATGGGAGGGTGCCATCTGGGAAGTGGGTGTATAGTTGAATAAGATAGTTTGGGATGTTCTGTGTGATATACACACAAAAAAATCAACAAACTTTAAAAAATGAGTTATATTTGAGGAGGAAGAAAAAAAAGTTACATCATGTTAATTAGTAGAGGTGATGAACATTACCATTGAAATTTACCTGATGACTTTAAAGACATACATAGGTGCCAACAGTCCGAGTGCAACCAATTATGACTAGTAATAATCAGACACACACAGATTAGAGATGCATGCGCCAACATCTCAGTGCTATTAGCAAAAGCAATGAGTCTTTCTGTAAGACACAGTATATTTTAAAATGAAACAGATGGACAAGCACTGAGGAATGGCTGGAGGTGCTGACAACACAGTGGACAGTAGCAGGGATGACAGAGTATATGGGCTCCAGTGTGTGGGAGGGGGAAGGCTATCAGAGGGTGCCATTTGGGAAGTGGGTATATAGATGAATAAGATTGTGTGGTATGTTCTGTATGATATACACACAAAAAAAACTATAAGTTTTTTTTTTTTTAAAGAGACATATTTGAGGAAGAAGCATTAAAGTTTACTTCATGTTAAATAGTAGTGGTGATAAACATTACCAGTGAAATCTACCTGATGATTTTATATCCATACTCAGGTAGTAAGGACCTGAGTGTAACCGACTATGACTAGTAACAATCAGATACATAGAGCTTAAAGACACATGTGAAAACATCTAAGTGTTAGTAGCATTAAAAATATAGGAAACAGCATATTTTAAAATGAAATGGAGATCTTCTTTAACAGGTAAAAACTCATTCAATGTTATGTCTTATGGGGTTTATACTGAATTCAATATTATATAACTGTATTAATTCAATTGTGAACCTAAAAATTACAGCCACTTTTGAAAGAGATGTATCCTTGCTCTGGAGTGTGTTACTGAATATGTTAAAGCTGTAATGAAATGCTTCTTCTAATCATGTGGTTACTAAACTTTAAATATTTTTTAAAAATTAAAAAAATAATAATTCTTCAAAGCATAAAAATTTGCTCCTTATTAATTAGTAGATGTAAAAAACATCACCATTGAAATCTACCTGATGACTTTATATCCACGCTCAGGTGCCAAGGAGCTCAGAAAGTAACCGACTGTGACTAGTAACAATCAGATATATAGAGATGAGAAACACATGTATAAACATCTAAGCATTAATTGCATTAAAAATGAATTTTTTCTCTATTAAACTTTTTGTATTTTAATAATGAAATGGAGAACTTCTTTAAAGTTTAAAACCTCATTCAATTTTATGTCTTATAGGGTTTACACTGAGTACAAATATTGTATAACTGTCTTAATTCAACTGTAAGCCTAAAAATTTACAGCCCATTTTGAAAGAGATGCATCTTAGCTCTGGAAATTTTATTGAATGTCCATGCTGTTGTAATGAAATGCTTCTTCCAATTATGTGGTTATTAAATAAATATTTTTTTAAAATATATCATAAAAATATAGGCATAGAAAAGGACTTTCTAAATCAGACATCGGTTGCTCAGGCATTAACGTTAACAATCAATAAGTGGAACGCCATTAAGCTACAAACCTTCTGTACAACAAAAGAAACCACCACCAAAAAAGTGAAGAGGAAACCCACGGAATGGGAACATCACTTTTTAAAGATGCATAGATCTACATAAGTACAAAGATATTTCAAATTTCAGGTACACTTAATTCCCTTTATTCTTTATTTGCTTTTATTTTGGCTTAAAGATAAATACAAATAATTGTATTCTTATTGATGGCTTACTCTATAAAACCAGTGGTTTGGGGCTGGAGAGATGGCTCAGCAGTTAAGAACACTGGTTGTTCTTGCAGAAGACCCGGGTTTGAATTCCAGCACCCACATGGCAGCTGACAACTGTCAGTAACCCCAGTCCAAGGATCCCACAGCCTCTTCTGTCCTCTGCGGGCATTGCACGACATGGGTGCACTTACCTACATGCAGGCAATACATGCACACACATAAAATAAAAATAATAAAAAAACTTTAATGGCTAAAAAGCACCTTTAAAAGTGCTCAACATCCTTAGTAATTAGAGAAATGCAGACAAAAACCACTTTAAGATTCCGTCTAACCCCAGGCAACTGGATAAGATGACGAGAACAAAAGACACCAAATGCTGACAAGTGGAGGAGGAGGAATGCTCATTCAGTGCTGGTGGTATGCGACCTCCTGCAACCATGCTGGAAAGCAGTGTGGAGCACTCACAAAAAATGAAAATGAATCTACCATAAAAACCGCTCATACGACTCCTTGGCATACACCCAAAGGACTCGTCCTACTGTCCAGACAACTGTACGTCCATGTTTGTTGCTCTCTCTTCACAATAGCTAAGAAGTGGAAACAACCTAAATGTGCTGTAACTGATGAATGGATAATGAAAATGTGGTGCATTTATACAATGGAGTTGTACTGTACAAGGTGAAAAGATGAAATTATGAAACTTGCAGGTCAATGGATGGAGCTAGAAACTTTTTCACCTTTCACCTCTTATTTGTTCCCTGTCTGAATTTTCTGTAAATATAAGGATACATATTTTGCACAGAGTAAGAAATTTTTGAATTTTTTGTGTATTTCATACAGAACATCTAAATTTTAATCATCTTTATATCCCCAGCCCCACTGACACCCTCCCATGGCCCTCGCCACACACTGGAGGCCATATACTCTATCATCCCTGTTAAGGCCCACTGAGTTGTCGGTGTCCCCAGCCAATCCCCAGGGCAAATCCATTTAACCAAGTCTAGTCAGGCTATCTAGAGTCCTTGTTTCAGGAAGATCAGCTCTTCTTCACCTAGCAGCAATCAGTTGCCAACATTCCTTCAGATAAGATTGAGGTTTGCTGTTCATTTTCCCAGTTCTATGCTGGGTTATTGTCTGCCTGAGTTTGCATGGGACTTGTGTATGCTGACACCAGTGCCACAGAATCATATGAGCAGGTTCCCAGGAGCTTGTAGGACTCTGTTTCCATATGGTCATGCACCTCCTCCCTGGCTCTTACAATCTCTCCGCTCCCTCTTCCCCAATGGTCCCTGACCTTGGTTGGGTGCGTAAAGTTTAATAAAGGGATTCTGTCCAAGGACCATCATTCAGCAGACTCTTGATCTCTACACTTTGACCGTTTGTGAGATTTTCTGTTCCTGGCTCTCCGCTGCATGAGGAGCTTCATTACTAAGAACAGAGAGACTCATTAGTGTCCTCTCCTTTATCCCTGTTCTGTGTTCCATGAGCCTTAGGTGTAGAGGTTGCATTGTAGATGTATCACTTAGGCCTGGGCAGTTCATAGACATTGTTCATGTCTGACCAGCCATGGTACTCGGTAATAGTCACTGATTGGTGCAAAATGAGCTTCTTTGATGAGTGGTGACTGGGATATTTGTCTGTAAATATATGGATACATATTTTGCACATAGTAAGAAATCACATTAGTCTAGCCATGCAACAGATATGGGTTTTCTCTAAGATCTATGGTCACCCCAGTCATGTGTATTACGTTATGTTTACATTTCCACACTTGCATTCCCTCCCTTTGGTTGGGCATTTAGTCCAATTTGGTAGCTGCTGATTGCCCCCAAGGTAAGAGTGTCACTACTGCACCAATGACGTATGCTGTGCTGACCACCGATGTGGTTATTTGGTCTTGAAGCTGGTGCTGGACCACTGATTGATGTTTTCCCTTGGCACCTTCATAGTGCTCTCCAAAGCTATGAGAGCTGCCTTCAAGGGAGTGGTTGCAGGTCAGTCGCAGCTCTATTTCTCCAAATCCTGTGTCTGACATATGCTCTGTCTCCTGCAGTAGGGTCTTACCTTCGAGTTCTGGGAGGCCATCAAGGGCTGTGGCAATAGCCTGAGTAATTTTGGGAGTCTCTTGGACCATCCTGGCCAACAACTCAAAGGAAAATATCTCCTGTCTGGCACAGTTTCTTGTTATGTGGCCTTTAGCTATACACATGGACTTATATATTGTATAATTTGTCAATAGGTTGTTGGACTAATATGGTTCCCTATGTTTTTTTAAACTAGCTAAGCATTATTCATCTCTCTCACTGTCTAATCCTTCCACCATGGTTTCCCCAGTTAAAGTGCCCCCATTTTCCTCATTTCTCCCTTGATAATACCAATCACCTATGGTCCCACCTCTCTTGAGCTCCTTCTTTCCCTTTATCCCCAAGTTTCCTTGTATAAACCTCCCTCAACCCCTCCCATTTAAACAACCCCATTTTTATCCATATCTCCATTATTAACACCTGTTTCCTACTGTTCTCTCTCAGGTTCTTTCTATTCCTTTACCTGCCTGGTTCCTGTAGCTATGTGTGGATACATACTCACTTGTAAGGACTTGGTGCTAGGATCCACATATGAGGGAGAATATACGTCATTTGTTTTTCTGAGTCTGTGTTACTTCACTTAATAGAAACGTTTCTAGTTCTATCCATTTACCTGCACATTTCATTATTTCATCTTTCTTTACTGCTGAGTAGAACTCCATCATATAAAGGGACCACATTTTCATTATCCACTTGTAAGTTGAAGGACACTTAGGTTGCTTCCATCTCTTAGTTATTGTGAAAAAAAAGCAGCAACAAATATGGATGCACAAGTGTCTCTGCAGTAGGATGAGTTCTTTGGTTATATGCCAAGGAATGGTATAACTGGGTCAAATGGTAGGTTCATCTGTAGTTTTTTAAGAGTTCTCCACACTGCTTTCCATAGGGGTTGAACAAGTTTGCAGCCCCACCAGCAGTGGATGAGTGTTCCCTTCCCCCACATCCTCTCCAGCATTTGGTATTATTTGTTCTCTTGATCTTTGCCAGTGTGACTGGGGTTAAGATGGAATCTTAAAGGGGTTTTAATTTGGATGATTTTGAACACCTTTTAAGATACTTCTTAGGTATTTTTATTTCTTCCTTTGAGAACTCTCTGTTCAGCTCCTTAGCCCATCTTTTAATTGGGTTACTTGCTTTCTTGATTCTGTTTTTTAAGTTCTTTATATATTCTGGATGTTAAACCTCTGTCACATGTACCACTGGTGAAGATTTTCTTGCACTCTGAGGGTTTTCTCTTCACTTCCTTGGCTGCTTCTTTTAAAGTACAGAAGCTTTTTAGTTTAATGAGGTTCCATTTGTTGATTCTTGACCTTATTTCCTGAGCAATTGATATCTAGTTTAGAAAATCCTTTCCTACACCTATATCTTGTAGGTTTTTCCCAGTGTTTTCTTCTAACAGTTTCAGAGTTTCGGGCTTCACGTTGAGGTGTTTGATCCATTTGGAGTTGACTTTTGTGTAAGGTGAAAGATGGGGGTTTAGTTTCATTCTTCTACAGGTG
>NW_008330293.1:435945-455528 GCF_000622305.1 Nannospalax galili | reverse complement strand
TTTTGTGCCAGTACCATATTGTTTTTATGACTATAGCTCTGTAATACAGCTTAAAATCTGGTATAGTAATCCCCCTGGCATTGCTCTTAGTGCTCAGGGTTGCTTTGGCTATCCAAGGTCTTTTGTGCTTCCACATGAATCTTAGGATGTTTTTTTCCAATTCTGTGCAGAATGTCTTGGGGATTTGGATTGGCATTGCATCGAATCTCTAAATTGCTTTTGGTAGGATGGTCATTTTCACAATATTAATTCTTCCAATCCATGAGCATTGGAGTTCCTTCCATCTTCTGATGTCTTCTCAATCTCTTTCTTTAAGGATTTAAATTTTTCACTTAGAGATCTTTGTCGTTCATCAGTTTATTCCAAAAAATTTTTTGAAGCTATTGTGAAAGGGAGTTTCCATGTACTCTTTCTCTGGTTGCTTGTTATTGGTATATAGAAAGGCTACAGTCTTTACTGAAATTATTAATAATGTCTAGGAGTTTTCTAGTGGAATTTTTGGCATCTCTTAGATATAATGCCATATTGTCTGCAACAGTGGATAATTTGAACTTTTCCAATTATTACTCCTTTAATTTCCTTCCCTTGTCTTACTGCTCTTGCAAGAGTTTCAAGCACTATGTTAAAGAGAAGTAGGGATAGTGGGCAGCCTTGTCTGGTTCCTGATTTCAATGGGAATGCTTCCAGTTTTTCTCCATTTAGAATGATGTTGGCTGTGGGTTTGTTGTATGTAGCTTTAATTATGTTGAAGTATGTTCCCTCCAGTCCAATTCCCTCTAGGACTTTGAACATAAATGCACATTGAATTTTGCCAAAGGCCTTCTCTGCATCTATTGAGATGACAAAGTTGTTCTTGTCTTTGAGCCCATTTATATGATTTATGACATTTATTGACTTACGTATATTGAACCATCCCTGCATCTCTGAAATAAAGCCGACTTGATCATGGTGGATGATCTTTTTGATGTGTGTCTGTATGTGGTTTGCAAGTATTTTGCTGAGAATTTTTCACTGTTCAATAATGAAGCTCCCTCATGCAGTGGAGGGCCAGGAACTCAAAAGGTCACAAATGGTCAAAGTGTAGAGATCAAGAGAGTGCTGAATGATAATCCTTGGATGGGATCGCTTTATTAAACTTCACCCACCCAAGGCTCAGGGACCATCTCGGAAAAGAGGACAGAAAGACTCTAACAGCCAGGGAGGAGGTGCATGACCATATGGAAACAGAGTCCTACAAGCTCCTGGAACCTGCTCATATGAGTCTATGGCAATGGTGTCAGCACACACAAATCCCATGCAACTCAGGCAGACAGTAACCCAGCACAGAACTGGGAAAATGAACAGCAGACTCCAATTTTATCTGAAGGAATTTGGGCAACTGATTGCTGTTAGATGAAGAAAAGGTGACCTTCCTAAAACAAGGAATGCTAGATAGGCTGACTAGACTCAGTGGATGGACTTGTACTGGGGAATGGCTTGGGGTACTGACAACACAGTGGGCCTTAACCAGGATGATATAGTATATGGGCTCCAGTGGCGGGGGGGGGGTCTATGGGAGGGTGCCAGTGGAGATGGGGGTATAAAAATGATTAAGATTGTTTGAGATATTCCAAATGAAATACACAAAAATTTCAATAAAATTTTTTAAAAGTCCTAAGATGTAAGTCTTAAGTTTTGAGATCTCAATCTCTTTCTTTCTTTCTTTCTTTCTTTCTTTCTTTCTTTCTTTCTTTCTTTCTTTCTTTCTTTTTTCTTTTATTTTTTTAGACAGCATCTCCCTGTAGCCCCAGGTGGCCTGGAACTCATTACATAGACCAGGCTGACCTTGAACTCACAGAGATCAACTTGCCTCTGCCTCCCCAGTGTTGAGATTAAAGGCATATACAACCACACCTGAGCTCAATCTGTTCATTTCTAAAAAGTTAATAAATTTAGAGACAAATGTTAATCATCTTTTTTCATTGTTTGGCAGCTGGAAAGCACAAGGCTTAAATAAACACATAGTGAGTCATCAGGAATGAGTACCAGCCCCCTCAATTAAGCTACATCACAAATCTTCTGTTCTTGTTATAAGAATGCTATGCATGCTTACTTGAATAAATAGGCAATATCATGAGGCCTTAGGGTGAGAAAACCCTTTCTCCATTCCAGAAATCTGCGCAATAAGTCGTCTGGCTCACCAGCTGTAGAAATTTTATTTTCATCTGACCACAGCTCCAGTGAGGACAGCACAATAGTAACCTTGAGTTGGGAAAACATCTAAAAATAGAAGAAATGGACTTGGGCAAAATTAATCTTCCTTATCTTATAATACTTTGGAAAATATTTCAAGGTTTTCACAAATCTACATTCAGTTTATATAGACAACTTAATTGTTCAGAAAGAAAACATCAAGTTACTACAAAGGATAATTTCAAGACCAAAAAATCTGATAAGGGGCTGGAGAGATGGCTCAGCAGTTAAGAATACTGGTTGATCTTGCAGAAGACCTGGGTTTGAATCCCAGCACCCACATGGCAGCTAAATCCAGCACCAGGGGATCTGACAGCCTCTTCTGACCTCCACGAACACAGGTGCACTTACCTTATGCAATACATGCATACACATAAAATAAAAATAATAAATAATTTTTTTTTAATCTGATAAAAAAGAAAATACTTACTGAATTTACAAGACTGATTATTTCAATGATTTTATTGGTTAATATCCTGCTATCGGATCCCAAATAATCACACTGAAAGACAGAAATAATTTTCATAATGAAATAGAATTCTATGCAATTTTTGATATTTATTGATATCTACTATCAGAAGGTTGAGGCTAGTACAAAGCTTAGTGGCTCTTTCTGTTTTTTATTTTATTTTATTTATTATTTTTATTGTATGTGTATGAGAGTATTGTCTGCATGTATGTGAGTGCACCCATATCGTGCAATGCCGCGGAGGTCAAAAGAGAGTTTCAGATTCCTCTGGAACTGGAGTTAAGGATGGTTTGTAGCTGCCATCTGGGTGCTGGGAATCAAACCTGGGTCCTCTGCAAGAGCAGTCAGTGTTCTTAACCGCTAAGCCATCGTTCCAGCCCCCAAAGCTTAGTGTTTTAAAAGAAGACACTACAAAGATTACTAATATGAGACTATTGTAGAATGCACATACTCACACACTCAGATATGCACACACATACATCTATGTATATCCATACACATATACACACTCACATGCATTCATACACATATACATACACACACACGTAACACACACAAGAAAATGTATATGTAAGTGTTGAATTCTGAATAAAGTCTGGATTGCAACGATATAAACTTCACGTATCTGTGATCCATTCTCTGTGCTTCTCCACACCTTGATATTCTACAAGGCCCTCAAATTATTCAAAATGAAGATAAATTCATCATCTTCCCTCAATAATATATTCCCATTCATGTTTTCGCTTCTTTAGTGACTGACATTATCCTCCATCACATCTCACACTCTTTACACAACATGATCTATGCATCTTCTGTAACAAGACCAACAACTGACATCTAGATGGCATCCAAGTCATTTGTTCACTGAAGGAAAGAAACCAACACTTCCTAAGTCCTTCAAATTCAATCTCATCAGTAATTTTTAAAGTTCTCCCTCATTTCTACTCCTGTTACTACCCATCTCTAAGTTTTCAACTTGGTTGTTAGAATTGTGTTGTAGATGTTCTCTACTTCCCCAATTTCTGCACCAGTAATCCTGCCCCTACGCTACTGACAAAATGAAGTCTCTAAAATGAAAACACGATTGCGTCTCTCCCCTGCTTAAAATTTTCAATGACTCTTCATTGTCTTCAGGATAAAATCCAAATATCTATCAGTTCTTTAATTCATCTATTTCCATGTGTGGTAGTCTGGAAGAGGCCTGTCCCCCAGAGGCTCAGGCATCTGAGCACACGGTCCCTGGTTGGTGGTGCCATTGGAGAAGGTCGTGGAAGCAACCTGTGGCCTTGCAGGGAGAAGTGTGCCCCTGGGGACAGGTTTGAAAGCTCAGAGTCTCATCCCACTTCTGCTTTCCTTTAGATTTGCAGTTTAAGATGTGAGCTCTCAGCTGCCAAGATGGACTGTTATTCCTCTGGAACAATAACCAAAATGAACTCTTCATATGTTTCTTTTGGTCACAGTGTTTTATCACAGTGACAGACAAGTAACAGATCTACCCTGCTACTCTGTTCACTGCATTTATTACTCAGAACCTTCTTCCGCATGCACAGAGGAAGGTTTGGCACCATCTTCCTTGGTTCCACCTTCTACCCACTACCTACTCCCTATACTCATTACATCATCTGCTGTATCAATACGCCTTCTTTGATGTATTTCTTATCCTTTGGCATCTTAGGGCCTTGCTAAGCCTGGAATGACCACCCTTCTTGTTGCAATATGATTCCTAAAGGTACCAAAGGACTTGCCTTCAGCTGTGCCTTCCAAAGGCGAGCTGCTGGGTGTGGAGCCTGCTCTGTAGGTCGCTCCTGGCTCACACTCAGCACTACTACCCAACAGCCTTACTCACCCCAGAACAGGAAGACAACTGTCGACCATCGCTATACTTCACAACCTGCTGCAGTCATTCAAATGAGACAACCTTAAACCCACCTAGGATGCCATGTGGGGTCTCACAGAAACCACAGTGAGATCTCTTGACCACTTGTTCTCTTTGATCATCTCCCTAAAGACTGTGCCTCATCATGTGGCCTCTGCCAAAGACAGAGCGCCCTGCCTTCCTGGAAAGCATGAGTAACAAACTGTCTACTCAAAAGCATCATCTCTGATCTGCTGGTCTCAGCATGGTTACATAATAAAGGCTTCATTTTAAAGCCTGAGACTTGTATAGTCACAGTTTCCAATGTTATGGTTGCGTGTTCATGTCTGCCTCCTAAGTCTATTTTTATAGTACCATATGCTTTCCTCACTTAGGGTACTGAATGAAGTTGGTTAAAATTGTGTTTTAACCATCACAGATGGGGGAAGGGCTCATAAGGCCCACCTATCACGGAGGAGCTATAGGTTTTGAACAGTTGCTGGGGGATGGGAATCATTCGTCAGGGGCATAGCCACTTGTAAATTGCCCTTGCCCAAGTAAACCAACCACCTCCCATGCTCATGCAAGCAACCCTAATGAAATGCAGAGGGTCACCAACAAAAGTCATAAAAACAGGAGGGGACTTGTTAGCAAGAAGAACAGGGCTCAGCGGGAGGCTGGGGCACAAAGAGGTGGGGAATGTGATTATGGACATTATATGTTAGGAAATTCTGAAAGATTTTCAAAACCAGAGTGTTTTGCATTGACAATTTATGAAGTCACTGAAGAAGAAAATGACAGTAGTATTCTTTTTATGCAAACATCTGGTAACACATTTCATAGCTGATTCAATGTTTGTTTTATTAAAGAATTTGTAAATATGCAGAAGAACCAGAAGAACATAGAAAATTTAGTCAGCATTTTATGACTTCAAAACTGCCAGTTCAGACAAGAAACTTTTAAAATACTCTAGACCTCATAGCATTATTGTGAAAGAAAAACACTTTCATAATCCAAAGCATTCCTGTAATAATATTTACTAGATTTACTAAGATTGTCTTAAATATCACAATTTATATTTTTACATTTACACGTGTGTATATCTATGTCTATGTATGTCTGTGTGTGACTGTGTGTGCGTGTTTGCATGCGTGCATATCAGCATATAGTATGCATGTGACGGTCAGAACAACTGACTTGCAGAAGTCAGTTCTCTCCTACCACGTGAGTCTTAGGAATCAAACTCAGGTTGAGGTTGTCAGGCTCAGCAGCGAGCATCTTTCCCACTGAGTCGTCACACTGGCCTCATTATTTTAAATGTCCCCTTTACCCATTCCCAGAATTCTAATGAACCAACTCTTGTCAAATCCTTGTCCACATCCCTCTTGTGTCTAACTCAACTCGAGCTTTCTAGCAAGCTTCACAATGCTAAGAATGGAACTCACAAGTGCTATTCATGTTCTCCGTGATATTCCCCAAGACTGATAATCAAATACATCAGGATAAAATCTGGAAGATATATTCCTTGCTCTCTTCTGAAATTATCAGGTATTAGAAAGATAAAGCCATATGATATGGATGTTTAGCTTAAGATACATTTAAATTGTGTATGGAAATCAAGGCTTAGAGACATCTTTATATCCAAAGAGCAATGAAGTGAAAAGGCCCAGCACCAAATGCATTTCTTAAAACCCTCAGTGTTCTCCAGGTGAGCATAGTACACTTCCACCCACCAGGGCTGCCCAGTAGAAATGTACAGCAGGAAATGGATTCTGGACTCCATATCACATTGATTTGCTCTGCAAGCTTTTCAGAAATGTTTCCGTGGGTGTTTCTTTCCTAGTCCATTTTCAGTTTGCACATTGTTACACTCTGCTGTCTGTGAGGGAAGTTAAGAAGACTGGAACCTTGGCAAACTCAGCAGATAGCCTGAGAGTGCCTGATCTAGCTTCCACTAGGTGTAGAGACTGAGATCTCAGCAGACCACCTGACAGTGCCTAGACATAGCCTCCAAATCGTGCCATACCCAACCCTAACTGGGATTACACAAGGCCCCTCAGACAGCCCCAGGGATATTACCTCCCCTATGGTACGGCTGAGAACTCAGCAGACAGCCTGAGAGTGCTGGATCTGGCCTCTGCCAGGTATAGGGGCTGAGACCTACATAGACTGCCTGAGAGTGCCAAAATTGGGCCTCTCCTTAGCTAACTTCCCAAATTGTGCTCTGAGTACCCGTTAGTAGGGTTCTAAATGTTAGAAGGAAGCCTGAGTGTACCTGACTGGAGCCTGACTTGCCTCTGTGAGAGCTCCTGAGTAGCTTATATGAAGCCATCAGTTCCCTCCAAAATAAAATCTGAGAGAACCTGAAACTTTGACCAAGCAATTTTACATACCCAATAAGAAAACAACCAAGTCACACCAATAATACAAACAGAAGTGGACTTCAACTCAACAAAGGAAGTTTTGAGTTTCAGAACAGAATCACAAACAACAAAAGAAATCCACATTCCAAAATCACAACAGAAAAATAGAACAGGGAAAACCAAAACAGGATGTTTCCACCAAACTCCACCAGTCCTGTAGAAGAGTTCTGCCAGGAGATCCCCCTAGAGATAACCCAGGACACTGAATTTAAAAGAACAATCATAAACATGATCAAGGAATTCAACAAATTTAAAGAACACAGAAATAAACAACTCAAAGAGCTCAAAGAAGATAGGGATAAACTTCTGACCGAACACAAAAGAGATAGAAACACTGAAGGAAACTCAGGCTGAAATGAAGAAGGAAAACTCAATAAGCAACTTGAAACAACAGGAGAAAGCCTCACTGCTAGAATGAATGAAATGGAAAACAGAATATCAACACTGGAGGATAAAGAAGAACTGGACTGCTCAAGCGAAGATTAGAACACAAATTTTAAGAAACACAAGAATGGAATATACAGGAGATGTGGGACACCATGGAAAAACCAAATCTATGTTTCATAAGCATAGAGTAGAGAGAATCTCAGGTTGATGCTATTGACCAGATCTTAAACAGGATTGTAGATGAGAACTTCCCGAAATTAAGGAAAGACATTCCCATACAAATACAAGACGCATATAGAACACCAAATAGACAGGACCAGAAAAGAACCCCCCCCCATGGCATATCCTAGTAAAAGCACTAAATGTAAAGAACAAAGAGAGAATACTGAAAGCTGCAAAAGAAAAGCAACAACTCACAAGGCATCCAAATTACAGCTGACTTATCAATGCAAACTATGAAAACCAAAAGAGCCTGGACCAATGTATTTTCAGTTCTAAATGATCATAGATGCCAGCCCAGAACGCTATACCCAGCAAAAATGTCTATTATAGTTGAGAGGGAAAGAAAAATCTTCCACAACACAAATAGGCTGAAAGAATACATGTCCACAAAACCTGCCCTTCAAAGAATACTTGAAGCAATACAAAGAATGGAGAAAGGAACAATATACCCCAGAGGCAACAGAAAGAAACTAACTGAAGATATAATTGTGGAAACAAAAAATTAGACAAAGAATGCAAACAGTAATCAAAATGTTGGCAACCAATACACACCTTTCAATTATGACTTTAAATATCAATGGGATGAACTCCCCAGTCAAAAGACACAAGCTAGTTGAATGGATTAAGAAACAAAATCCATCTATTTGTTCTCTGCAAGAAACCTTGCTCACCTTCAAGGACAGACACTACCTTAAGGTGAAAGGATGGAAAAGAATCCTTCAAGCAAATGGCACTAAGAAACAAGCAGGGGTTGCAATTCTAATTATCTGACAAAATAGACTTCAAACTAAAACTAATCCAAAGAGATAAGGAGGGTCACTTCATTCTGATCAAAGAAACAATTAACCAAGAAGATATTACAATCATGAATATATATGCACCAAACTCTGATGCTCCAAAATTCATAAAAACAACACTACAGGACTTTAAGATACAGACTAACCCCAACTCAGTAACAGTAGGGGACTTCAGTACCCCACTGTCTCCAGTAGACAGGTCAACTGGACAAAGAATAAAGAGATAGATGTCTGAATTAAATTATACCATATAGCAAATGGACCTAATAGACATCTACCAAATATTCCAATCAAGCACCAAAGAATACACTTTCTATTCAGCACCCCATGGAACTTTCTCAAAATTGACCATATACTGGGACACAAAACAAAACTCAACAACTACCAAAAAACTAAAATAATTCCACACATTCTATCAGACCACAATTCAGTAAAGCTTTAAATCAACACTGGAAAAAGTTTTAGTCACTACATGAACTCATGGAGATTAAACAACATACTCCTGAATGATGAGTGGATCAAAGGAGAAATTAAGAAAGAAATAAAAATGTTCCTGGAATTAAACAAAAAAGACAATACAACAACAAAACCTCTGGGACACTTTAAAAGCAGTCCTAAGGGGAAAGTTTATAGCTCTAAGTGCCTACATTAGAAAATAAGAATGAGCACAAATAAATGACTTAACATTGCAACTAAAGACTCTGGAAAGGAAAGAGCAAATAAGACCCAAACCCAGCAGAAGAGAAGAAATAACAAAAATCAGAGCAGAAATTTAATGAAAAGGAAGCAAAGAAAACAATACAAAGAATCAATGAATCTAAGAACTGGTTCTTTGAAAAGTTAAACAAGATAGACAGACCCTTAGCCCAGTTAACCAAAAGAAAGAAAGAGCAAATCCAAATCAACAAAATCAGAGACGAAAGGGGAAACATCACAACAGACACCAAAAAGATCCAGAACATTATGAGGAAATACTTTAAAAACCAATACTCTATTAAACTTGAAAACATACAAGAAATGGATGGCTATCTAAAATCATGGGAACCACCAAAGTTAAACAAAGAACAGATCAACAGCTTAAACAGACCCATAACATAGAAGGAAATTGAAACAGTAATACAAAACCTCCCAACTAAAAACAGCCCAGGCCTTCTCCCAAATTCCTTCTATGAAGTCAGCATCACTCTAATACCCAAACCAAGTAAAGATACATCCAAAAAAGAAAGCCATAGAGCCATATCCTTAATGAACATGAATGCAAAACTTCTCAACAAAATACTTGCAAACCACATACAGATGTACATCAAAAAGATCATTCACCATGATCAAGTTGACTTCATTCTAGAGATGCAAGAATGATTCAATATATTCAAATCAATAAACATCATCAATCATATAAATGGACTCAAAGACAAAAACCACATCATTATCTCAATAGATGCAGAAAGGTTTTCGAGAAAATTCAGCATGCATTCATGATAAAAGTTTTAAAGGGAATTGGACTGGAGGGAACATACGTCAACATAATTAAAGCTATATACAACAAACACACAGCCAACATCATTCTAAATGGAAAAAAGCTGGAGGCATTCCCATTAAAATCAGGAACCAGACAACGATATCCACTATCTCCACTCCTTTTCAATATAGTGCTTGAAACTCTTGCTAGAGCAATAAGACAAGAGAAGGAAATTAAAGAAAAAGGAAAGAAATTAATTGAAAAAGAAAAGATCAAACTATCCCTATTTGCAGATGACATGATAGTATACCTAAGAGATCCTAAAATTCTACCAGAAAACTAGAACTGATAAATACTTTCAGTAAGGTGGCAGGTTACAAGGTTAATCTACAAAAATTGATAGTCTTTCTATACACCAATAACAAGCAATTGGAGAATGAGTACAGGGAAAATTTCCCATTCACAATAGCCTCAAATAATAAATAAATAAATAAATAAATAAATAAATAAATAAATAAATAAATAATAAACTTGACCAAAGACATTAAAGAGCTCTACAATGAAAATTTTAAATCCTTAAAGAAAGAGATTGAGGAAGACACCAGAAGATAGAAGGACCTCCTATGCTCATGGATTGGAAAAATTAATATTGTGAAGATAACCATCCTACAAATGAAATCCCAATAAAAAGCCCCATGACATACTTCACAGAATTAGAAAAAAAATCCTTAAATTTGTGTGGAAGCACAAAAGACCCCAGATAGCCAAAGCAACCCTAAGCACAAAGAGCAAAGTTGGGGGGATTACTATGCCAGATCTCAAAGTGTACTACAAAGCTATCATCATGAAAACAGCATGGTACTGGCACAAAAATAGAAACATAGATCAATTGAACATCATTGAAGATCCAAACCCCAGTACATACAATTCCAGCCACCTGATATTTGACAAAGGTGCCAAGAACACATAGTGGAGGACAGATAGCATCTTCAACGCATGGTGCTGGCAAAACTGGATCTTCACCTATAGGATGAAACTAGATCCTTATCTTTCCCCTCTCACAAAAGTCAACTCCAAATGGATCAAAGACCTCAATGTGAAACTCAAAACTTTGAAACTATTAGAAGAAAACACTGGCAGTAACCTATAAGATATAGGTGTAGGAAAGGACTTTCTAAATCAGACACAAGTTGCTCAGGAATTAAGGTCAACAATCAACAAGTGGGACCTCATTAAACAAAAAACTTCTGTACAACAAAACAATCAAGAAAGTGAAAAGAAACCCACAGAGTGTGAAAAAATCTTCACCAGTGACACATCTGACAAAGTTTTAACATCCAGAATCTATAAAGAACTCAGAAACCAAAGAACCAAGAAAACAACCCAATGAAAAGATGGGCTAAAGATCTAAACCGAGAGTTCTCAAAGGAAGAAATAAAGATGGCTAAGAAACATCTCAAAAAGTGTTCAACATCATTAATAATTAGGGAAATGCAAATTAAAACCACCCTAATGTATCACCTTATCCCAATCAGAGTAGGATCAAGAGAACAAATAATACCAAATGCTGGCGAAGATTTAGAGAAAGGGGAATGCTCATTCACTGCTGGTGGGATTGCAAACTCGTGCAGCCTCTATGGAAAACAGCGTGGAGAACTCTTAAAAAACTAAAAGTGAACCTACCATATGACCCGGTTATACTGCTCCTTGGCATATACCCAAAGGACTCATCCTATTTCAGAGATACTTGTACAACCATGTTTGTTGCTGCTATTTTCACAAAAGCTAAGAGTTGGAAGCAACCTAAGTATCCCTCAACTGAAGAGTGGATAATGAAAATGGTGTTCATTTATACAATGGAGTTTTACTCAGCAGTAAAGAAAGATGAAATCATGAAATTTGCAGGTAAATGGATGGATCTAGAAACTGTTATACTAAGTGAAGTAACACAGACTCAGAAAAAAAAAAAAGACATATGTTCTCCCTCATATGCGGATCCTAGCACCAAACCCTGATAAGTGAGTACGTATCCAGACATAAACCCCCACCCTATGCTCTGTTCGGAAACCCTACAAACTCATTAGGGTTTTTTAAAGAGCTGATGGAAACCTTCATTACTCACCAAGTTGACAAGTTTATACCACATTGGCAAATCCTTTGGTGCTCGATTTCTTATTCCTGTTTCCCCCTCAGCAGTTGAGAGCACTGACTGCTCTTGCAGAGGACCCAGGTTCGATTCCCAGCACCCGCTTGGCGGCTACGAACCATCCTTAACTCCAGTTCTGGGGGAATCCGAAGCCCTCTTCCAACCTCCACAGCATTGCATGACACGGGTGCACTCACATACACGCAGGCAATACACTCATGAAATAAAAAAATAAATAATAAAATAGTTTAAAAAACTTCACTGTACATATATTTTTATGTAACCTGCTTCAAGTTATTTCTGAAAGAATGTGTTAAAAATTGCCTCTTTGAAGTAATAAAAACATAATAAAAAATAAATTTTAAAAATACAAAAATAAAAATAAGACAGGAAAAAAAAGAAGACTGGAGCTTTCTGGTTGTTACTAGCCATGGAATTTATACATTTCCATACCAAATATTTAAATGTAAAAAATCAAACAAAACACTTACCAAATCTTTGTCCACCACAATGCTCATCTCTATAAAGAGAGGGTATAAAACTGGCAAAGGTTGTTCTGACTAGAAAAAAGAACACCACACACAAAAGTTAAATGTTTCATAATTCATGTATGCTGAAATCTTTGTTAAGCTATCAGTGGAACAGTGGGTTTGCATGGTTGGTGAAAGTTAATGTCTAGTGTTTTAAGTTTATAACATGGAATTTAGTAATAAGAACAATGGTTATGAATTAATCTATCGCTTCCAAATTGGGAACTAAGAACAAAACACCTAGTACTTTTAACCATCCACTTGATCTGAACATCACATGATACGGATATTGAAGGCTGAGAAAATATGGTGGCCCATGTTAGCAGTGGCACTTGCTAGTCCCAGTGGCAATATAAAGATGTTCTCTGAGAATTACGGCTGTGCTTTGAGCTGTCGGGTGCCTTGTCTCCCTGCACAGCTTTCCCAAGGGCTTTTTGATTCCTCCACCTGGAATTTACAGAGTCGAGTGTGGACTTGTGGCTGGCGTTTTTGAAAAAACATATCAAGGAATACATTAGCTGCTGCTGCTACGTCAAGCAAGGGATAAGGGGAGGGCTGTGAAGACAATGGAAAGGCCTTGGGAATCGAGAGAGAGAGAGAGAGAGAGAGAGAGAGAAAGAAAGAGAGAATCAAGGCCTAAATATGCCCAAAACTGCACACAGGCTGAGAAAGTCCTTGAGAAGAAACAGCTTTCTCAACCAGCTGACCTTGTGACACAGTGCAAATGGGTATGAGAGGCAACGCAGAGCCCTAAATAACTCAAATCGCGGTTGTGGGTTACCCAAACAGTCCATCTATGAAACTATGAGGATTTTTTTTCCAAGGTGACAGAGGAAAACTCCAGGTATTTAAGGAATTGTCAATCAAGCCAGTACATGACCACTAAACAAACAATATTCAATGCAAAAATATTTTAGAAAAGTCGCTAAACAAACAGCTACCACCCACAGCCAGCAGCAGCAAAGGCTGGTGGGAATTAGAAGAGGAAGTTGATTCCAGCAATGTTGCAGCAAAATACTCAATATGTCCAATTACAACATCAACAAAAACCTGGAAAGTGTAAAGAGGCCAGAGGAGGAAGATGACAGGAGGAAAGCAGGCTCATCTGGACAGTAAGAAAGCAGAAGGGAAGGGCTTGGGGGGACTCAGGGATGGGAGGACCAAACGACAATGAGACCGAAGCACAGTGACTGGCACGGCCAAAGGTGCCCTCGGGAAACCCACTATTTTTCATGCAAACCTGAAAATTAATGAATTTCTGATTAGTTTTTTAGAAAAGAAACAAGAATGTAAGCCCACTCCCCAGGGAAAATGGAAACAGACTGTAAGAAAGTTCAGACACTGGATTCACTCAACACCGCCCATAAATTAACTGTTTGAAATGTGCTCCAAATGCCGAATGAAGTTGTAGACAAAGAACTGAAAGGAAAGGTGGGTGAGTGTGCACTGCATTGCACTTAACCGACAGACGGTGCTGTGGTGTACAGCAGCTCAGCAGGGTGAACAGGTATGACCTAGTCCATATTCAGACACCTAGAAGAAAGAATTACAATGTTTTTATTTTTTAAAAAAGGTAAATGTTTGAAAAGACTGATGTGTTAAGACTGATTCAAACCCTACATGCACGTGCGCTTGGCATCAGAATTTACGGTTCTCAGCCAGGTGTGCTGGCACACACACAACTTCAACGCCAGCACTTGGGAGGCCAGTGGATCTCAATGCCATTGAGGCCAGCCTAGTCTACATAGCGAGTTCCAAGCCAGCTGGGGCTAGAGAGAGACCCTGTCTCAAAACAGCAACAACAAAAATTATGGTATGTGTAATTTTTTAGGTTTTCATATATCACATTACTTTAAAAGTTGCTTTGAAATTTAAAAAATACTTAATCTTTGAATGTTCAAGAGTCCTTTCAAAAGCTTCTAATGTAGCCACGAAGATGCTGAGAATATTCTCAGACGTCAGCCTCAAAGGAGGGACATCCTCCTGAAGAAAGAAGCCTGCTGCCGCGATCAGGGCGCCGGAGCCGCCTGGCCACCCTCCTGGCCTCTGGCCTGTCTACACTACCTGCCAGATCACTTCCACACAGCGGGCAGGCCCTTCCCCTTAGAAGTCTGCCTCTGCCCTGCCCCATGTAAGGCTGTTGGCAGAAGGATGAGGGCCGAGCCCCGCAGGCCGTCACCGCCGGGCCCCAAGCACTCCAGGACGCCCTGGCCGGGCTCATCCACAAACCGCGACCAAGGCATCCATCCGTCACCATGGCAGCAGCCTGTGCGGCTCCGCAGATGACACAAACCTAACTCGAAGATGTAAGTGCTCAGGGCTGCAGCCACCGGGGTGTGCACTCCGTTAGCGGCCGCACGGGACGGTGCTGGGGGACGTGGTCACGGTACTTACAATGTAATTGATGCCAATACGAAGGTAACGAAAGAGCCAAGAACCGGAATACAGAGAGGAGAAGAAGGCCAGGACCGGGAGGAGGAGAGGCGGCGGCTCCAGGCCTTGGCTGGGCTGCAGGGGTCCGGCCGCTGCCTTAGGCTCACCTGCTTCCCCAGCAAACCAGAAGCCACAGCGCTTTAAAGCAATGAAGCGTAAGAACTCACCCTTCCGTCTATTAAAATGCCATAGTCCAGCGGAGGGTCTGCGATGCTTCTGCTGTTTTTGTTAAGATTTGCTAGTGCATTGTCTTCATTCCCTAGTTTATAAACAATATGTTGAAATATAATTGCAGATTCCAGGGGCTCGATTCCATAAGAAACATTTTCAAATTGCAGTATTCCTCTGCAAAATTAAGCATCAATTTTTAAGTGTTTTTAATCAAATCCATATCACGAAACATCGACAAAATCCAAAAGAAACAGTATGTGGAATATTTTCTATTTAGTATTTTGTTCCAAAATCTATCTCAAAGATGACTCTGAACAGAAAAAGTATTTCCCCATCACAAAAATGAAATCTTGATGCGTTTCTATCAAGCTGTCAATGCTTTCAAGATATGATTGCACGGCTTTTAAAGCTTTTCAAAATAAAAATTAAAACCTGGGCACGGTGGCTCAAGTCTTTAATTCCTGCACTCGGAAGGCAGAGGCAAGTGGATCTCTGTGACACTGAGGCCTGGTCTGTCTGTCTACATAGTAAGTTCCAGGACAGCTGGGACAACAGGCAAACCAAAAGAGAACCAGGGCGGGGGAGAGGGAGGGAGGGAAACTGATAAATATCAGCTACTTTATTATATAAATTAAGTTTGGCAGTGATTTTGAAATGATATTGATAATTTTGGTTAGGATGCAGTTTGGATAAGAAGTCAAGAGCATGAGAGAGCTCTATCCTGGAGGCAGCCGGTCAAGTCACGACATGAAAAACAAACGTCAGGTTAGGTTGAAGGATTCTGTGTAGGAAGGTCTGAAAAACATTTTGGGAAAACAGAGATCTACACCACTAAACAAAGGTGGAGGATTTCCTGAAAAAACTGGAAACATCTCTAACGCACAAAGGAAGAAACCAAATGATTCTTCCAGTTACAGAAAGTAGTATTGCAAAAACAAAAACGAGTATTGACTTAATAATTAACTATAACTTGCCTCAAGTTTCACTTGTCTTTTTTAAGGCTCTAGAAGCTAAGCTACATGGTTGGGAATGTAATTACACTATTGTGGGGGAAAACGCCGTCCTCAACTTCCATCCTCCAATATACAACACCCAGTTGTCGTAGGCCATGTTATGCATATGAGAGAACACATTAAATTGGTGGGGGCAGTGGGGGAGGTGCTGATGGAGGAGAGGATCTGAATGCCATCAAACTGCTTTGTTCAAAATCGGGAATATTCAATTTCTCAAAATTACAGAAGGAAGAAGAAATAACAGCCAGGATCCTAGGAAGTGGAGACCCTCAGGAAGTTAGAAAGTAAGACATGTCAAGCAGCTGGAGCCCTGTGGAGGAGGGCCGCCCTGGTGGGCCACGTGGGGCGGGGACCTCGTCCAGCTCACATGGAGTCAACTCACTACAGTGGAGTATCCCAGCCAGGCCAGTCTGTCAACAACAGGAGGAAGTGATTCACCTCAGTCCGGAGCAGGTGCTGAGTGTGACAACAGAGTTGGGGTAACCTTCCACGTAGCCTTGGTAGTAGCACTGAGCCTAGCGGAGAGGAACACAGACTGGTCACAAAGAGCTGACCAAACTCCTCACGGTTTCCTACAGCTGCCAGACCGCAGTCTAGTTCACGACTACATGACTGACATAAGCACGCATGAAATCACAAAGAAAGGCACATTAGATGTCACGCTCGCTCTGGTCAGGATTACCATTTCATACTCTGCTTCCAATGGGTTAGCTTGTCAGCCGGGCCTGTAGTCCCAGCACTCGGGAGGCAGAGGCAAGCGGATCTCTGAGAGTTCAAGGCCAGCCTGGTCTACATAGTGAGTTCCAGGACAGTGGGGGTTACAGGGAGACCCTGCTTCAAAAAGACTGAAAAAAAAAAAAAAAAAAAAACCCAATGGGTTAGCTTATTTCTTAGGTGAAATTATTTTCCAAAATATAAATTTAAACCATTAATAAAAACACAAATACCGAAGGCCTGGGACTCCTTACAGTTATAGTATGCTGCTGAAAGGAAGCATCCAACAGTACTAATGACCTGGGAAGACTGAAGAGCCAGGTACCAGGCCAACAATAACTAAAATGACTCGGAAGGCAGGCTACCACTGAACACACCCGTAATGACAGAAGCAGGAGAGGAAGAGGGGCCTGTGGTGATGGCAGGAAGATACAAATACTCTGTTCTAGCTTGTCTCTCCATTGCTGTGACAAAACACTCTGACCACTACCAACTTGGGGGGGAAAGGGCTTATTTTATCTTATATCTCCCAGGTCACAGCTCATCAGGGACCCCAAGGTAGGAACTCAGGGCAGGAACCTGGAGACAGGACCTAGAGCACAGGCCATGAAGGATCACTGCTTACTGACTTGCTCCCTGGCCCCTGCTCAGCCTGCTTTCTTTTTCATTTTTTAATATTTTATTATTTTTATTTTATGCCTATGAGTGTATTGCCTGCATGCAAGTGCACCCATGTCATGCAATGCCAGTGGAGGTCAGAAGAGGGCTTCAGATTCCCTTGGAACTAAAGTTACCGACAGTTGCCAGCTGCCATGTGGGTGCTGAGAATCAAACCAGGGTCCTCTGTGCTCTCAACCACTGAGCCATCTCACCAGCCCCTGAACCTTATACAACATGGCTCACCTTCCCAGGGATGGCACACACAGTGAACTGGGCCCTTCCACATCACTCAATAATCAAGAAGATGCCCCACAGACATGGCCACAGGCCAGTCCAATGGAGGAAATTCCCCAATTGAGGGTCTCTCAACCCAGTTTTTTCAAGCTGACACTAAAGTTATCCAGCTTCCCGAAACTACATGCTTCTCAAAGTTCAAAGCTGCCAGGCATGGCGGCACACACCTTTAATCCCAGCTCTCATGAGCAGAGGCAGACAGATTAGAGTTAGAGGCCAGCCTGGTCTACATAGTGAGCTCCAAGCCAACCATGTCTACCTAATGAGATCCTGTCTCAACAAAAACATAAAGTCAAAACTGAAGGAATACTGAAAACAGAAAGTACACAACCATATTTAAATATTTTAAAATAATTTTTCTAAGTGTAAATCAAGTATTAAATTCCTCGGGCTTGAACATCAAGCTTAACAAAGGGATGATTCATTTGCATAGAACGCAATAGGACTGACGTGTGGGCAGAAATGTCTGTTTCCACTGGTGCAATGGAAAGAAATGGTTTTGATCTGTAATCTTTTTTTTTTTGAGACAGGGTCTCCCTGTAGCCCCAGCTAGCATGGAACTCTCACTATGTAGACCAGGCTGGCCTTGAACTCATAGAGCTCTGCCTGCCTCTGCCTCCCAAGTGCTGGGATTAATGGTGTGCACCATCACGCCCTGCCCAATAATATTCCTAATGTACTTTAGTTTGTATTCACTTACTCAGGAAAGCAAAGATGAAGAAATGGTCTATAGACAGATATTGTCCACATATTCTAGGTCAACTGAAAGGTACAGTCAATCCAGTTTAACTTTACCAAGACTTCAGGAAAGACTAATAATTAAGCAACAAATACCTTCACTATATCCACTGTGGATACTGAGAGCTGACCCTTCTGTATTGGGAAAGCATTTATTTGATTATTTTTTTAAGTTTTCTTAAAATGAATAAAATAACTTAAATCTTACCGGACTAGCTGAAGCATGATAATTTATCGATCCTTGATTATACAAATAAACCATAAAATGATCTGCTAAAAAATATCTAAGTATAGAAAACAGAGAATTTAAGGTCATTATTATTATTATTATTATTATTATTATTATTATTATTTTGCAGACAAGGAAGCAGTCATCAGGAAACCCTGACCCACTCTGTTTCTGTAAATCGAGCTTTATCGGTACACAGCCACGCCCACTCCCCTGCACACCTCTGGAGATGCACTCGGGCTACACCGGAAGCAATGGGTAGTTTTGGCAGAAACTACATGGCCTTAAAGACTAACATATTTACTCTCTGGATCCTTAGAGGGGAAAAAAAACAACCTTTGACATAAAGATAGTGCTTTGTTTTGACATATACTCACATTTTATTCAAAGTAATACGCACCCAAAATAATGTCCTAATTTAATAAATCCCTTTTACTTTGTTCTAAAATGTATTTACCTATTTATTTTTAGGCATATGTTTGTGTTCCTGAATGAGGTTCTTGTGCATTCAGGTGCCTGAGGAAGCTGGAGGACGTCAGATCCCCGGACTGCAGTTACAGATGGTTGTGATGTGGTACTGCCTGGTGCAGGTGCTCACAACTGAGCCTAGGCCCTTTGTAGGAGTAGCAAACACTCTTAGTCACTGAGCCATCGCTCCATCCTCTTGGATTCTTCTTAGAAAACAAGCGGAAGGGGCTGCCAGGGGGTAAAATCATTTTCAGGTTCACGAAGCTATAAACTGGATGTAGGATTATGAGAATTTTCTGTTGTTTATTCTTTATTCTAGATTTTACAGTATCTCTCATATATA
>NW_008330293.1:415017-435849 GCF_000622305.1 Nannospalax galili | reverse complement strand
ATATATAACTTTCGTTATGTGGTTGAAAAAAGTGGGTAAAGGTCTCACTATGCTTAGCGTGTATACTGAAGCTACAAGTCTAAGCTCAGCCTTCTCTGGTTACCACTTTCTGTACTTACACACTTCAGTCCTATCTCCCCCCCCACCCCATCTTGCCTCTACCTTCAGTAAACAACCCAGACTGTTTTTCTGGGAAGTCTCCACGGAGCCTGGTCTCACAAAGGTTAGAAATGACCACACACACACACACACACACACACACACACACACACACACAGCACAGATCCTAGCTGTCAAGTCTAGATCTGTCTGACGTTAAGTCCAACTACTCTGAAGTGTTTCATCTTTGACAACTTCCTTTGACACAGTCTCTTCTCTGGTGTTCATGATGTTCCTTTCTCCTGGGTCTCTTCCTGCCTTTCTGTGTGGGTATATACGGTCATTCATCTCCATCATTCTCTGATCCTTCCTGCCTTTCTGTGTGGGTATATACGGTCATTCATCTCCATCATTCTCTGATCCTTATGTTTCTGCGACATTCAATTCCATGTTGTTTTCCTTCTCACATTTAAAATTCATTCCCACCTCTACAGTCTTATTTTGTTCATTTCTGTATAGTACCGATATGAAAATGCAAGTTTAAGGGACTGGAGAGATGGCTCAGCAGTTAAGAGCACTTGCTACTCTTGCAAAGGACTGGGGTTTGACTCCCAGAACCCACATGGTGGCTGACAGGACCTGATGCCGTCTTCTGACCTCCTCAGGCACCAGCCGTTAACATGATGCACATCTACGCAAACACCCATATACATAAAACTGAAAGAAGATCTTTCTTATAACACAGATTTGGGCACTAAAACTCTTCAGCGTACTTTGATGTCTAGAAATGCGAACCTTCTAGCTTTGTTCACTTTTGTTAAAGATTGCTTTGGCCATTTGGTTTTTATTGTAGCTTCAAACATGTCTTAGAATTTTTAATTTCTATGCAAAATGCCATTGGGATTTTGCCTTTCGTTTACATTTTGAGTTGGGGGTTTTGTTTTGTTTTTGTTTTTGTTTTTTGCTTTGGTTGTTTTGGTTTTTGTTTTGTCTTGTTAGGTTTGTTTTGGTTTACTGGTTGGACGATTGGTTTTGGTTTCACTTTTTATGGGGTTTTCTTTTTGTGTTCCAGGAGACAGATGGTTCCAGGACATATCTAGGGAACAAGTGACCTCAGAGTTCAGACTCACTTTTAAAAGCTAAAATTAAAAGTTAGGCTTTTATTCATTCAGGTAATTATAATGTCGGCATAGTAAGATATACATACATATATATATCCATATATATATATATATCACGTCCTCTACCTATGGAAAAATTTAATATCTTCCTTTCTGAGTCAGATGTTCCTCTTTCCCTTTTTGCTCTTCTGGCTAGGACCTTCACTGCTATGCTGAGTAGAAGTGGTGGAAATGGGTATAGTCTTGATCTTAAGGGAAGAAGTTTCATTTTCACCGTGGATAATGATGTTGGCTTTTGGTTTGTTACAAATAGCCTTTGTTATGCTGAGGTACACGCCTTCTATATATAACTTGTTGAGAGGTTTTTTTCTATGTATATACAATGACATGATGTTGGGATCTACACCTTTCTCTCAAACTCTGTCTAATTAACTGTCATCTGAGCGTGCCTCCTGGGACCTCTCTCAAATAATTCACATCCAGCTTCACCACAGTGAGCCCATATTTCCCCCACCAATGTCTGTTCCCACTTCCCTCTGCCTGATCAGATTGGCCTTTCTGGTTCTACAATGTTGTATAGATCAGTCTTCAGGAAAAGGATCTCTATTCTCAGTTCCCAACCTTCATTGACAAAGACCATTTAACCTATTAGGACCAAAAATTAAATTATCACAAAGAGAATACCTGTTCATTCATGACACCTAAAATTTTACTAAGAGCTATTAGTTATTATTCTTACATTCCATTTTTGTTGCAAGTTAACAGTTTCAAGGTATAAAATGACAGAGCAAGATAAAGAATTAAAAGTGTACCTTTTCTGCAGGTGCACAGTGTACGGCTTCTCGTCTATTGGAATAATGTAAGATATCTGTTCCTGGAGAACCCAGAAAAATGGAGTGAGGCCACGTTTGTTCAACGTGTGAAGCGAAGCAGTGGCTGCGTCCCACCCAGTTCCACCAAACAAGCCCAACAGACCTTCATAAACCACCACAGACTGCCTACCTGTGATTCAAAATCGGCGGCACAGACTTTTAAATGTTTACTTTTATTGTCAAACTAGTCTTACTGTTTCTAGAAAACCAAACCAATCATGATTTACACCAGGTTAGAATTATACTTGGAACCAAATCCTAAACTCCTATGATAGAAGAGACCATGTGCCGTGCTGTAACTGTAGAAAACGGGGCATCTTCATCTGTTTTAAGGGAGACCCTATATGTAAGGAGTTACTGGGCTGGTTAATTTTTGTCACCTTGACACAAACTAAAGTCACCCGAGAAGAGGGACCTCAATTGAAAGATTTCCTCCACACAGTCACCTGTGGGCTTATCTGTGGGGCTCTTTTCTTGTTAATCCATGTAGGAGAGCTCAGCCCACTGTGGGCAGCTCCATCCCTGAGCAGGTAGGCTGGTCTGTACATGAAAAGTAGCTGAGCAAGCTAGGGACAGCAAGCCAGGGAGCAGTGTCCCTCACGGTCCCTCAGTTTCTGCCTTAAACTCCTGCCTGGCTTCCTTCCCTCCATGATGGACTGTAACTTTCAAGCTGAAATAAAACTTTCCAAGTCACTTTTGGTCAGTGTTTTAATCACAGGAACAAAACACAAAGTAGGACAGTTACCCTAAGTAGTTCTTGGATAATTTCTCAAAACAAAACTAGAATGATTATTAAGATGTTAGTGTATAAAAGAACACTTTCAACTGTCCTTTCATGATGGGCATTAACGTGTATTGCCCATTTGCAGAATATATAGAAAATTTTAGGAAAACCCTTAAAGAAAGTAAAGGGATTGATCAATGGAGGCCACATGCGATTTAATGAGCAATTGGGTTAAATCTATGTTTAAATTACTACTTTCTGTGTTTACGAAATCCCGCTTCTGGAAGCAGAGCAGAGTAATAGCTAATACTCTTGAGAGACCATCTCCGCACAGAAGCATCTGTTTGAACAGCTTTTCATGCACTAACCTGCCTTCACAAGAGCTAAGGAAACCAAGTGAGAGGCCAGAGTACCTGGTTTTATCAAAGGAATAGAAAAAGATGCATCCAGTAAGGCAGGAAGGTAGGCACTGCCCACATCACACTTGTGCAACTCCAGGCACCACAGGGTGGCCCGGCTCCCTGGTTGGGGGAGGAAGAAGGAATTAAGACTAGTCCTTCATACTGAAATAGATCACCAGGCCCAGAACTGGGCAGAACCATGAGGCCTTGGCCACAGGTTAGCATCCAAGGACAGGGCTTCTGAACTCACTTTAGCAGGGAGACAAGCAACAACTTTAACCATCCCTTGGGAAACAAAGCATGGAGGAAAACAAGACTCCATCAGCTAGGGATAGAGGAAAGCATTAGGCTTTGTCTTGGAACTCAGAACTAAACCTAACAGTGAAATCCAATACCACAGAAAACACAAAACCCCCCATACCCAGGCCAACCTTCACAAGCACAGAGTCTAGACTGCCTGCCTATAGGCAGAGTCCTGCAGCCTGGTAGGCTGGACTGGAATTTTGGTTCTGCATTTCACCCAGCTATGGCATAGGCCTGGGTCATACCCTTGAGAAAAATAAGATCCATGTAGCCATGACTTCCAGGTGCAAGGCAGCTCAACACCAAGCCACGGAGTTCAGACAAGCTCGACATGCTGGGTTAGAACAGGGAAGTAACATGGGACTCTATTGTGGAAGTCAGTGCTAAGCCCTTGAAATCCAGCACTGGGTAGATGCCAACGGTCCCTGTCCCCAGGCCAGTGCACACAGAAAAATGCATACTGCTCTTCCAGAGGACCTGAGTTCAGTTCCCAGCTCCTATGTCAGGTGGCACTCCAGCTCCAGGGGATCAGACACCCTCTTGACAGTGACCAAAGTCACACACACACACACACACACACACACACTCATATGTGTAGCATACACTCAGATACACACACGCACACACACTCATGTGTGCAGCATACACTCACATACACACACATACAAATACTTTAAAAATTAATTAAAAATAGTGAAAACAACTAAGGAAGATCATTACATAATGATCAACTGGTCATTTTAGCAAGAGGAAATTACAACTGTAAAGATCTATGTAGCAAATATCATAGAACTTAATATATAAAGCATGCACTGCAGACCTAAAGGGAGAGAGAGTCGAACGCAGCAATACTAGGAGACACCAACACCTCACTCTCCAGGACTGGACAGATCATCCAGACAAAAAAGCCAACAAAGAAACAGCAAGCCAATGGGACCTAAGAGAGCTCTGCAGAACACAGCATCCGATACTGCACAACACATTCTTCTCAAGAGCACAAAGAACGTTCTTCGGGCTAGGTCACGTGCTGTGCCACAAAGCAAGCTTCAACACCATGTCAAAAACGGAAGTCATGTCATGTATGTTTTCTAGTAGAAATGCAATAAAACTAGAAGTCAGTTAAAAACCTGAGAACTATACAAATACACGGAAATTAAGCAACTCACTCCTAAATCACCAATGGAAAGGGAAGAAATTAAAGGGTAAATTTAGGAATATCTCAATGGGGCTGGGGAGATGCCACAGTGGGCAGAGATTCGCCCATACAAGCATGAGGAACCAAGATCAAAATTCCAGCACCCACAAAAACCAGCATGCCTGGAATTCCAGGGCTCAGGGGCACAGCAGGGGGATCACTAGGGCAAGCTAACTAGCTAGTCTAGCTGAATCAATAAGCTCTAGGTTCAAGGAAGAGAACTTGCCTCAATACATAAGCAGAGAGCCATCATAGAAAACACCCAACATCATACTCGGGTTTTCACATGCACACATGTGCACTCATGCACGTGTGTACACACAGGCATACATGTACGTACACACAACACACACACGCACACTAGAAAACCTCTACACGAGTGGAAATGAGTACAGCATAAACAATATTAGGAAGAAAGTTTATGGCAATGAATAGCTACATGAAGAAAGCAAAAAGTATAAAATAAAATACCCCTCATTGAAATCACAAACTAGAAAAGCAAGCTCAGGGGCTGGAGAGACGGCTCAGCGGTTAAGAACACTGGTTGTTCTTGCAGAAGACCCAGGTTCGAATCCCAGCACCCACATGGCAGCTAACAACTGTCCATAACGCCAGTCCCAGGGGATCTGACAGCCTCTTCTGTCCTCCATGGTCATTGCACAACACGGGTGCACTTACCAACATGCAGGCAACACATGCATACACATAAAATTAAAAAAAAAAAAAGAAAAGAAAAGCAAGTCCAAAATTAATACAAGGAAAGAAGTAATAAAATTACAGCAGATGGGGCTGGAGAGATGGCTCAGCAGTTAAGAGCACTGACTGTTCTTGCAGAGGACCCACATGGCGGCTACAAACAGTCCTTAGCTCCAGTTCCAGGGGAATCCAAAGCCCTCTCTGACCTCCGTGGCATTGCACGACATGGGTGCACTCACATACATGCAGGCAATACATTTGTACGCATAAAATAAAAATAATAAATATTTTTTAAAAGATCACAGCATAAATAAATGAACACTTTAAAATAATGTAAAAGTCAAGCATGACAGTATACACTATGATCCAAACACTGGGGAGGCTGAGCTCCAGGCTCGTCTAAGCTACATAGTCTCTGTCTAAGCTACATAAGCTCTGTCTCAAGAAATAAAATAAGTAAAAATTTTTTAAAAAAATGTGATGTCACATGCCTTTGATCCCAGCACTTGGGAGACAGAGGTAAGTGGATCTCGGTGAGATCAAAGCCAGCCTGGTCTACATAGTGAGTTCCCTACAGGGAGACCCTGTCTCAGAGAACCGAAGAATAAAAATAACTCATTAAATTTAATTAAAATACAAAATATCAGTGGAATGAGGAGTTGGGTTTTTGAGATGATAGAGGTGATAACACTCACTGACCCAAGAGAGAGAAAAGTTTTAAACACCTTAGAGCCAAAAAAGGAACATTATAACTTGTTTCACAGACACAAGGAGGATTGTTAGAAACCATGTAATTACAAAATGGAAAACCAGAATAAACAGGCAAATTCCATTTATTATTCCATTGCTGACAAAATTTGTTTCACTATAATCTCATTTGTTAATTTTCTTTTACATCCATGTTGTTCAGCTCTTATCCAACACACTGTCCTCAAGATGTCCTGTACGTTTTCCTCCAGAAGCTTCATAGCTTCAGACCTACTTTTAAGCCATTGATATTTGTGTGTAAGAAAGGGATCTAGCTTTAGTCTTTGGTAGATACACATACTGTTCTCCTAGGAACATATACTATAGAGACTGTCCCATCTCTTGATGATTCAATCTTGGCAATGAAAATTATGACTCTACTGGAAGAAACACAATCCCAGTTCTGGGGAGGCAGAGAGAGGTGGGTCCCTGGCCAGACTGTGTAACCTAATCCAAGAGCCCGAGGTCTGTAGGAAAAACAACCAAATAAAACCAAAATTACAAGTAGCATAAGCCCAGGTATCCCACTACCATATCATCCTATTTCAATAGGAAATGTTCCTAATGTGATTTGATATAAAACATCATTTCTACTGTAATGTTCAGAGGCTAGGGCTTTGAGACGTGAGGGGCCTGACCTAGTCAATCACATCATTCATTGACTGACTCACGATTTGAAGGCATTCCTGGGAGGGGTTGGAAACCAGGAAGGAGGGGCAAGGTTTGGAAGTGTATAGTATCATTTCATGTCTTTCTTTCTCCTAAATATTTTGTACTACTAGGAATTGAACCAAGAGTCTCGTAAGACACATAAGTTCTAATGTTCTACAGCACAGGACAGCAACTGTAGCCCCAAAAAAATTCATTACATATTTCATAAAAACCTAGGGAAGAGTTATACAAAATTTCCATCACAAATAAGTAAATATTAAAGGAGATAAAATGGTAACTGCGGTGTGTGTTGTTCAGCTTTTTACCACTGTCCATTACTCTAACAAATACTAGAAATAACCAGCTTATAAAGACAAATGGATATTTCTGGAACACAATTTTAGAGCTGTCAGTCGCTGTTGATTTTTCCAGAACCTTGCCTGCCCACCCCGTCCCCACACTCCCAGGCCTAGCTGGGGTCACACAGCTCCTGCTCTGTCCCAGTCTGGTGAGCGCCTCATACTGTCCTCACACTCCCAGCCTAACTCCTCGGGCAGACCCATCCAGGAGTCGCACACACACATGCACACGCTTTCTTGGTTACCACTGAGCTGGAATCACCCCCATCTCTCCAGTCAAAAATCAATATGAGTATATGAAGATTTGTCCTAGCAACTCTTCATACTTCGTGTGAAATCAATCGTGCGTGGGGAACAAACAGAACCAAACTTCCATTTAACAGAGGCAGGCTAGAATTTCATATCAGAAAAACAATCAACAAAGTCCACGCGCCCAGGTCACAAAAGTCCACATGCCCAGGTCACAATGCAAAAACACTAGCAATATGAAACACCAAGACAGTATCCCCCATCCCCCCAAAAAACCACCAATCCTGTAGGAATGTTCTATAAGGACGATTCCCTAGATGAACTCAGACACAAAATTTAAAAGAAAATCACAAAGATAATCAAAAATTCAAGGAGTTGAAAGAAGACATGAACTTTAGGGTGCAGGGAAATCCCCTGAGCGAAGTCCAAGAAAACAATGAATGAAACGATGGAGACAACCCAGGATTTGAAACCTGAATTCAGTAAAAAGAAATACTCAAGAAAACTCAAATTGAAATGAGGATAAAATTGAAAAGATCAATAACGCAATTAGAAAGCTCAGGAGAGCCCACCAGTACGGTGGGTCAAGTGGAGGACAGACTATCAGGACACGAAGATCAAGTAAAGGAACTGGAGCATGCGAAGAAGGAAAACAATTTTAAACACATGAAAGGAATATGCAGGAACTTTGAGACACTAGAAAGACCAAACCTATTCATCATACCCATAGAAAAAGGTGAATCCCAGATCAACAGTATAGATCAAATCTTCAACAGCACGATGGAAGAAAAGTTCCCCAAATTAAGGAAAAACATCACCACACAGATACAAGAAGCACACAGACACCAAATACACAGGACCAAGAAACTCCCCATGGCATATTGCACCTCCAAAGGTTTCCTCCAAGGTGCCAAGCCAGAGTTGCCAACAAGCGATAGCTGCGAGGCCCTGGACGATGATAAGGGGGCTTCATGGGGAAGGGTGTATCAAAGGCTGTTGAGCACATCGATAAAATTATTGTACTTGCTCTGGTTGGCACAAAATTGAATGTAGTGAAACAGAGATGGTCAAAGTGATGATTGAGATGGGTAGAGTTAAAATTAGTTCAGTTTGGTGTGAATGACATCCTGGGGGTGCCCCTTGCTGTCTGTAAAGCTGGTGTTGTGGAGAAGGGAGTGCTCATATACTGTCACATGGCTACCTTAGCTGGCAAGTCCAAAGTCATCCTGCCAGTCCCAGTTTTCAGCATGATCAACAGCAGTTTTGCTGACAACGTGTTGGCCATGTAAGAGTTCATGATTCTCACCATGGGTGCAGCCAGCTTCCTGGAAGCCATGTGCCTTGGAGCAGACGGTTTCTATAACCTGAAGAACATTGTCAGGGAGAAGTATGGGCAGCAAAGGCTGCTTTGTACCTAACACCCCAAAGAACACAGAAGCCCTGGAGCTTCGGAAGAAGGCCTTGGGAAGGACTGCCCACTACCCTGACAAGGTTGGCATCTTCCTAAAGCCGAGCAAATATCACCTGGACTTCAAGTCTCTCCATGATGCTGGACCCAGTCATTCCTGACCAGCTGGCTGCCCTGTATGAGTCCTGCATCTGGGGATATCCAGTGGTGGTCATCGAAGCCCCCTTTTACCAGGATGACTGGGAAGCTTGGCAGACATTCACAGGTAGTTAGAGATGATCTCACAGTGACCATGGCCAAGGCCACAGGCAAGAAGTCTGCTACAAGTGAGCCAGATCATTTCTGTGCCTGAGTCTCCACAGGCATACAAGCTGGTTCAGTTCAATGTAGAGTGTCATGCTATCTTCTTTGGAATTAGACCTTCTTTGAACCTACCAGAATTCTGCAAAGTGTCCATCTGTTCCTGGGTATTTTTTTTTCTGGGAGGTTTTTAATTACAGCTTCTGTCTCATTGGTTGTTATTGTTGTATTTAAATTGTTTATCTCACCTTGGTTTAGCTTTGGTAGGTCATATATATCTAGAAATTTATCCATTTCTTTTAGATTTTTTAGTTCAGCAGAATATATGTTATAAAAATATGTTCTGTGGAGCTGGAGAGATGGCTCAGCATTTAAGAGCACTGACTGCTTTTGCAGAGGACCAGGGTTTGATTCCCAGCACCCAAGTGGCGGCTATGAACCAGCCTTAATTCCAGTTCCATGGGAATCTGAAGTCCTCTTCTGACGTCCATGGCGTTGAACAACACAGGTACACTCATACATGCAGGCAATACATTCATACACATAAAATAAAAATAATAAAATATTTTTTATAAACATGTTCTTGTGATTCTCTGAATTTCCTCAGTATCTATTGTAATATTTCCCTTTCTGGGAGGGGATCACGGCTCCAGCTCCCAAGAAGGAACCACAGCTCCAGGCTCATGGGAGGAAATCAGAGCTCCTGATGTCCAGAAGGGGACCGTGACTCCAACTTCAGAGGAGGAGGCCACAGTGCCAGCTTAAGGCAGAGGAACACAACCCTAGGACACAGGAGGAGACCACAACTTAGGCTCACAGGGGGGAACCTCGTTTTTTTCCAGGAAAATGGATTGAGCTGGAATTCACTGTGGTAGGCAAAGGAAGCTAGATTGAGAAAGCCAAGCATCACACATTCTCTCACGTGCGGACTCTAGGAGCTGGAAAGACATGAAATGAGAAGTGGAAGACAGTGTATTCCTGAGGATACAGGACGGGACCACGAGAAGACAGCCGGGGACGTAAGAGGGTTAACTTGATCAAAGCTAATTACATGCACATACCACCTGCCACGATTAAACACAATCAAAAATCCCTCTAGTTTTTATGAGCTGGTGAGATGGCTCGGCAGCATAGTGCAAACTGCTCTTCCACAGGGCCCAAGGCCAGTTCCCAGCACCTACGTCACACAGGTTACCACTGCCTGTCACTGCAGCTCTGGTGCCTCTGCAGACACTGCACTCTCTTATTCACTCATGCGGAGATGTGTGCACATGCGTACACACACACACACACACACACACACACACACACACACACAACTAAGAATAAAAATGAAATCCGAATAGAAATAGCTCTAGTGCCCTGCTCTTTAGAGTCCCTGGTCTAACAGCCTTCTTTCATGCTGTCCCTTTCTCTCCCCTTCAGGCCCAGTTGGTAGTGTTTCTCCTGTGTTAGATTCAGCTTAGATGCTTGTATCCTGAGTAACCTCTTTCCAGAACATTGTCCAGCCAGAGCTCTGGTGTCCAGCCAGAACATGTGTTCTCATTTTAAAAACTACATACAGGATAAGAGTTTTCTAAAGCTTTATGTCCATTTATTTTTTCTTAACAAGACTTTCTATGTCTCATCTCTCATATCCAACTGCAGGCATCATTTATGAAAACAATAGGCCACACCTTCAGTGCTTTACTTGGAAATCCCTCTGCTAAATACCAATGGCTGTCACAAGTTGTATCTTCCAGGAATCACCAGAGCACAATTCCCTTAGGTTCTTTGGCACAATTAACCAAGATTCTCCTTTCTTGCATTTGCCAATAAGACGTTTCTCATTTCTGTCTGTGACTCCACCAGAAATACTATCAATGTCCATATTTCCATGAGTTCTATTCATGACTCTGTGTGCACTCTGAAACGACAGACGCGTTCTCTGTATCTCTTCTGTCTCCATTCTGAACCCTCATCAGAGTTCCTTTAACATCCACGTTTCTACCAATAGTTCAGTCTCTGCAAGACAATCTAGCATGCTGAAAATCTCAGCCTCTATTTGCACGGTTCCAAAGCCACTTCTACACTTTTAAGGATTTGTTACGATAGCACCCTACTTTGGATGACCTAAGAAACTGTGTTGGTCTCTTCAGTCTGCTTAGACAAAATGCCACAAACGATGTGGCCCACAGGCAAGGCAGCCAACACACAAGGCAGCTCAGACAAGGCGGCTAGCACAAGAGAAATTAATTTTCCCACAGTTTTGAAGGCAAAAGTCCTGATTCAGGGGCAACACAGTTGGCTTCCAGGGGCCTCTCATCTATTTTCATACATTTGCTCCATGCCCATGCTCCCACACTGTCTCTTCCTCTTCTGTAAGTACACATGGGCTACTGGCCTCAGACTCTTATTAGATCTCATCTAGCTTCAGTGCAGCCCTGAAGATACTGTCTCCAAATATAGTCATAATAGGAGACAGGATTCAACACATGAAGGTGGAGGGAATGCAATCCAATCCTTAACAGAGCTCTCACATACAAAATCAAAAACAAGATCCTTAAAGGAAAATTTGGTAATGTATATGTCATCCACATTGCAAATATTTGAATTTCAAACATTTTGAGAAAATAAAAAAGCAAGCCACAATTCAGGGGAACATAATTACTAATCATAGTACTGTAGAGAACTTGTCAAGAACATACAATTAATTCCTAGGACTCACCAATAAATTTGGATTTAAAATGGATGAATGATTTGAATAAACATTGGAAAGAGGTATATCAATCGCTAATGGTCTCATGGAAAATGCTGGGCATCATTGTTATAGGAGAATGTGCATGAAAGCCATCATAACACACCACATCCACAGCACAGATCCACTTCAAAAGACAAACAACATCAAATATTCGCCAATATGAAGAAAACCTGGAATGCTCACATATTACCGCTGTTGTAAAATATAAATTGATATGGTCACAATCACTGTGGAGAACCACATGGCAGTTTCTAAAAGCATTCAACATAATCTCGCCAACTTCACTACTAAGTGTCTACCCAAAAGAAAGGAAAATACATGTGTATACATGAATATCATAGAATACATTTTGTAAGAGCCATACCTGAAAATTAGTCAAATTTCTATCAATTGATGAATGGATAAATAAATGTGGTATTCCATATTTACTAAGAAATAAGCATGAATTTCCTCATAAATATTACCCAAAAAATCTGCTTATAATCCCAGTGCTGGGCCAGTGGAGACAGGCAGATCCCTGGGGCTCACTGGCCAACCTAGTCTACCTGCCAGGTCCAGGTCAATAAGATGCCATCTCACAAAATAACATGGAAGGCTCCTGAGAAAAGTGACCAGAAGCTGACCTCTGGACTCTAAACACACACATACATACACATGCATACACACCTACCCACACACATGAACATGCACATACTTGTACATACACGCACACAAAGATTTATCATTTGTAAGTCAGGCACACGTAACTGTATATGTTTAACTTCCAGGATATCATTCTACAGAGGAATTTATGTGTTTTATAGCTATGTAAACCATATATACACATAAGAAATTTCATAGAACAATTTATATTGTGAAAAAATATTTCTTACTTCTGAGCTTGTATTCCCTTTCATTTTTTCTGGAAATATGATTTGTAGAAATGAATTTTGAGAACCTGAAGAAATAAAAATAAAGAGTTAGGAATCCTATCTTTAATTTCACTAAATATTCAATTTCTTGTGCAAGGTTTCCTTAAGCAAGTATGGCTGGCTCATCCCTGTGGAGTCCTATACGAACTGCAGGTGCTTGTCTCACAGCTACATGTACTAAAATTGGAACAAGACAGAGAGAACTAACATGGCCCCTGGACAAACATGACCTAAAATAAAATTTAAAATTTAAAATAAAACCAAATCTAAAATAAAATAGCAAAAACACTGAAAATTTTTATTTGAAAAGCAGAAAAAAATAGTCATGAAAAACGAAAGGAGGTATTGGACTTACCCAAAAGTTGTTGTTTCCAGAAATACACAAAAATAAACAAATCAAAGATATGCTTTAAGAAAATCTTCCTGAAATAAAATATTTAAGACAATAGAAAGCACATGGCTTTTCAAGAACTGATAGTGATGAATCAAGGATGAGACATATTCTCCTGAAGTTATTAGGCTTCTAAGATAAAGAATCATGTAGGAATATAAAAAGGAAACCATATACAGTATAGAAAGGGGAAAGGAACCTGGCTTGAGTATTCACTATTAAAAGGCTCAATTTAAAGAAAGAAGCCAAGAACCCAAGAAATTTGTGCTCATCATCTGCCATTCAACTACCAAAGAAAAAGGCAAAATTTACAAGTAAATTCTCCAAGAAAATAATTCACATCTGCCAGTCACAAAAGGCAGACCAATGTCTCAGAATAAATACATCTATATAATTTTGCTAAAAAGTCCGATGGTGACCATTAAATAAACTTAAATACAGAGCAAAGGATGCAACAAATGTGAGAACTATAGTTATGTAATAGATACAAAAGTTAAAATTTATGATAATGGGGGCTAGAAAGATGGCTCAGCAGTTAAGAGCACTGTCTTCTCTTGCAGAGGACCCGGGTTCAAATCCCAGCTCCAACATGGTGGCTAACAACTGTCCATAACTCCAGTTAGAGGGAATCTGAAGTCCTTTTCTGACCTCTGTGGGTTCTGTACAAAGCGGGTACACTTACATACATGCAGGCGATATATCTGTACACATAAAAAAATTATGATGATGAATCCACAATGACATCAAGATCAGGACGCAGCACAGGGAGGAGAGCAATCACACAACTCAGCGCCTCAAATTTACTAGATGTAATAGTTTAAAATGTGAGTATAAGGGTAAAAAACTAAAACTAAAAACACCTAAGCATGAAGTAAAGAGAGAAAGGAGACAAAAAGAAGTAGCGCAAAGCTAAATTTCCTCATCACCCAACGGACATGGCATGCATTTATTACGTGAATTAGATTCACATGTTCAAAATTAAAATAACATACCCAAGGCACCAAGAAAATGAACAAAATGATCACAGGTTTATATAGTAGAGGACATTTTAACAAGACTAAGCATGACATCAGAAACATGAGCAGCATGACAGTCATGTAAACACCTCTGCATATCAGCAAAGTTAAGAAGGATAAAGTAGGAGAGAAGATAGACCATCATGTTGGATTTACAAAATCAAAATCCAATTACTCACACCTTTAAATGATATTAAACACTGGTTCAACTTGACTTTTGAGGACCTAAAATATGTATTTCACGTGAGGGAAGGTGACTACAAGAGGCAGTGAAATATGGAATTTAGGTTAAAATACACAGCTGCTCCCCTGGTCTATAAATCCATCCTTATTTCTCTGATCGTGTCACATCTTGTATAAAGAGATATGAGTAGTAATTCATGGAATTCACACATTACCTTCCTGGATCATATACCAAAGTTGTTATGATGGGGAGAATGACTAAAAAGTCACTTCAATCAGTGGTAACTACAATAGCAGATATTCCTAAAGTAGTGTCTTTCCTTGAAGCAGATGAACACAAGCATCATCAGCACTTGTGTGCAGCCACTGACAGGAAAAGAAGCTGTTGTTCTGTGACAATAAGCCAACCCCACAAACAAGTTTGCACTTTCACTAGGCAGAGATGATACTCCACCTTTACTGTGTTACCCATTTTTACTCTTCTAAAGTCCTGGTCCCATGTCTACCAGCAATGTTACCACCTCACTACCTGTGGTAGATAGAATGATGACCCCCTCCAAAGATATCAAAGTCCTGATTCCCAGAACTTACAAATACATTAGGTTACAGGGCAAAGCAGGAGTAAGGTTGCTAATCAACTGACCTTAAAATAATCTTGGTTTATCGCTGTGGACTTAACACATTCTCAAAAGTAGAAAAAGGAAGCAGAAGGGACAACCAGAGAACCGGAAACATCAAAAGTGCTCAGGCCAGGCGCTGAAGAGATGGCTCCCGGTTCGAGTCCCAGCACCCACGTGGTGGCTACCAACCGTCCTTAACTCCAGTTCCAAGGGAATCCGACGCCCTCTTCTGACTGCCGAGGCATTGCATGACACAGGTGCACTCACATACATGCAGGAAATACACTCATGCACATAAAATAAAAATAAATATTTTTAAAAGAAAGAACCTGAAATCTAATAATTTTTAGCATTGAATTTCACTCCAATAAACTAGAAATCTGAGAAGTCATGCAGTAGAAAAATTTTGTGAAGGCAAAGAAAGTAGTCAATGTAGGGAAACCTTCAACCAGATTCCAGAATCCAGTCCGAACAAGAACACTCCTGGGAGTAAGCGATGGGAATGCCGATAAATGCCAATCGTCTCAAACCTATCAGATTGCACACTGGACACAAACCATGAGCGTCAGGGATACAGCATGTAGCCATAGAAATGCAGTGCTGGTTGGAAAGCCTTCACTCATCTGGTCTTTCAAACAAACGAGTGGAAGCACCACAACAAATTCAACCATTTGTTCTTGGACATGAAGGAGCTCACACTGAAGAATAGAACGAATACGTGAAGCTATCATTTGCTTCTCAAACTTTTGAAGGTGGCTGATGAAACACATGAAAGGTAGATCGTATAAATACAAGGAGTGTGGAAAAGCAGTTACCGGTTCCAGTTCATTTTAGATACATGAAAGAACTCACAGTAGAGTCAAGCCCCATCAGTGTGAACAGCCTGGCAAGCCTTCAGTTGGCACACTTCCTTTCAAGTGCGGGAACGAAGTGACAGTGAAAAGAGAGCAGACCAGTGTGAAGAACGTGGGAGACCCTTCTTTAATCCCAGCCCCTCAAAGACACGTGTTCTCACACTGCACTTAGCCGAGTGAGAACGTCTTCATTTCTTTCCTAGGCTTTCAAAAACAGTAACACACTGGAGATGCACCTTGTAAAGAAAAGGGCCGTGGGAAAGCATTCAGTTACGACAGGTCATTTCAAATTCATAAAACGCTCAGGAGAGCCACCCCATGAATGCACAATGTGGCAAAGCTTTCATGTATTACCCAATTTGGGGGGCACATGAGCAGACATGCTGCAGACACGCACTCCAAATGTAAAGAACGTGGGAACAACGATGTCAAAAACCTCCTGAAGGTAAGGACATGGGAAAGCCTCCAGACTGTCCAGATACTTACAAAGATACAGTAAGAATGAATGACTGGAAAGCTTAGAAACGACAGGACTCAAAGCACTAGAAACCGTGAGCCAAAACATGTTCTTCCTGGCTTAAGACGTTTCTGTGGGACATTGTCGCAGCAACATTGTAAGTAACTGCTACAGCCTAATGTAAATTACTTCACAGACAATGCTAGAGAAGGTTCACATGAAAGAAATGCCAGAAAAGTTCCATCCCTACCAATGCTGCATTCTTTTGTGCTTTTAATTAACTGTACCAAATAATGGATTTCATAATGCTTTATATATGCATATTACATGCTTCAGCCATATTTAATTTTATATTTTTTAAATTTTATTTGTGGGGCCACACATGTGCAATAGTGCACTTACAGGAGTCAAAGCACAACTTGCAGTCATCAATTCTCTCCTCCTTCGTGTGGAATCAAACTCCAGTTGTCAGGCTTGGCAGCAAGTACCTTTACCTGATCAGCCATTGTGCTGGCACTCAATTTTGTAATCTCAAGGCACAGTTGGGTGCTATAGATGTCTACTTTATAATTATATTTCTAAGCAATTAATGTAAGTATAATGAGTATTACTTTGTATTCCAACCAATGTTTCCATTTATAGATGAACAAGTCTCCTGAATACAAATAAAAAATAGCACTTTGCCCAAAGTAATGCATCCCATTAGAGTTTTTACCAAAGCTTTAGTATATTTATTTTATGTGTATGAGTATACTGTCTGCATGTGTGTAAGTACACCTGTGTCATGCAATGCCCTCAGAGATCTGAAGAACATGTTGGATTCCCCTGCAACTGGAGTTACGGACAGTTGTTAGCCACCATGCGGGTTCCGGGAATTGAACCCAGGTCCTCTGCAAGAGCAACCAGTGCTCTAAACCGCTGAGCCATCTCTCCAAGCCCAGAGAGGCCTATTGTTCAACACTTCACTAATCAAAATCTGAAATCTGTCACCATTTAAATCCTAGAAGACCCCACGTTTCTAACCTCATTGTTTTTACTGCTGTTCTATTTCTAGCTCGTTATTTGTGGAGATGATCTCTTCATTTGAATGGCGGCCAATGTTGGGCAGTGTAACCAGCCCACACTAGTAGCATCTTGTCCTCTAACAGCAGTAGAAGGTATTCTGTTATCTTGTTTCATATCATTTGAGCAATGACTGTTTAGCCACTTCCTAACATGGATCTCAACTTTTCCAACAGATTTCATCATTCTTGCAACCTGCTCCCCACTGACTGCCCAACAGTTAAGCCACAGGCATATATTTTAGTTTTCTTATGGTAGCACACCACTACATAGTCAACTTGGGTTAAAAGGCTGTGTAACAGTAATAAACTCTGAAATTTGTGTGGCCTTACATAGTAAAAATATATTTGTTTTCAGTCAAAATCTGGGAGTTTTCATTAGTGACTCAGGAATCCTGGCTTCCTCCAAGTCATGACACAATAAACAACTGTGACCTTAAGGGTCACTGTGGCACCAAGAAAAGGAGATGGAATTTACTGTCACTGTTTCCTTTAAAATATCTAAGTATATTAGGGAAACTGAACTTTAGCAATAATTGTGTGTGTGTGTGTGTGTGTACATGCATGAGTCCATATGTATGTGTGGGTGCTCATACCCATGCAGATATTTGGAGGCATGAGGAAGGCATGTGGCCTTCTCTATCACTCTCTGCTTTATTTCCCTGCAACAGCCTGAATCTGGAACTCACAGTTTTGTGACTAGGCTGCCTGGACAGCAAGCCTCAGAAACCCTGTCTATAAAACCCATCCCCACCCAGCGAGGATCACAAGCATACGAGGTCACACCAGGACATGGATTTTGGGATCCAAACACAGGTCCTCATGCAACAAGTACTCTTACCTGCTGAATCATGTCTCTAACCCTTTACTTAAGAATTTTTAGAGTCCCATAAGAGAATTATATAAATGATCTCACATTTAAATGTGAAGACCATTATATCTGTAGAAAATGGTCTGGGGAAAAGAACAGATGAGCAAATCGATAGGGAGGAAGAACGGAGATGGAGTGGTAGGCAAGGAGGAGGGCGGGGCGCAGAATGGAGGAGCATACTTCCACCTGTCAGCTCTATAAAGACTGTATTGTCCCTGTCTGGTAAGCATTTGCTTGGTGTAAAGACATAAGAAGCAAATGGCTAATATACTCTTCCTAATGACACAAACAGCAGCACGAGGAAGCGAACGCAGCCTACCTACTATGATTGCAAATGCAAAAATTCTAAGGACACTAAAAAGCCAAATTTAGTCATTATATCAGAAACTTACAGTGTAATCAAGTAGAATTTATGCAAGAATTCCTATAGCAGTTTTAAAACTAGAAATATTACTGATGCAACTCTCAGTATGTGAAGGATGAAACAGTAAAGCTACATAGTCATTGCAGTTGCTGCAGAAAATAATAAAATTCAGCATGTGTTCACGACTTAAAGCTCTTCATAGATTAAAATAGAACGGAATTTCATTATTTTGATAAAAGGTTTCAATGAAATAGACACCTGTTCTTGATTCTTTTTAAATGACTAATCAATAAAACAACTTGGGCCAGAAAGATGGCTCAGAGGGTAAAGGTGCGTGCCACAAGCAAGCCTGGGGACATGAGTTTGATTCCCAAAAACCCATGTACAAGTAAAAGAAGAGCAGTATCTCCACAAAAGTTGTCCTCTAATTCCCAAATGCATGCTGTGACTCATTCATCCACCCACTCATAACCCCTCCACACACAATAATAAATGAAATATTTTAAATGAAATAACTTTTACAAAGATGATTTACCTGAACTGTACACTAGGCATCTATTCAAAGGAAGCCCTGAGTCATGTTACCATTAAAAGTGGGAACTAGACCAGTAAAAGCATAATTACCCCTGTTATTGACAGACAGTGCCCAGCCTGGAATTGAGGGGAAAAGATAGGTCTGCTGTTATATGCATAAAATGAAGATCAATTGCTTCATTATATATACCAGTAACGACCAATTTTTTAAAATTTGTTTTGACTATTTAGCCCTGGATGATCTGGAACTTGATTTGTAGACCAGGCTGGCATCAAGATCACAGAGATCCACCTGCCTCTGCCTCCAGAGTGCTGGGATTAATGGTGTGCACCATCACATCCAACCCATGACCACTCACGAAAGCAACAAAAACAGTGTAAGACCTGGGAACAAGAGCCTGGAAAAGTGTACAGAGAAAACTATGGAATCTAGACGACCATCTGAATAAACATAAGCAAGGTTCCTAAACCTAAATTTTCTTAATTAAAACTTTAGTCGATGGCTAAAATATCTGTAAATCTAATGCAACTTCATTCAAAACTCCCAGGCTATTGCTAATGAAATTGTTGTATACAGTGTATAATTCATCCACAGAATTTAGTGTCGAACAACAGATAATACTGACATACCACAATGGAGCCCTCTTGCTTTGCCACACACTGGTTTTCCCTTACTTTGGATTTACCAACAGCAGGAATTAAGGCAAGTTAGCCAGACTTCAGACTCAGTTATAGAGGGGCACAAAAAGTAGACACTAATACATAGAGCACCAGAAGCTGATGAAACAAAGCTGAAATTTCTCTAAAAGAAGCAAATGGAGATGATAGTAGACAGATGATAAAAGATAGATGGATAAATGATAGAAGATAGAGGATAGATAGATGATGATGATGATAGATAATTGATAATTGATAGATGATAGATAGATAGATGATAGAGATAGATTGATAGACCAGAAGCTGATGAAACAAAGCTGAAATTTCTCTAAAAGAAGCAAATGGAGATGATAGTAGACAGATGATAAAAGATAGATGGATAAATGATAGAAGATAGAGGATAGATAGATGATGATGATGATAGATAATTGATAATTGATAGATGATAGATAGATAGATGATAGAGATAGATTGATAGATATGTCGCGAGCCAGGACTCTGTCCAGCAGAGTCCAGGAAAGACGACACAGACACCAAGGTGAGGTTCAAGCTTCTGTTTCTCTTTCTTCCTTTATTCTCTTATTCTCATATTCTCTTCACTATCTCACCCACTATGATGCTGCTTCGTTTGTAGTTCTCCTATATCTCTCACTTCATCCTCTCTCACTTCATCCTCTCTCACTTCATCCTCTCTCACTTCATCCTCTCTTACCTCATTCTCTCTCACTGTGATGCTGTCTCGTTGTTGCTGTTCTGTTCTTTTCTATTCTCCTCTATTACACACCTCAGCTGTTCATATAGCGTTTCCAACAGCCCTCCCTCTAGCCAGGACCAATCAGGGCACACACACGTGCAGCGGGCAGGCAGAGTGCAGCTCATTGGCCACGTAGCAAGATCATCAGGCTGGCAGCACCTGTTTTTGGGCTCACCATACTTCAGAGTTGGGGTAAACAAGCGGGATTCACGAGCCTTGGCAATCAGCCAAGAGTTGAAGTAAACAGCACGAGGTTTGGCAGCCAGCCAGGGCGCCATCTTTGGCTGGCTCGGC
>NW_008330293.1:371467-413584 GCF_000622305.1 Nannospalax galili | reverse complement strand
ACCTCTATCTATATCTATCTATATCTGTCTTCTATCATCTAACATCCTATCTATCCATATTTTCTATCATCTATATCTTTTATCTACCTATCTACTTACCATCTATCTATCCTGGGGAACTTTCACTATCGTCCCTTTTAGGGAACCTCAACCTCGTCCCTTTCAGGGAACCTCAACCGCATCCCTTATCCGGGGAGCCTCAACCACATCCCTTATCCGGAGAGCTTCAACTATCATCCCTTTTAGGGAGCTTTCACCTTGTCTTTTTTTTTTTTTTCCTAGGAATTTTTTGCTAGCACTTATTATTTCATTTTTACTTACAACTCCGGAGCATCAGGGTTCCCCGTACGGGCCACCATTTGTCGCGAACATCAGGGTCCCTGTACGGGCCACCATTTGTCGTAAGCCGGGACTCCGTCCAGCAGAGTCCCGGAAAGATGACACAGACACCAAGGTGATGTTCAAGCTTCTGTTTCTCTTTCTTTCTTTATTCTCTCTTATTCTTTCTCATATTCTCTTCACTATCTCACCCACTATGATGCTGCTTCGTTCGTAGTTCTCCTATATCTCTCACTTCATCCTCTCTCACTTCATCCTCTCTCACATGCTGTCTCCTATGATGCTGTCTCCTATGATGCTGTCTCTGTCTCCCCTGTCTGTGTCTCTGTCTGTCTCTGTCCTTATGATGCTGTGTTCCCCCTATTGCACACTTCAGCTCTTTATATAGCGTTTCCAACAGCCCTCCCTCTAGCCAGGACCAATCAGGGCACACACACATGCAGCGGGCAGGCAGAGTGTAGCTCATTAGCCACGTAGCAAGATCATCAGGCTGGCAGCACCTGTTTTTGGGCTCACCATACTTCAGAGTTGGGGTAAACAAGCGGGATTCACGAGCCTTGGCAATCAGCCAAGAGTTGAAGTAAACAGCACGAGGTTTGGCAGCCAGCCAGGGCTCCATCTTTTGCTGGCTCGGCTGTGCTCGCTTCCCACATAGATAGATGATAGATAAATAGATAGATAGAAGATAGAGATAGATTGATAGATAGATGATAGATAAATAGATAGATAGATGATAGATAGGTAGGTAGATAGATAGATAGATGATAGAGATAGATTGATAGATGATAGATAGATAGATGATAGATACATAGATGATACATAGATGATAGATAGATGATGATGATAGATAGATAGAGAGAGATTGATAGATAGATGATAGGTAGATGATTGATAGATAGATAGATAGAGAGAGAGATTGATAGGTAGATGATAGATAGATGATAGAGATAGATAGATGATAGATAGATATAGAGAGATAGATAGATGATAGATAGATATTAAAACACATGTAGTTTTCATATTATATATAGATATATACATGATAGATAGGTAGATGATAGATAGATAGTAGATAGATAGATGATAGATATGATAGGTGATAGGTGATTAGATAGATAGGTAGATAGATAGATAGATAGATGATAGATGATAGATAGGTGATTAGATAGATAGATAGATAGATAGATAGATAGATAGATGATAGATGATAGATAGGTGATAGATGATAGAAGATGAGAGAGAGAGAGAGAGAGAGAGAGAGAGAGAGAGAGAAACGATAAAATCGGCCATAATACTATTTCTGGTACTGAAGACAGGAACATTCAAGATTATGGACAGCTATTCATTTCCAGAATCTCAAAATCTAAATAACCCTCCCTGTTAACATCTTTGCAGTTACCAGTCAGTCATGCAGAAGCAAACCAGTCACATAAATGCTTCCTGGAATATTAAATCAGCTTAGACCTGACTTGTTAATAAACCTTAGGAAGTTATCTGAACAGTCCCATGACCAAGTATCTGGAAGCAAAGCATCAAAACCAGAGGACTCTGATTAGCAGGAGAGAGATATCTCACAGATGTTATCTCAGAAAGATTGATGACGCATCAAAGAATGAAGGTAACTTAAGTCTTTCCTGGTTTAATTTGTTGTTATTGTTTGTTTGTTCATTTGTTTTGTTTCTGTTTGGGGGGGTTGTGTGTGTGTGTGTGTGTGTATGTGTGTGTGTGTTGATTTGGTTTCTGTGGGTTAGATTTAACCATTATCTCTGTGGCTTCAAAGCTTTGTAGAGGACTCCACCTGTCATTGTTTCAGTGATAAAAAATTTCGTGAATTTGGGGCTGGAAAGATGGCCCAGTGGTTAAGAACACTGGTTGCTCTTGCAGAAGACCAGGGTTCGAATCCCAGCACCCACATGCCAGCTCACAACTGTCTGTAACTCCAATCCCAGGAGATCCAACAGCCTCTTCTGACCTCCATGGGCATTGCACAACACGGTACACTTACCTACATGCAGGCAATACACACATACACATAAAATAAAAATAATAAAAATTTTTATGAATTCACAATTTTTATTCAGCATTTTTCACTCATTTGATTTTTACACTTTGCACTTTCTCCAATTATCTATTCTTTTAGTAAAAATATGATTCACTAGTACAGTTTGAGGGTGTTTCAGGCAAGCACGCCTGCTGATACACATACACCACACACACACACACACACACACACACACACACACACACACAGTGAAGGAACTACTTAAGAAGCAATGAGATCCTGTCTTCTAGGATACCTGTAATGACACAGACAGACTGGTAATTTGAACTTCTAAATCCCTTCAGCATTCCTTGGTTCTCAAGTACACAGCCTTCACCTGTCTTAAGAAAGTACCTCTTACTGCATAAAACCTTTCACTGACTTCAACTGTACCAGTAAAGGAAACTTCACCACCGTAAATCCCATTTCTAGGTTCTTCTTAGAAGTTAAATTCTAATTCCTAGGGGAAAATTGAAAACATTTTGCCTTTGGAGGAGAAAATTCACGCAATGAAGTGCTGCAGCAACTCGACAGGGACCTCAACAGAGAAGGGACCAGTCATCAGGTGCTGACATCACCTAAGATTGAGGATTGAGTATGCCCTATTGGGTCCCACAGTGATGGTTACCCACCAAGCTAAGACACAGATGTTCCCTGGCATATCTCAGAGGTAAGGAACCTTAGGACACCGGGACTTAGAAATATGAGAGAAAATAGTTTACAGAATTCACATATTCCACCCCCCCACCCCCCCGCTCAGAAGACACTTAACTGTGAAAGTGAAGAAAATACCAACATCTTTGAAGCCTTCTGACAACTGTAATCTCTAGATCAGAGAAGACTGTAGGGGATGTTAAAACAGAAAATATGTTCTTGATTTTTAGGACGATGGAGTTGTGAAGTGGAAACAGTGGACACTGAGGCAAAGTGAGCACAACTACCAGAATCTGAAAAGCCACACAGCTAAATGAAACATTTTCACCTACAGGAATCCTAGGAACTGATCAAAGCTTGTAGGAACGACAGGGCGGGCAGCCTGTAAAAGGAAACCGGAGCTCTGGAGGGGGGGTTGTGCAGATGATCTTCAGTGCACCCACAGTACTGACAAAGCCTTGGACACTAACCAAAATGAGAGAAGACCCAAATTAATAAAATTAGACATGAAGAGGGTTACTGATGGAATCCAAAGGCTCATTAAGGAATACTTTGAAAATGTATACTCCAAAATAGTAGAAAATGTAGAAAAAAATGAATTCCTAGACACACAATACCTACCAAAATTAATTCAAGAGGATATAAAAACTTAAACACACCAAAACAAGCAATGAAAGAGAAACAGTAATTAAGAGTTCCCCCTACAAAGAAAAGCTGGATCGAGTCACTCACAAATTCTATCGGACCTTTAAAGAGGGGCTAACTCCCCTGCTCTTCAACCCATTCCATAAAATACCAAAAAGGAGCTGGGTGTGATGGCACATGCTTTTAATCCCAGAACAAGTGGACCTCCGTGAGGAGACCAGTCTGGTCTACACAGCAAGTTCCAGGCCAGCTGGGGCTACAGGGACACCCTTTCTCCAAAAAAAAAAAAAAAAAAAAAAAAATGAAGAAAGGAAAAGAACACTACCAAACTCATTCTCCAAAGACAACATCACCCTGATACTAAAACTAGTTAAGGACACAACAGAGAAACCTCTAGATCTCTTTCCCCAGTAAACACAAATGCAAAAATCGTGAATGAAATTTTTGCAAATTAGGGTTGGCAAGATGGCTGGGTGGGTAAGGGCACTTGCTACCAAACCTGATGAACTGAGTTCAATCCCTTGAACCCACGGAGTAGAAAGAGAACCAACTCCCTCAAAAGCAAATTCTGACTTCCATGTACATGCTCTCTCTCTCTCTCTCTCTCTCTCTCTCTCTCTCTCTCTCACACACACACACACACACACACAGAGAACATGTAAAAAAAAATTTAAAGGCCTTTAAAACTATTCCTTTTCCCTTAGTAAAATACATTTTTTACTGAGCTTTTAAATTTTTAGACATTTCCCACTCAAATCCAGACCCCCTCCCCCATCCATGCCTCCCCTACCCTTCCACCAAACCCTATGCACTCTGCCATACATGCTGAGTTCTATTCATTCAGGTGTTTGTACCCAAATGCCCTTCTGTGTAAACGCATCCACTGGAGTCTAGTCGGCCCATCCAGTGGTCTTATGGAAGTCATACTCTCCCTCACCCAGCAGCAACCAATCTCAAATAGTTCTCCATCTAGTGCTGACCCGCCACCTATTTCTCACCTCCCTTTGGGCCCTTATTTAATTGAGCTGACATGGGTCCAGCATTCGACACCACCGCTGCTGAAGGCTCACATGACCAAGCCTCCACCTCCCTGTGTTCATGAAGCAGCCCTGGCTCTTACAATCCTTCTGCCTCCTCTTCCACAATGGTCCTGAGCCCCGGTGGATGAGGTTCCACACAGGAGTCCCACCCTACATTCTGCAGTCTCTTATTCTCCAAAACTTGGCCAGTTGTGACCATCAGTGTGTATCATACTCTAATGTACACAGAAGCCTCCCTAGTGATTGAGGGGTGCGTTGGCCCTCTCTCTACCCTTATTCTGCTATGTTCCACAGGAGCCTTGGTTTTAGACATTCGACTGCAGGTGTGTCACCTAGTCCTGGGCATCTCCCAGGTGTATGTTCTCTATGCCTGACCAGTCATGCAACTCTGCAGTAGCCTCCACCTGTTGCAAAAAGAAAGGTCTTTGATGAGTGCTGTATGGCATGTTTATCACTTCATGGAAGTCTCTTCTATCTGGCCCTGCATTCCCTGCTAAGAAGTTCCCAGGTACACATATGCACTAATGTTCAGACACTCTGCATTTCTCACAGGGTTTCTAGGGCATCACTTTCCCTCTAGGTTTCCTGCCTTCCCCTCCCCAGATTCACTCATCTCCACTCTTTTGTCCCCCATCCAGCCTCCCTCCTCCCTCCCTAGTCACAGTGCCCCTGCCCCCCCAAACACCTGCCTCCAACCATCCCCCATCTCCTGAATTCCCTACCCCTCACCCTATGGCTCCTTGCATGTCCCTCCCTCCTCTTCCTTGTTGAACACCCCCCTTTCCCCACCTCCTCCCTGGTAACATCTGTTCTCTACTATCCCCTTTCAGGTTGTTTCTTCTCCTTTACCTCCATGTGTCCTTTCCCTCTCCCTGGCTCCTGCTGTTACATCAGAATTTATACACTCACATATGAGGGATTGGTGCTACGATCCACAAATGAGGGGGAACATACGTCACTTGCTTTTCTAAGTTTGTGTGACTTCACTTAGTATAACAGTCTCTAGCTCCATCCGTTTACCTGCAAATTTCGCAATTCCATCTTTTCTTACTGCTGAATAGAACTCCATTGAGTAGATGTACCACATTTTCATTAACCATTCGTCAGTTGAGGGACATTTAGGCTGTTTCCATTTCTTTGCTATTGTGAAGAGAGCAGCAACAAACATGGATGCACAGGTACCTCTACAGTACGATGAGTCCTTTGGGTGTATGCCAAGGAGTGGCATCACTGGGCCATATGGCAGGTTCATTTTTAGTTTTTTGAGGGTTCTTCACACTGTTTTCCATAGGGGTTACAGGAGTTTGCATTCCCACTGCACATCCTCTCCAGAATTTGGAGTCTTCTGTTCTTTTGATCTTAGCCAGTCTGACTGGGGTAAGATGAAATCTTAAAGTGTTTTGGTTTGCATTTCTCTAATTACTAAGGACCTTAAGCTCTTCTTAAGGTCCTTCTTAGCCATTTCTTTTCTTCGCTTGAGAGCTCTTTGTTTAGGTCTATCACTCATCTTTTTATTGGGTAATTTATCTTCTGCTTTCTTTCTTTTTTGAGTTCTTTGTGTATTCTGGTGAAGATTTTCTCCCACTCAGTGAGTTTCCTCTTCACTTCCTTGGTTGTTTCTTTTGCTGTACAGAATCTTTGTAATTTAATGAGGCCCCACTTACTGATTGTTGACCTTAGTGCCTCAGTAGCTGGTGTCTGATTTTGAAAGTCCCCTCTTATGCCTATATCTTGGAGGGTGCTGCCTATGTTTTCTTCTAGCAGTTTCTGAGTTTCAGGTTTTATATTGAGGTCCTTGGTCCATTTGGACTTGACTTTGTGCAGGGTGAAAGATAAGAGTCAACTTTCATTTTTCTGCAGATGGAGATCCAGTTTTGCGAATACCATTTGTTGAAGACGCTGTCTTTCCTCCATGGTGTGTTCTTAGCATGTTTGTCAAATATCAGGTGGCTGAAATTATAAGAACTCATGTTTGGGTCTTCTGTTGTGTTCCATTGATCTATGTGTTCTGTTTTTGTGCCAGTACCATGCCATTTTTATGACTATAGCTCTGTAATATAATCTGAGATCTAGTATGGTGATCCCCCCAGCATTGTTCTTTTGCCCAGGATTGTTTTGGCTATCCAAGGTCTTTTGCGATTCTATATGAATTTTAGGATTATTTTGTCCAGCTCTGTGAAGAATGTCATGGGTATTTTGATTGGGCTTGCATTGGATCTCTAAATTGTGTGGGAAGCGAGCACAGCCGAGCCAGCAAAAGATGGAGCCCTGGCTGGCTGCCAAACCTCATGCTGTTTACTTCAACTCTTGGCTGACTGCCAAGGCTCGTGAATCCCGCTTGTTTACCCCAACTCTGAAGTATGGTGAGCCCAAAAACAGGTGCTGCCAGCCTGATGATCTTGCTACGTGGCTAATGAGCTGCACTCTGCCTGCCCGCTGCACGTGTGTGTGCCCTGATTGGTCCTGGCTAGAGGGAGGGCTGTTGGAAATGCTATATGAACAGCTGAGGTGTGTAATAGAGAAGAATAGAAAAGAACAGAACTACAGCAACAACGAGACAGCATCATAGTGAGAGAGAATGAGATAAGTGAGAATGAAGTGAGAGAGAATGAAGTGAGAGAGAATGACGTGAGAGATATAATAGAACAGAACAGAAGAGAACAGAACAGAAGAGAACAGAACAGAACAGAAGCAGCATCATAGTGTATGAGATAATGAAAGAGAGAGAATAAAGGATGCAAGAGAAACAGACCTTGGTGTCTGTGTCGTTTTTCCTCGGCTCTGCTGGACAGAGTCGTGGCTTACGACAAAATTGCTTTTGGTAAGATGGTCATTTTCACAACATTGTGTTCACCAGTCCATGATCATGGTAGGGCTTTCCATCTCCTAGTGTCTTCCTCTATCTCTTTCTTTAGAGTTTTGAAATTTTCATTATAGAGATCTTTGGTTAGGTTTATTACTAAATGTTTTTTAAAGGCTATTAAGAATGTGAGGATTTCCTCCAGTGCTTTTTCTGATTGCTTGTTATTGGCATATAGAAAGGCTACTGAATTTTATAAGCTGATTTTGTATCCTGCCACTTTACTAAAGGCATTAATCAATTCTAAAAGTTTTCTAGTGGAATTTTTGGGATCTTGTATGTATAATATCATATCATCTGCAAATAGGGATAATTTGACCTTTTCTTTTCCAATTAGTACTGCTTTAATATCTTTCTCTTGTCTTATTGCTCTAGCAAGGGTTTCAAGAACTATATTGAAAAGGAGTGGAGAGAGTGGACAGCCCTGCCTGGTTCCTGATTTTAGTGGGAATGCTTCCAGTTTTTCTCCATTTAGGATGATGTTGGCTATGGATTTGTTGTATATAACTTTAATTATGTTGAGGTATGTTCCCTCCAGACCAACTCCTTCAAGAATTTTTAACATGAATGCATGTTGGATTTTGTCAAATGCCTTTTCTGCATCTATTGAGACGACCATGTGGTTTTTGTCTTTAAGTCCATTTATATGTTTTAGTACCTTTATTGACTTATGCATGTCAAACCATCCCTGCATCTCTGGGATACAGCTGACTTGATCATGGTAGATGATCTTTATGATGTGTATCTATATGCAGTTTCCAAGTATTTTGTTGAGTGTCTTTGCATCTATGTTCATTAAGGATATGGGTCTATAGTTTTCTTTATTTGTCCTCTTTATCTTTACCCGGTTTGGGTATTAGAGTGATACTGGCTTCATAGGAGAAGTTTGGAGTTCACCCACTCTTTCTATCTTTTTGAATAATTTAAGCAGTATTGGTTGTAGATTTTATTTGAATGTCTGGTAGAATTCTGCTATGAATCCATCTGGGCCTGGGTTTTTTAGTTGGAGGTTTTGCATCACTGTTTCAATTTCCTTATTTGTTATGGGTCTGTTTAGGCTGTTGCTATCCTCTTGGTTTAACTTTGGTGGTGGCCATGATTTTAGGAATTCACCCATTTCTTTTAGGTTTTCAAATGTAATGGAGTATATATTTTTAAAGTATTCCCTTAAAATGTTTTGGATTTTCTTTTTTGGGTGTATGTTGTGATGTTTCCCCTTTAATCTCTGATTTTGTTAATTTGGATTTGCTCTTTCTTTTGGTTAACTGTGCTAAGGGCCTCTCTATCTTGTTTAATCTTTCAAAGAACCAGCTCTTACATTCATTGATTTTTTTTCTGTATTTTTTTCTTTGTTTCTATTTCATTAATTTCTGCTCTGAGTTTTGTTATTTTTTCTCATCTACTAGGTTTGGGGTTGGTTTGTTCTTGCCTTTCCAGAGTCTTGAGTTCTATTGTCAAGTCATTTACATGTGCTCTTTCTGATTTTTTAAGGTAGACACTAAGAGCTATAAACTTACCTCTTAGGATTGCTTTTAAGGTGTCCCAGAGGTTATGCTGTGTTGTGTTCTCATTTTCACTTTGTTCCAGGAACACTTTTATTTCTTCCTTAATTTCTTCTTTGACCCAATCATGATTCAGGAGTGTGTTGTTTAATCTCCATGAGTTTCTGTATTTACTAGAGATTCTTTTACTGTTGGTTATAAGCTTTATTGCACTGTAGTCTGATAGACGGCATGGAATTATTTAAATTTTTTGGATTTGTTGAGTTTTTTTGTGTGTGCCCCAGACTGTGGTAAATTTTAGAATAACTTGCATGAGCTGCTGAGTAGAAAGTATATTCTTTGGTGGTTGGATGGAATATTCTGTATATATCTGTTATGTCCATTTCATATAGTGAATCTCTGTTTATTCTTTGTCCAGTTGACCAGCCTATTGAAGACAGTGGGGTATTAAAGTTGCCCACTATTACTGAATTGGTGCTAATCTCTGTTTTATAGTCCTGGACTACTGATTTTGGCAAACTGGGTGCTCCAGAGTTTGATGCATAAATGTTCATGACTGTAATATCTTCTTGGTCAATTGTTCCTTTTATTAGAATGAATTAACCCTCCTTCTCTCTTCTAATGAGTTTGAATTTGAAGTCTATTTTGTCAGATGTTAAAATTGCAACACCCGTTTTCTTCTTCGGGCCATTTGCTTGGAATATTTTTTTCCACCCTCCCACCCTAAAATAGTGTCTGTCCCTGAAGGTGAAATGAGTTTCTTGAAGACAACAAAAAGATGGGTTTTCTTTCTTGATCCATTGCACCAACATGTGTCTTTTGACAGAGGAGTGGAGGCCATTGATATTTAGTGCTACTATTGATAGGTATGTATTGTGTACCGTCATGTTTTAATTTCTTTGTGTTTGTGGCACTATTTTGTGATTCCATTGTTGTACCTTTGTTTTCTTTCTGCAGCCTCTTGGCCACACTCATTCCTTTTCTCAGTCCTTTGTATTGCTTCATGGATTCTCTGCCGTGCTTGTTTGGAGGACATGAATTCTTTCAGCCTATTTGTGTCATGAAAATTTTTCTGTTCCCCTTCAACCTTGATAGATAGTTTTGCTGGATAAAGTATTCAGGGTTGGCATCCATGGTTGTTTAGAACTGGGAATACTCTGTTCCAGGCTCTTCTGGGATTCATAGTTTGCATTGAAAAGTCAGCTGTAATTCTGATGGGTTTTCCTTCATATGTAACTTGTTTTTCTCTAGCAGCTTTCAGTGCCCTCTCTTTGTTCTGTACATTTGATTTGATGTTTTCACTATGATATTCTGTAGGGACCTTCTGTTCTGATCATGTCTTAATGTTCTCTGTGCTTCTTGCATTTCTATAGGTATATCTTTCCTTAATTTAGGGAAGTTTTCCTCTATAATCTTAATGAAGGATTATATGCCATTGGTTTGATTTTCTTCTTTCTGTATGCCTTCAATACATAGATTTGGTTGATTCATGTTGTCCCACATCCTGAGTGGTCCATTCCAGTGTTTTTTTGAATTTTGCATAGTCCTTGTTTAAGGAGTCCAGATCTTCAACTTTATCCCCCAGTCTTGATATTCTGTTTTCCATTTCATTCACTCTGCTTGTGAGGCTTTCTCCTGTTGTTTCTAATTGGTTTATTGAGTCTTTCAGTCTTGTGTTCATTTCCATTTGGGTTTTCGTCATTATTTTTAATCTCTTTAGTGAATTCATTTTTCAAATTATGAATTGTTTTTGATATTTCATTAAGCCACATATTTGTGTCTTCTTGAGCTTCCATCAAATGTTTATGCCTTTCCTCTTTGAGTTCTTTGAGGTGTATGTGTTTTTTGTAATTCTTTGCTTATGTTTATGACTGTTATTTTAAATTCTGCATCCTGGGGTTCTACAGGGTGGTTCTCAGTGCTGTGCACTTCTGCAGGACTCTTGGGTTTTGTTGGGGACATATTTTCCTGGTTTTTCATATTGTTTGTGTTTTTGCATTGCCATCTGGGCATATGGATGTTCTTTTTGGTTATCTGCTCAACCAGAACTTGTACTCTGTTTTTGTTTAATTAGGGTTCTGTTGATATTGTTTATGTAGCTTATTTGCTTTTTCTTTGGGTATGAAAGACAAATTGGTGGGTATTTCAGGTTCTTGCTGGGTAGTAGACTGGTCAGAGTCCTGACTGAGCAGGTGCGTCTGCCTAATCCAGAGGCTGGGAATTTGACAATGAGGGGACCTCCTGGGTGAGGATTTAGAGGTCTATAGTAGGGTGGTGGATTAATCTGGTTTGGGAACTTATTCCCGGAATTTGAGGTTACCTATGAGAGAAACTGGCAGGGGACAGAGTGGGGGTGGATGAGAGAAATGGGGTAGGGAGGCAGTGAGCTTGATCTGATTAGCAGAGACCTGGCTGAGCAGGTCTGTCTGTCTGATCCAGAGACTGAAAATTTGGCTGTGAGGGGACCACCTGGGTGAGTCCTTAGAGGTCTCTAAAAATATCCTTGCATGGCATGTTCTGAGTACAGCATTTGGGGTCCATCGTTGGGCAGAACTATAGGGAACAGTTCTCCCCCAGCCATCTGCAAACTGCCTTCTTGCACTATGAAAGCCACCCATCCAGTGGCAGGGAGTTTCCAGCTTAGTCCAAGCTTGATTTCCTCTTCTGCACTCACACCATGTGGTGTCTTCAGTAATAGACACTTCCGGTGTACAACCAATATTATTGGCAATGGCCTTTATTGTTTTGGGGACTTCTGGGCCCCTCTGACCAATAGCTCACAGGGGGGCAACCCACCTCTAGCACTAGGATTTTCATTTAACAACTGTATTGCTTCTGATAGGGCTTTCTTCCATCCCCATAGGGTTCCTTCTGTGCTTAAGACTTTTTTTTTAAATGGTGCATTGGGAGACTTTTCCCCCTTTATTCCCACAGTTCTTTGTACAGCCCTCCTTCCTCCCTTCCCCTTTAACTACCCCCTTTTTATATACTTCTCCCTTAGTAACACCTTTCTCCTACTATTCTTCTCTCTCGGGATCCTTCTTTCCCTCCCTGGTTCCCTTCCATATTCCTGGCTCCTGCAGTTACATCAGGATATGCACTCATAAGAATTTGGTGCTAGGATCCACAAATGAGGGAGAACATACTTTTGTTTTTCTGAGTCTGTGTTACTTCATTTAGTAGAACAGTTTATAGATTCATCCATTTACCTGAAAATTTAATTATTTCATCTTTCTTTACTGCTGAGTAGAACTCCATTATGTAAATGTACCACATTTTCATTAACTACTTCTCAAACTGAATTCAAGGCTGCATTAAAAATATCATATGCCATGACCAAGTTGTTTCATTCCAGGAATGCAAGGTTGGTTTACCATACATAAATCAGTGTATATAAAGCTCTGTGTGTGTGTGTGTGTGTGTGTGTGTGTGTGTGTGTGTGTGTACATAGACTTAAGGACTAAAACCACAAGATCATCTCAATTGATGATCATGCAGAAAGCACCTTCAACAAAGTTCAGCGTCCCTTCCTGATAAAAGTCATGAAGAAACTAGGACTAGGAAGACTATACCTCCACATATAAAAGGCAGTATATGACAAACTTACAACAATATACTAAGTGGATGAAAACTGAGAGCACTTCTTCTGATCAGGAATCAGACAATGGTGTTGATCTTTCAATCGGTAAAGTGCTGAAGACTTACCTGGAGCTATAAGCAAGAGAAGGAAATAAATGGGATACAAATAGGGAAGGAATGGGGCTGGAGAAATGGTTCCACACTTAAGAACACTGGCTGCTCTTACAGATGACCCAGGTTTGGTACCCAGCATCAATATGGCAGCTAACATTCATCCTAACTCTAGTTCCAGGAGCTCTGATGCATTCTTTGGGCCTCCACAGGCACCAAGTATGCACATATACATGCAGGCAAAACACTCATACACATAAAAATGAGTAAAATCTTTTTTTAAAAAAAGGAAAGAAATCAAACTATCCCTACATGTACATGACATGAACCTATAATTCAAAGATTCTAAGGATTCCACCAAAGCACTCTCAGATCTGAAAAACATATTCAGCAAAGTATCAGAATGCAAAGTCAAATATCACATTTTCTCTCATATATAGAATCTAGTCTAAATAAGAAAGTAGAAGGGAAACTATGAGGGAGAAGGAAGGATGGGGAAGATGGGAGTCAAAAAGACCCCCCCCAAAAGATTACAAAGGTAATAATAATGAACAACCCAATTAACAAATGGGCAAATGACCTGAAGAGATACCTCACACAAGAAAATAAAGAGAAAGCAACCCTATGAAAATATTCAACACCATATGTCATTGGGATGTTGTACGTTCAAGTAGTGAGATGCCTCTGCACACCTTGGCAATGACCAAAGCAAAAGAGCAACAAAAGCCAGTGCTGGTGAAGATGTGTTGCAAGTACATGAGTGCACCTGAAAAACAGCATGCTGGTTTCTTATAAGCGTGAACACCCTCTTACCCTACCAATGACACTGGGTATTTGTCTGAAGGAATGAAAAACCATGGTCACCTGAAAACCTGCACAAGACTGTACACAGCAGCTCTATTCCCAGCTGACACAACTTGGAAGCAGTCATGACGTCCTTCAGCAGGTAAATGGATAAACCATGGTTGACATAGACAATGGAATATTTTTCATCAATACAAAGAAACGGGCAATCAAGCCACAAGAGACTTGAAGAAATCTAAAATACATACCGCAATGGAAAAGAAACCAATCAGCAAGGCTAGATCTTGTAGGAGTCCAACTGTATATGTGACCCATTGTCAACCTGACACATCGCTATTAAACATAACCTTTCCACTTCTTTGCCCCAAGATCTCATGGTTAATGTTAATATTACAGTACAAAATAGTAAAACTTTAAAAGTACCAATCTTTGAAATTTTAAAGTGTTGGAATTTTTTAATTCTTTTTATTTAATTGAATTTTTGTGATTTTCATACAATGTAATTTGATGGTATTTAGATCCCCATCCTTATTGACCCCAACCCAATTTGATATACTCTGTTCTATACATAATAAGTCCTATAGAGTCTAATTTGTATCCTCAAATGTCTTCCAGTGTAGGTCCATTCACTGGAGCCCTGTTAATGTACCAAGAGTCCTGTACTCGAGACTGTCTCTCCCCCTCCCAGCAGCCATCTGTTGTCAAAAGTTCCCTAGGTTGGGCTGAAGTTTCTGACCCACATTCCCATGTCTCTGCTGGGATTTGGTCTGGTTTGAGCTTGCATGGGACTTGTGCATGCTGTCGCTACTATTGTGAGTTCACATGAGTAACTTACCAGCTAGCTATCTGGAATACTATTTCCTTGTGGTATCCATCTCCTCTGGCTCTTACAATCTTTCTATCCCCTCTTCTGCAATGATCCCTGACTCCTGGGAAGCAGAAGTTTGATATAAGTGTCCTATTCAGTGAAAACCACTCTGCAGTATCTTTTTCTCTGCACATTGGCCAGTTGTGGGTTTCTGTGTTAATCTCCATCTGTTGCACAAAGAAACCTCACTGGTGAGAGTTGAGAAATGCACTAATCTATGGATATCATAATAAGTCATTAAGACTCAGTTCAATATAACAACTATTTAATAGAAAGCTAGTATTAGGCTCTCCCCCATGTCCTGAGAACTCTCTAGCCTCAGATTCCTAAACCTGATATTAATATCCGGTACGGACTCCATCCTATGAAGTCAACCTTACATCCAGTTAGAGAGTGGTTGGTTATTCCCATAATATTTGTGCCATGGTTGCCCCAGTGGGTTTATCTTGCCAGACCAGCCTGTTGTAGTTCACAGGATACACAACTGGGTAAGGCTGAAGATTTTTTTCTTTCTGGTAGCATGTATAACACTTTCCAGCACTATGACAGCTAGCCAGTAGAGATGAAGTTAGCACCAGTTTAATTTCTGCTTCTTTGATCTACACTTCATGTAGGTACTGTGTTCATTACTGTGACATTCAGGAGGATAACCAAGGGCAAGGGCAATGGCCAGTACTGTTTGAGGATCTGTGGGACCCCTGGTCAATAGCTTCTAGAGATAGAGTCCATTCCTGGGATTGGAGGTTTTTTTCATTAGCTTAAGATGTCTAGAAGGGGCAATGTCCCTGTTATTGGATAACTCCACAATTGCTTTTTAATATATATATATGTATATATATATATACATATATATATAATATACACATACACACACTTTGAGAAGCTTCTACAGTGGTAGGTATGGCTTTATCTGAAGGCCTTTAGTGTTCACTATCCCTCCCCACGCTCCCTCCTCTCCCTGCCCTCCCACTCCCCACCCCATTTAACCTTTCCAACTCTAACGTTCCATTTTCCCCCTTAATATCACTGCATTCTATCACCCCTCCCAGAAAGTGCACACACACATATGGCCATTTATTAGTTTCAAATTGAAACATACATATCTAAAATTTCAAAGATAGAATCCAGCTATGAGAGAGGACATACAGCATTTGTCTTCCTGGGTCTGGGTTACCTCACTCAGGATGACTGTTTCTAATACCATCCACTTACATGTGACTTTCATAAATTCAGATTTTAATAGTTGAACAATGTTGTGTATACATACCACACCTTCATTATCCATTCATGAGTTGATAGACATTTAATTTGTTTCCGATTTCTGGTGATTATGAAAAGGGCAGCAGTGAACATGGACGTGACGGCTAATCCTGGGTGTCAACTTGACTGGATCTGGGATTAACTGAAATGAGAGAGATCTTCTTGATTGGACCATCTGAAGCTGGAAGACACACCCTAAATGTGGGTATTACCTTCTGATGGCAGCCGGTATAAAAGGCCAAGGCAGAGGAGAAGGCCGGGCTTATTGCTGCTTGCCTTCTCTCTCGCTAGTGAGTGCGTCTTTGCTGCTGTAGACTGAAAACTAGCTGATCTTTTGGAACCCGTCAGACCTTCAGAGCCAGACTGGGATTACTGAGACATCCAGCCTCATGGACTGAGCGACTATGGATTCTCAGCCTCTGCAGTGTGGTGCAGCCATTATTGGACTACTTGGACTCTATCCTATGAGCTAAGCTGATAAACCTCTATACATATATAATCATTCTACTGGTTCTGTTTCTTTGGAGAACCCTGACTAATACAATGGATGACAGGTATTTTGTTGGTGGGGTATAGAGTCTTTTGGGTATATGCCCAAGAGTCATGTGGTGGATCAATTTTGAACTTTCTAAGTAATCTCCACATTTATTTGCACACTGGTTGCACCAGTTTGCCCTACCACAAGCAGTGGATAAGGGATCCCTTTCTCCACATCCTTGCCAGAATTTGTTGTTATTTATGGATCTTAGCCATTCTGTGTGGTAAGATGACATATCAAAGTGGTTTTAAACTCATTTCCCTTATGACTAGAGATGTTGAACATTTTTAAAATTATTTCTCAGGCATTTGCATTTCATCTTTAGACAACACCGTTCAACTCCTTGCCCCACTTTTTAATTGGGTTTTTTTGTTTTGTTTTTGCTGTTGTTCTTTGCGTATTCTTCATACTGACCCTATGTCAGAGGCACAGCCAAGTAAAGATTTTTTCTCATTCTACAAGTTGCCTCCTCATTTGAATGATGGTGTCCTTTGATGTAAAGAAGCTTTTTAGTTTTATGTAATCCCATTTGTCACCTGTTAGACTCAATGATTGCACTATAGGAGACCTATTCAGAATGTCTTTTCCTGTTCCTGTAAGTTCCGATGCATTCCCTACTTTCTTCATCTGATTCAGGGTACTGGGTTTTATGTTACGATCCTTGATTCATCTGGAGTTGAGTTTTGTGTGTGGAGGTGGTGGGGGGATGGCTGGTTTCATTCTTCTACATTAGCCAGTTTGAACAGCACCATTTTTTGAACATGCTGCCTTTTCTCCAGTGGGTATTTTTGGCTCCTTTTTCAAAAAATCAGGCAGCTGCTGGGCTGGAAAGATGGCTCAGCAGTTAAGAGCATCGACTGTTCTTGCAGAAGACCTGGGTTTGAATCCAGCACCCACATGGCAGCCAACAACCGTCTGTAACTCAATTTCCAGAGGATCCAATACCCTCTTCTGTCTTCCATGTTCTGTATGACATAGGTGCATTTAAACACATGCAGGCATAACACTCATTCACAAAATTTAAAAATAAATAAAAATCAGGTGGCTGTAAATGTGGATTTAAATCTGGATCCTCAATTCTAGTTCCATTGATCAATGTGTTTTTATGCCAGTACCATGCTGATTTTATTACTAGAGCTTTGTAGCATAATTTGAGATCAGGGACAGTAATGCCTCTAGCAATTCTTTTATTGTTCAGGATTATTTTTGGCTATTTTGTTTTTTTTGTGTTTGCATATATAATTTTAGATCATTTTTTGTAATTTCTGTGAAGAATTGTGTTGGAATTTTAATGGGTATTGCATTGAATTTGTAGACTGCTTTTGGTAGGATTTCCATTTTCACAATATTAGTCCTACTGATACATGAGTATGGGAGGTCTTTCAACTTCTGGTGTCTTCTTCAATGTCTTAAAGTTTTATCATACAAGCCCTTCACTTTGTTAGATTTCAAGATATTTTATGGATTATGATGTTATCACAAATGGGATGGTTTTCTGGATTTTTTTTCTCATCATGTTTGCTGTTTGTGTATATAGGAAGGCTACTGATTCAGGGGTGTTAATTTTATATCCTGCTACTTTGCTGACTGTATTTACCAGCTCTATAAGTACTCCAGTGAAGTCTTTAGAGTACCTTATGGAATCATATCATCTGCAAATGAAGACACTTTGACTTCTCCCTTTTCAATTAATATCCCCTTCATTGCCTGCATTTGTCTTAGTGTCCTAGCTAACACTTCAAGTACTGTATTGAACAGGAATGGAGAGAGCAGCCACCCTGTCTTGTTCCCGAATTTAATGGAAATGATTTGTTTTTTCCATTTAGTATTTGCTGTAGACTTGTGGTGTGTTGCCTTTATTATATTGAAATATGTTCCCTGTATGCCTACGTTACCCATGATTTTTATGAATGAATATTGGATTTTGTCAAAGGCTTTTTCTGCATCTACTGATATGTGGTTTCTGTCCTTGAGTCTGTTTATGTGGTGGATTACATTTATTGATTTATGTATGTTGAACCATCCACCTGCATCTCTGGGATGAAGCCAACTTGATCATACTGGATAATATTTTTGATGTATTCTCGCATTTGGATTGCAAGTATTTTATTGAGAATCTTTGTGTCTATGTTCATCACAGAGATTGGTCTATAATTTTGGGGGTTGGGTCTTTGTCTGGTATTGGTATTATGCTGACTTCATCCAAGAAACTTGGGAGAGTCCTTTCATTTTCTATTTTACAGAATGATTTGAGGAGTATTGATACTAGTTCTTCTTTGAAAATTTAGTAGAATTCTGCATGGTACCTTTGAGCTCCTTGAGCATATTTATAATTGCTGTTTAGAGACCACTGTCTTATGCATCCACTTGGTTGTTATTCTCAGCGATATGATGACAAAGCCGTCAATTTCTGCAGTGGTCATAATATCCTGATTATTCATGATTTTTTGCTAACACCTTGGGCATCTGGACTTGTGTGGTAGTGTTTTTTGGTATGTGTAAGTGGTCTTGTCCTTGTTGAATGTTTGTATGTCCCCACTTTTCAGGCTATGGCCCAGCTGAGTAGTGCTTGGTGTTCCATCTTGATGCCACTCTATATTGATGTACAATTGGGGTGAAAGAAGTTGCCTCAGTTCAGTTTAACATAGGTGCAGCTTCTGAGTGCATAGGGTCCTGGTTTAGCAGGGAAGACTGAAGGCTGCTAGGTGAACAAGCTGGCTGGCAGGGCAGGGCAGGAGTTGTCAGGTCTGGGGTGCACAGAGTTCAGGTGGTGTGGTACAGGGAGGTTGAGGTCACAGGGACAGATTCAGGAACTCAAGTCTGGGGCAAGGAAGGATCCTAGAGATCCAGGCTGGGCCAAGAGCTGAGACGCTAGAGAGTGACTCACACTGCCATGGCTACGGGGGTGGGGCAGATCAGGGATTGCCCTCAGCTGGAGGAAGTCTGGTAAGTAACATGGCATAGCACTAGCAGTTGGAATTTTTAGTTTCTTTAAAAAGTCACTTAACTGTAGGCTCCTGCAAAATCCAAAATAAGTTACATACTGTCTTATTTCAAAAGGGAAGAACTTAAGTAAAGCACACTTAAATAAAACCAAAGTCCAGCAGTGTAACTCAATGTTGGACATCTAGGATTCACTCATGATCTTCAGGGCCCCAAAGGGCTTGGGTAGCCCCACTTCTCTGGCTCTGCCATTCACAGCACACACAACTTGTCTAGGCTAAGGCTGGATCCACTCCACACTGGCCTCTGCCCTTGGGGGTCACTCCATGGTCTTGGAGTTTCCATTATGCTAGGATCTTTATTGTAACTGAGGCTGCACCTTCACCAATGGCCTCTCCTGGCCTCTCAGAGTGCCAAGCCTCAGATTCTCTTCATGACCCATTCAATAGTGAGGGTCTTCATTGCAACTGAGGCTTCACCTTTATCAATGGCCTCTCAGAGTGCCAAGCCTCAGCTACTCTCCATGACCATGCCTTCAAAACCAATACTATGTGTGGGAGACACACATTGCCAAGACACTACCAACTTGATACAGCCTGGATCCCCCTACCTCTGGAACACACCCACTGTGTACTGACCCTAAGGAAATATGTCCCAGAAGATTTCACCCCAGGGATGCTGGTCTCTTATTTTTTTAAAATTTTATTTATTATTTTTATTTTATGTGAATGCATGTATTGCCTGCATGTGGGTAAGTGCACCCATGTCGTGCAATGCCCATGGAGGTTAGAAGAGGCCGTCAGATCCCCTGGAACTGGAGTTACAGACAGTTGTTAGCTGCCATGTGGGTGCTGGGATTCGAACCCTGGTCTTCTGCAAGAACAACCAGTGTTCTTAACTGCTGAGCCAGCTCTCCAGCCCCGCTGATCTCTTCTTAACCACAGCTGATCTTTCATCTGCAGCTGACCAGCATTAATTGTTCCAAGAGAGCAAAGACTTCACTTCATTGGTTCTTCAGCCTCAGCCAACCAGAAATCACAGATTCTCTATGGGCGTGCGGGGATCTCGAGGCGCCAGCTGCTGGGCGTGGCGCTGGTCTCCCACATGTCGCTGGAGTGCGGCAGGTCCCGCGGGCCGCGGCTGCTGGGGTGCGCGCGTGTCCCGCACCGCGTTGCTGTGGGTCTCCGCGTCTACTGGGTGCTGGCGACTCTACTGATCGCTTTGCTCCCAGGCGGGTCCCTGCTTCTCCACGTTGTTGAGGCTCTCTGCTACCGGGGCTGGCCCGGTAGGGTTCCCTCCCAATTTCCACCATGCACTCTCTCTCTAAGTTCGACCCGTCAGCTGCCGGGTCACGAGGGGAGGTGCAGGACGGCGAAAGCTGGGCCTCCCTAAGTCGTGGTTTACAAAGAGACAGCTCACTCCGGGAAGGCTGGATCGTAGGCAGTAAGACACAGAATTCAGCTCAGTACAGCTCCTTTATTCAGTGACTCAGCTAGGCTCCAGGTCTTGCTCCAAGTCTTAGTGATCCAGCTCCGATTAATTAGGGGAAACCAGGATATTTTATACTGTGGGGGCAGTGGTAAAAGCCTTAGCTGATAGGTACTTTTAGGATGCCTCATTTACATGTGGTGGTGGGCTCCTGCCAGGCTGCCAGACATTGTCTGAAAATCACACAGGAAAAGCTGGCAGTTCCAGAGCGGGAGGCAATGGCTACTTCAAAAGATGAGTCAGGAAGATGCTGGGGAAGGCACCCTGCTGATAAAAGGAGTCTCTGCATATGAAGCCCAGCCCATAGGCTATCTGGACATGGAGAGACTGCTACTTTACACAACAGGGGTCCCCAACAATTCTCCATTCAAAATACTCCATAAATGACCCTGTTAAAGTGTCACTGAGGAACTCTCAAACTTCCCTCTGAAACTTCACAAGCTAAGCCTCCACCATCCACACCTCTTTTGGCATGTTCCCATAGGACAGCTCACCAAGCTCCAAACTCTCAATGGCTTTTCCAGGCAAAAGTTCCAAAATCTTAGCACAGTCCTCCCAAAAACAACATGGTAGGGTTCATCACAGCAATACCCCGTGATCCTGGTACCAATTTCTTCTCGTTTCTCTAATGCTATGATAAACACCATGACCAAAAGCATCTTGGGGAGGAAAGGGTTTATTTTATCTTACATCTATCAGGTCACAGTTCATCACTAAGGGACGTCAGGGCAGGAACCTGGAGGCAGGAGCTGAAGCACAGATCATGAAGGAACACTGCTTACTGACCTGCTTCTCTGACCCATGCTCAGCCTGCTTTCTTATACAACCCTGACCACCTGCCCAGGGGTGTCACTGCCCACAATAAACTGGGTTCTTCCATATCAACAAGCAATTAAGAAAAGGCCTCAAAGATATGGCCACAGGACCATAACTCCCCACCCCAGGCATCCTCTTCCCAGGTGTGACAACTGAAGTTATCCATCACCACAACCTTCTTGAAAAGACAGAGTCAAAAGGTAAGTGGCTGTTTAGTGATAGTGGGAAGGAGGGCTGAACAGGCAGAGCACAGAACTGTTAGGGCAGCAAAACTCTCCTGCATGACAGTACGTGATGGTGTCTGAGTAGAACAGGGCACTCAGCACCCTAATGAGTGAACACCAATGAAGCAGGGCCATGAGCATATTTGTACCCTAACTACACCTTCTGCTGACCCTGAGAGGAGGCTTGTGCTGGAGGGGGAGGGGAGAAGAGCCAGCCACAAATACTGTCTTTCCTGCTCGGTTTTGCTGTGAGCCTGAAAGTACCCAAATAAATGAAGTTTAAGGATTTTTCTTTAAAAACAACTGCCTGGTGGTAAGCTTTGTATATTTCCCACAGTTTAAAAAAATAAAGATAATACATAAAAATATACACGGGTAAAATTCAAACTTCAATATAGATATTCCAATGAATTTTAGTACAAAAAGCTTGTTGTGGTTTAGATTCTATATTGAAACCAAGTTTTACTGCTTAACTGACCGGATTCATGCACCTGAGTAGCCTACCAAGAATAGTTTTGGGTATCAAAGCAAACATACAGCAAGAGGCTGAAGGCAGGGCGGGTAGGACAGCGTGCGCGTGTCTGACTGAGATCTTCAGAAACGGAAGGCAATGCCAATTTTCTATTCTTCCCCTGGAAAAACAGTTAATTCTTATCTTTGAAGTGTGCTATGTTACCATATTAAAAGCATGTTCCGGTTGTAAACGAGTTACTATACATTCTTCAATCTCTAATTTCCAATACAGTAGGTCAAAACAGAAAACACTCACCAGAACCCAACCTCGCTGGCACCCTGACCCCACCTTTCAAACTCACTACGGGAAGCAAAGAGATGGGAAACAAGTTCACTAAGACAACTGCGAAGTCATTTGTGGTCACTCGCAAACAACGGAGCACTGTGAGCTGGAGGTAAAGACCTGTCCTGAGGGGTTCAAGGGCGCCCTTCAGAGGCAGCCTCAACAAAGGCAAGGAACAGCGCACACCCACCCGTTGGCGCCCTCTGCGCATCTAACCTGCCCCTGCACATTCGAGATCTGTGACCTTGTCCCTCTCCTTGGGATCCTCTCCATCGTCACCGGGGCGCGGGGAGCTTATTTTCTTTGCTTTGTAGTTCAGGACGAATGTTTGCCTGCACGTCACGTAGGGACAAACAGTCACCAGAGAAGTCGGGGTTTGGAGTCCAGTGGAGTTGCTAGGGTGCTTGCAGAGTTCTGAGACATGCACGACAGACGTGACTCAGATTCTGAGCCTGCTCTCCGCCTACTTGAAGGGCCGCCCCTGGGAGCCGCCCTGTGGGCTCTGAGCTCACCTGGTTCGGAAGCCAGCGCCCAGAGCCCAGCCAGCAGCAGCTGCAGCGGGGGCAGGAGAGGCGGGCGCGGCATGGCGCCTGGCGGTGGACAGACAGGTGATCGTTGGGCGTCAGAGCCGTTGTGCGGCCTGGTGGCGGGCGCGTGCCTGGTGCGGGGAGCGTGCCCGGTGGGGAGGGGCGTGCCCGGTGGGGGGAGTGCCCGTGGGGGCGTGCCCGGTGGGAGGGGGCGTGCCCGGTGGGGAGGGGCGCAGGCCCGGTGTGGGGCACAGGACCATGGCCTGACCAGGCACTGGTCCTTGGAGCTGTCCAGGCTGCCCTGGCTGTAGTGCTCCCTCTCCATGCTAACACACTCACCCAGGGTGACAGCAGCTGGAGGCTAGCACACTCCAGGCCAGAGAAAACAGACGCCAAATACATGTATATACTCTTACTTCCCGCAAACTAAGATTTTTAGCAAAGTGTAGGAAAGAGTCAAAGTGGTTTCGTTTCTGGAGACTTCGCTGCATTTTCCTCACGCTTTTTCTTCCACTGTGGTTTTCCACCGGACTGTGGCTAAAATTCATGTAGCATCGTTACATGATAAGCTCAACACAATTTATGCGGGGACAGAAGATCCTTGGCTTCCTGCAGTACCTGTGTTCCCGACGTCCTAGCCTGAGGCGCATTTAAGTTTTTCTAGTGTCAGACCCATTTCTCCACCCTTGATGCTTCTGCCTGACCCCAGGCTTCCTTCCACGCTGCCTTACTTGATCTCAGAGCCTCGTCCATCCCAGCGACCATCTAGAATGCATTCACTGACACGTAAAATCTCAAAGAATGACTTGGCTTCTCATACTAAGAAGCAAACAAGCAACGTAGAAGGCCGTGTGCAAACACTGCTTAGAGGCCTCAGCAGTGACAGTAGCAGCCCACACCAGCTGGAGGCCTGAGCAAACACCGCAGCACCCCAGCTCTGTTCCCATAGGCCCAACCCGTTCCAGACCAACTCTGCTTTCAGGCCAGCCGAGCCAAATGGGTTTCAACGTATTTCCAGGCAATGAAACCAATTATAGCCACTGTTCAGATGAGTTAGTTACCCTGCATGGATTTGTTTTGTACTTTTGTTCCTCCTCTCTCCTAACCCCTTGTTTATATCTTTACTATAACAAACCTTATGCTGGTGGCATCTCTCCATAATGGCAGCATTCAGGGGGCAAGGTCTGAGGCCAACCTGGGCTATAAAACAAACCCCACAAAATACACCAATCCCCGATTACTATTACGCTTACTTGCGTTTGGCAGTCTCCAGAACACAAATACTTCAAATGGCAGGAAATACTCACCTAGAACTTATTTTTAGGTTCTCGGTTCCTAATAGAGCACCTGCCAAATGATGTTTCAGTAAACTTTATGAAGTATAATAAAATTTTGTTTCTGGGCTGAGCATAAAGCTGTCAGTAAGGGTTGAAAGCGTAAGGACCCAAGTTTAATTTCCAGAACCCAAAGGGGAACAAAAGCTAGGTAGAAATCTGGGTTCACTTGTAATCTAGCTCTGGGGAGGCAGGGACAGTTGGACCTCTGAAGTTCACTGGCCTGTTGACCAGCCCAGCCTACTTGGCCAGCTCCAGAACCCATGAAAGGCATATGAAGAATGAGAGGCTATTGACCTCCACGTGCATATGGACGTGCATGCATACACAGAGAAACACAAAAAAAAATACAATGAGATGTCTGCTCAGAAAACTTGCATCATACTTCACTGTACAGTTAGAGGCCCTGGACTAGGTCAATTTTTGAAGCTACAGTCAGTGATATCAAATTTAAATCTTTTCTTATTTAAAAATTTCAGAATTTTTTGGTCATAGACAGTACAAGCAGGAACATATGTAAGAACTTTCTCACTAAACTACATTCTACAACACTCCAGAGCAAACATACATGAAGAGCATAGGGACTGTAGGAAACGAGCGGAGATGTTTAGATAAAACAGCCTTTCAGAAAAAACTTCACCTGGTCAAAGATCCAAACAGTCGTCTAACTCCTAGAGTGGCAGGAAGTTCATAGCTGATACACTGTTGACTGCAAAGCTGCAGCTGGATGAAGAAGACATGAACTTTGTAGCCACACGTCAACCCTTCGGACTTGACCTGGGATGAAGAACCCTCTTTTGGGACAGTTCACAACTGTCAGAATGTACCTGATTGTTAAAATAATGTACTCTCTTGAGAAAACCGGCATTTCTGTCTTCTGTTTTTAGAAAACATTTTATTTTTTGTGCATGTTACACTGCTTCCATGTATGTAAGTGCACCCATGTTGTGCAATGCCTGCAGAGGTCCGAAGAGGGTGTCAGATCCCCTAGAACTGGAGTTATGGACAATTGTTGTCTGTCACGTGGGTGCTGGGAATCGAACCCAGCTCCTCTGCAAGAGCAGCCAGTGCTTCCAACTGCTGAGCCCTCTCTCCAGCCCCCAATATGTTTCATTACACATAGCCGTTTTGCACAATTTGGCAAAAGTTTGACTCAATATAAGAAATTACAAACACTTGTGTATTTAAAAAGAAATGGAGACAAAAAAGGAAATGTCAAGTATTTTATTTGTAAATGTTTTATTTGTATATGTATATATATACAAACCAAAATATTATTTTAAAAAACTAATGAAATTCAGTTAATATACCTATTATTAAACTTCTTTACGAAAGATTATGAAAATTTTTGAGCATTTAAAATGTTAATGTCAATACCATTTCTTTCATAGTAAACATTCATTTTAATAGCTGAGCTAATTATTCAGACAGCACACTGACTTTGTAGTCATCCAAGGAGACCTTTTCTTCCTTTCCAGCCTAATCCTAGGAAAACATTAGTCAGAAGAGACATGATCCAGCACACCTTAGTAAATGTAAACATCCTAAATGGCTTAGTGTCAAGCTTTGAAAATTCCAACTTTAGACTTAAAGTGCTCATGAATTATCAAGTGGTTTTGTAACTGCTCAACTGATGGAAGACATTTTAAGTGTTCCTGCTTTATTAAAGCCACAACCAACACCTACGTGATTAGATTCATTAAATACCTCGTACCTTCAAGCCTGTACTTGAATTAAAGTAATGCTACTGTAAAACAGTGCCATGTGCTAACATGATGCATAAGAGAAATTAATCAGTCATTATAAATGGAAAGATCCTAAAAATGGAAGCCAGTAACTAAATACCCAGCGTATTCCCTACTTGCAAAATATACTGTGGTAGTGCAGTTGTGGATCTCATGTGATCTTCTCAAGACAGAGTATGTGCTTATCCGTGTAGTGATGACACAAGATTCCGTACACAGTCACTGTCATTGCATGCAGAAAGAGTGTCAGACTGTCTGCAGTTAATCCGTCACTTTTCATAGGTTAAGACATGTTCACATGTTCAACCAGAACATTAATAACTGAGGTCAAAGATTCAGGATTACATTTAAGCACACAATGACAAACATTAAACCAATTCAGTTAATTTGAGAATCATTACAATAACACAGTCAAATGTATCTACACTAAGTGACTGAAAAAGACATCTTAATGATGGCAACACTCCCTGTGTCTGCACAGCCTGCATTTCTCAAGTCCCCACTCTGTTTCCGAGTTAGTAAAGTTTGGTTGGCGGTAGTTTGTTTTCATTCATAGTTGGAAGAGATAGGCTTTTCAAGAAAAAATCAGAAAAAAAAAAACCCAAGTATTGGCTCAGTTCCCTGAAGACATTTGAAAAAAAAAGGATCTAAATCAGGTGAGGGAACTATACAAAGGGGGTGCAGGAGCTGGCCGAGCAGGAATCAAATTTCCCTGAGATGATACTTTTGGCTGTGGTGGAGGTGGCCTGTGAGGGAGAAAAACAGTTACTAGAAAGCATGGACTGAATGAAACAATGTTGGGTTCGTGACGCTCTCAACGTGACATGACCTCAACCACTCTGACAATAGGTAAGGGCACTTTGTACAACACTTGGTGGTTAAATGCTTCCAATTAACCTAAATTGGGGGGGTGGAGAGGTGTGTGCATATGTACATGTGTCCACAGAGGCCAGGGGTCAAACAGCCCCACAGATTGTCTCTACCCTGCTCCTTTCCCCAGTGCTGCTGTTGCAGACACCACACCCTGCTCCACTTATAAGTGGGTGCGAGGGATTTGAACTCGTGTCTTCGGGCTTGCAGGGCAAGCACTCTTCCCACTCAGTCACCCTCTCAGTCTGTTGCTACCTTACATTAATGTTATTTCATAATCAAAATCAATGATGTGTGAAGGATCTAGTTTCTATGGTTTAAAAAGAAGAAATGTCCATGAAATTCACAACTCAGACTGTAAAAGGCAAATGAAGTCAGTAAGTAGAGAAGCACTTCTGCTGTGCCCTTAACATTTATGGGCAGCTGTGGTCCAGTGGCTGGCCTGACACCTATGCACACAAAGACATCCATGATTGGACTCAGGGGCTGAGAAAAAAAGACATGGGAGAGAGACTGGGCATCTGGGAGGAGTTGGGGGTGGGCAGAAGATTGATAGGAACATAATACATTGTATATATGCATGAAATTCTCCAAGAATGAATAATAAAAATAAAAGCCAACTGCATACAGAAGAAAAGCCCTGGTTCAGAGCAGTCTCTCTGCAGTCAAGACAAAGGATTAGTCTCAATCATAAAAAATAAACAGGGAGCCGGGTGTGGTGGCGCACGCCTTTAATCCCAGCACTAGGGAGGCAGAGGCAGGCGGATCTCTGTGAGTTCAAGGCCAGCCTGGTCTACATAGTGAGTTCCAGGACAGCTGGGGCTACAGGGAGACCCTGTCTCAAAAAGACCAAAAAATAAATGAATAAACAGGGGCTGGGTAATTGCTCAAATGCAGAGCACTTCCAAATACATGTGAAATTCTGAGTTCAATCCTTAGCACTACAAAGGAGCAAAGGAGGGAAAGGAAGGGAGACAGGGAAGGGGAGGGAGGGAGACAGGAAAGGGGAGGGAGGCGGGGAGGAAAGGGGGAGGGAAGATAAGTATTCTGTGTCTTACTCCAACTGGGCTCAATACAGAGAACAAAACAATCTGTGGGACGTGAAGGTGGAAGTAGGGACAAGATGATGGAAAGGGTTAAGTAGGGGTGGGGGAGGGGAGAAGGAGGGGAGAGGGAGAGGAAGAGGCTGCTGGAGAGAGTTCATCAAAGTTAAGGGTGGATGGAAAACGTCTATGGGAACCTACTATGTTGTAAGCTAATTTAAATTATAATTTAAAAAATAAAAGAGAATGGGTCTGAATGAACAGGTTGCACAGCTGGATAACACTGCTGCCCGAAGGCATGGTTGTTAAATAACAGTTCTAGTGATGCATGTGGCTCCCTATGAGCTGTTACTCAGGGTGGCTCCAGAGGCCTCCAAAGCCATATGTAAAACCCTACTGCTGAAGACAACATGCAGACTGCAGAGCAGGGAGAAATCAATCCAGATCTGAACTGGAAGCTTCCTCCCTGCTGGCTACTGTTCATATTCCTGGCGTGTGCTTTGCAGATGACTAGGAGAGAAGGGTCATCAGTGTTTTCACCCAGCTGTGGACCCTGCATGCTGCAACACTAACTTGCCTGCACGATGTGCCCACTGATGCAACAGTAGCAAGACCATTGCGGAGCCACCACGGCTTCCTAATTGGACTGGAGGCTGCTCCACTTGAAGGAAATCGTGCCTGGCGCTCTAAACCTGGTCAAATGACCATGGCTGGGGGATTCATAGACTCTAGTGGGGAAACTATTACTGATGTTTTGTTGAATGGACACGTCAACTGCCCTCCATATTATTTATGCTTACAGCCATAGATTTGTGTTGTTCTCTCAGCCTTGGTCAGAGAAGATTCTTTGACGGGGTGTCATTGAAAGCAGAATCTCATGATTGTTTAAAATGTTAAGAATATGAGATTGCAAGTGTTCAGTTCTCAATGGGACATCTGCATCACCCAAGTGTCAGGGAACACTGAGCAGGAGAGAGCAGACAGAATGTAAAAGCTCAGGAGTGCTGGGAAGTGCTGCCTTCTGGGCAGGATGTGACTGCTGCACCCATGAATTTATAGAACTGGGCGCTCCCCAGACTACACTTGCTCAAGACTAGGTCCATCAACATCCCATCATGGAGGTGGGAGGAGCCTGAGGCAGTTAATGGTTACTGGGGAAGGGGGAGTCCTACTCCTAAGCTGTTCAGTCTTTTCCATTTTAATATTGCTTACTTCATTATAATTTAGACTAGGTTTTATTTAAAATTATGGATGGGACCGGAGAGATGGCTCTTGCAGGAGACCTGGGTTCTGTTCCAAGAACCTACATGTTAACTCCTAGCATCTGTAACTTCAGTTCCAGGGCATTAGATGCCCATTCTGGCCTCTGTCAGCATGAGGCATGCGGGCGGTGCACATACACACACACAAGGCAAACACTCACACAAAAAAAAGCAAAACAAATCTTTAAAAATTATGGTCATCGAGTTGCTGCAAAGTGTAAACTAGCTCTAGGTTCACATACACAGGGCTGAATTTACAACTCCTAAATCTGATGATTAAACATGCCCTTATACCTGCATATAAGCACCTCAATCCTCAGACTCTAATCAGTGGGCACCCATCCTTAACCTCTGCATCAGCACAAGTATCCCTTGCCACACTAGAACACTACCTATAGATAACTGTCTCTCACTTTACATGTTCTCCACACCCTGTTGGATTCCAAGGTACTCTTCCTGAACAAGCATTATGCATGAAATGCAACTGGAATAAGTAATGGTGCAGGAGAGGGACAAGGCAGACACCTGCCACAGGTACGAAGTATAGTCAACCATTTCCACCTCTCTTACCAAGTTTGACTACTGAGCCTTTAAATTCAGTCCTAATGCTTTCAAATTCTAGAATCTATACTTTGTTTAAAAGTTTCTAGTTCTGTGCTGAAATTCTCAATCTGGACCATTAACATAGTCAGAATTATTTAAAAACCTGTGTCTGATGATCATTAACCATACCTCTGATTCCCTTAATGTCACCTTGCTTCTTCATTTCGGTCACAATTTCTATTCTTGTATCCCTGGCCCTGGTGGATGGGAAAAAACTAGAAACTGGTTCAAGGGGCTGGAGAGATGGCTCAGCAGTTAAAAGCACTGGCTGCTCTTGCAGAAGTTTGAGTCCCAGCCCCCACATGAAGGCTAACAACCATGACCTCCAGTTCCAGGGGATCCAACACCTTCTTCTGACCTCTGCAGGCACTGCACAACACGGGTACACCGACCTACACTCAAGCAATACACTCATATGCAAAAATAAAAATAATAAAATATTTTCTAAAAAAGAAATTGGTTCAAGGGTAATGACCATCCCTGTCCTTGGGTCTCCAAACAAAACCTTGGAAGTTTGCCAAGAGTCCCCCTCCTAGCAGAACCAATTGTGACCCCTTGACCCTTAAGAGTTCCTTGAGAGCTCTCTTCAATTCCCACATTTCTTGTTTGTCATTTTCAGAATGGGTGGATGCGTCTGTAACAAAAAATGTCCCTCTTCACATGGCCTGTCCCTATGTCCTACCTCTGCAGTCTCCTACACATCCAAACACATGCATTCTTATATTGTAGCCTCTCTATCTGTTCTCAATGGGATGGCGGGGGCAACCCATCAAGTTTCCCAGTGCTGGTTATTTTAAAGGCCCTTGATCTTGAAATCTATACACACCAAAAGCTGTAATAGTAGTTCACTTTAGATTTGGTCCAGTCTTCTTTAGAATTCCTCTCTGACTAAAATAACAAAATTTATATAAAAGTTCCTAAAAAGCTTTTCTATAAATTGTGTTCTAGGCTAAACTTATTCCTAATTAAATTGCCTAAATACTTTGCCCTAAGTCAAATTTAAATACAAGGTAACCAAAAGGCATCAACTCCTGGATTTTAATGTGGTCAAGCCCATTCCCTTCCAACCTTGATGGAAACTGTGGAGGCTGCTTGGCTGCATAGGTTGGTACTGGAAATCTGTTTGTATGCACAGGCTAAAAAGGAAAAAAAATGAATAGGTTATTATTATAGTGTAGACATAAAACATTTTAGGTATAATGTTATTTTGCATTAAAGTGATTATACACTAACAGACATACTAACAGATAATATACTAACAACTACTTAGAATGCAGGCATTTTAAAATATTCTGCTTAAATGAGCCTGGTCTGGGGCTCAGCAGCACAGGGCTATCCTACCATGCACAAAGCTCCAGGTTTGATCTCCATGACAGGGAAAGGAAAAGCTCTCTGCGCGTTCAATAATGTAACTTTACAACGGCATGTTACGTTTTCTCCTTTTAAGGCCACATTTTTAAATTCAGTAATTCTAAAGTACAATAATGCTGGATCAAATTAACTGAATGATGTCAATATATTTTAAATGAAATAGTCTACAAACCTCTTACCAAATCTATAAAGTACCTATAAAGCACTATAAAGTACTTGTACTGTAAATCTATTCTTTTTAATACTGGGATATTGTTAATATGATAAATATGTTTCTAGCATTAGAAGTAGATTTCATGGGGTAGAAAAGTCCTAATAGTCTTCCTTGACAAGGCAGCTGAGATAAAGCAAACACTAATTATCTGCAGTACAGACAGACAGCCATACAGAGAACAGGGGCCTTCAGTGCCCTACTTCCAACTATCTGCAGACTGTGCGACAGAAGATCAGGAAACATCAGTCTTCCAAAGAGAGCTGTGAGCATATCTTGAGACAAAGAACATAGACGTGATAATAAACCACTTACTCAAAAGTAATTTGGAGAAAAGCTTCAAAATGCCAAAGTAATTTTCTAGTAAGCACAAGCGCTGAACATCAGAAAGCGTGGAATTCTCGGAAAAAAACTCGTGCTTCCAAAATGGAAGAAAGTGGTTTTGCTGTCAGTGGTAACCCCCAAGTGCATTTTCCTTCAGTTACTCTACTCCTTCCTACGGTGTGTGTGTGGGGGGGGTTGTCTGTGTGTCTATGTGTGTGTAGATACACACACACACACACACACACACACACACACACACACAAAAAAAAAAAAAAAAAAAAAAAAACGTACATATTGCCAAGTCAAGATATTGCCTTATAGCCCATGAAAACTGTTCTGGTAACAAACGACATGACAAATGTTAGTCTCTGCACACCACCAAGGAAACACCAAAATATCACACGGAGAAGTTTCTGTGGTGATCGTTCACCTGCAGTGATGGGGACTTTCAGCACTCTGTCCCCTTTTCAGGGCAACAGTAAAAAATCTCATCTACCATTAGTGTTATTGGCTGATTTTATTTTATTTTGGATGATAATATTCTACCTTTATGACACTATTGCAACCAAATTGGCTTTACCACCCTGGCTGCAGGACAATGGGTCACCATCTTCACTGCTTATGCTTTAAGCAGTAGAATCTAGCTAGTGGAATCTAGCTTAATTGTTTCAGGTGCAAAGTATTCTTTTGTGTTTCCATTTTGAATGTGTTTAGACTAAAAAAATAAATTACTGATGGCTGGAAAAATGTAAAGCTGAAATTAATGAAGCACGGATCCATCCAAGGCAATTCTAAGAAGTTTAAATCAAACTTATGCCAATAAATAACTGTATTTAAGAGGGGGAAATGCCATTTAAAATGGAGAAGCCAAGCCGAGCATGGTGGCGCCTGCTTAATCCCACCATTTGGGAAGCAGAGTCATATGGATCTCTATGAGATCAAAGCCACCCTGGTCTACATAGTGAGTTCCAGGCCAGCTGGGGCTACATCAAGACCTTGTCTCAAAAGGATCAAAAAAATTAAATTAAAATTTTTAAAAGGAGAAAACAACCTAATATCATAGTTTTAAAACCTAGGAAAATAAGAATAAACTAAGCCTAAAAACTTGAAGAAGGAAATTATATAATGATAAAGTTGGTAGAAGAAATAAGAAAGATCAGGGTATAATTAAATGAAGTCAGAAAAGATGAATGACAACAGAGCTGAGGCTGTGCCCCAGCCTCCACTCCAAGGCCAGCCCCCCTTGCAGTTGCCAGGCTCCAGCCTGAGAAGAAGAGGGTTAGCACAGCCATGTCTACAACTACCTCCTATGAAGCAACCTGCCCCCAATCCTCCTGCAGTAAACCACCTGGGAAATAACCAGCTACAGAAGTCACTAGCAGGAGTGCAGCCTCCACACAGGGGTAAAGAAACCTCATCGCTACAGGCCACCGACTGTGGCTCTCCACCAGACCCTATCAGAAGTCCGCTCAACTTGGCAAATTCCCCTTCCAGCATCTAGTGCCAGAAATGGTTCAGGACTTCAAAACAGGTCCGCGCTTCCAGAGTGAAGCTACTGGTGTTTTACAGGAGGCAATGAGGCCACCCTGTGTGGCCTTTTAGAAGATACTGACCTGTGTGCTATCCATGTCAAACGTGACATATCCAGCTAGCATGTCACATATGGAGAACGGGCTTAAGAATCTACAGTGATTCTTTAAACCAGAGAATTCCCTCTTCCCATTTTCGTGGTTCTGAATGTTAGATGTTCTTTTCCATGAGGACCAAAGGCACCTGAGTACTTGACTGTGAGTGGAAAAGCTGGGGACAGAGATCAGGCAGGGGTATTTCCGTGTGTGCATTTTAAATAAATGTGGTGTAGAGCACGATTGAAAGCCAAAATGTCTCAGTGAACAAGGTCCAACAGTTCATCACTATAATAATGAATAAAACAAATTTTTCTGGACAATGGCAGCATTTGGACTTTTTTAAATAAGTGAATTTCTTACTGACGGTAACTCCGAGTCATCTGGACATTTGTGCCGTCTGGTAGAGTCCGTCCACTCACTACTCTTCCTGAGTTGTCCTACATGGAAGTACACGTTTTAAACGTTGTCTGTCTGTGCTGCTCCTGTAAGAAGACTTGGTGTTTTGGGTCTGGAGAGGTGGCTCAGTGGTTGAGTACTGGCTGCTCTTGCAGGTTCCATCCGGTTCCCAGGACCCACATGCAGCTAACAACCGTACATAACGCCAGTTCCAGAGGGTCTGGTGCCCATGTCTGATCTCCACAGGCATCGCATACTTGGGTGCACTTACATACATGCAGGCAAAACATTCATACACATAAAATAAAAATAAATCAGAAAACATTTTTTAAAAGTTGTTGTGAAAAGATACAATCAAAATGCAGTTAGCTAGTTGTGATGGTTGGTGCTATCAGCTTAACAGGACCTGGAATCAACAGGAGACCAGCCTCCAGGCACGGCTGTGAGGGATTATCTTGATACTGATGTGGGGAGACACCCTAAGGGAGGGCAGCACCACTCCTAGGCCTAGATCACAGACAGCACCAACAGGAGGAAGTGGCTGAGCATGAGCACCCAATGCTCTCCTCCTGGACTGTGGATGGGGCTCAGCTGATTCAAGCTCTTTCTGCCTTCACTTCCCTAACACGATGGACTATATCCTCGAACCATGAGCCAGAGCGAACACTTCCTTCCTTAAGATGCTTCGTAGGGCATTTTATCATAGCCACAGGAAAATTAACTGATCCACTAAATTAAGGAGAAAAAACAAGATGACTCAGAAATGAAAGCGGACAAATGGCTCTATAACAGAGGACTATGACCAATTACAGGCCAACAGAATGGGTCTCAAAAGTGAGTACATTTCTAGAAGCACACAGCCTCTCAAGAATGAATGGTAAGAAAGAGAGAATCTAAACAGATTGTTAACAAGCAAGAAGATTTGAATCAACAGGTAGCCATACAGTTAAAGGACCACACTACCCAACCAACCTACAGAGTTGACGCGATCCCTATCAAAACTCCAGTGCTATGGATTTAAGTAAATCTGCACACCTAAAGCCCACTGATTGTCTGTGTGTGTCTCTGTGTGTTTGTGTGTGTGTATATGCTTGTGTGTGATGTCCATGCTTATGTGTGAGTTCATGTGTACACTCTGATTTCACCTGAAAGACCACACAGGGCATGTCTGGAGTACCTAGTGCCAGCAGGGCTATGTGCGGAAGTTCTAGAAAGTTTGTGAAGTGGGTCTAAGGAACTGGACCTTACTCTAGCCTTTTATTGCCTCTCTCTACTTTTTGAGCCAAGGTCTGACTATGTAGCCCTGGCTGGCCTAGAACTAGCTGTATAAACCAGGCTGGCCAAAAACTCACAGAGATCTGCCTATCTGTCTCACAAGTGCTGCAATTAAAAACCTGTGCCACCATGCTCAGGAAAATAACTTTTCCCCTAACTTATTTTGCTTAGGTATTCTGTCAAAATAATGAAAAAGCAACTTATACAAATATATAGTTCTTACCTACATTGGAATATTACACAGCCTTAAAATCAGGGGCTCTTGGGCGGGTGTGGTAGCACACACCTTTAAACCCAGCACTTGGGAGGCAGAGGCAGAGGGATCTCTGTGAGTACAAGGCCAGCCTGGTCTACACAGTGAGTTCCAGGACAGCTGGGGCTACAGGGAAACCCTGTCTCAAAAAGACCAAAAAAATAAATAAATAAATAAATAAGGGGCTCTTCCCAAATGCTATAAACCTGGTTGGATATCAAGTACATTATGTTGAGTAAAATAAGCCAGTCACAAAAGGACAAACAGCCCCATTTCTATGAAATACATAATCAAAATCATTGAAACATAATGTTGAAAGGTGGTGACAAAGTGCTAGAGTCGGTGGGGAAAAGAAACTAGGGTAGACAGCATCAGCATCGTGTCACATACCTACAGATCTGTTGCACAATAATAAAAATATATTTAACATCACCACACCATATACATGAAAATGGTTAACATGATAAATTTAATGGTGGTTTTACCATTTAAAGTATTTTAAAATGGTTAAGATGACATTTTAAATCATTCTGCCATAATAAAATAAGAAAACGTTAGTGAAGGGTGAAGAGGAATGCAGATGACTTGTAAGTAGCATAAGGACCACGTGGTCCACTTGTGTACACAGTGACGTGGAAAACTGCCACGATGAAGATAAGGCATAAGGGTGTCTGCTTCCCTGAATAAATGAAAAGAAGGCAGAGGAGACTTGTGTGTGTGTGTTCAGACTTCAGTTCATACATCTATCAAATGAGTGACAAGGATTTTGAACTGGAAAGAATTTGGAAGGCTGGTAATACCACATACTGGCAAAGATACAGGTCAGTGGAAATGGTCGCACAGCACTCAAGATACAATCGGAAGTGGTACAGCTGGAAATTTCCAGAAAAGCTGTCTTTAGTCCAGTAGCTTAACTCCTCTTGCCCTGTTCTGTGCCCTGGTCTATGCCCTGGACAATGACCTGGTCTGTGTCCTGGTCAGTGCCCTGGTCTGTGTCCTAGTCAGTGAATGCCCTGGTCTGTGTCCTGGTCTGTGCCCTGGTCAGTGCCCTAATCTGTGCCCTGGTCTGTGTCCTGGTCAATGCCTTGGTCTGTGCCCTCAGCAGCATTCTCTGGACATGAAAATGCTCTGTGCCAGCTGACACCACAGACAATGTTCCATGTGGTTAGCAAAACCCAGGAACCAAGTTCTTAATAGTATGTAAGTTAAATCAAGTTTATTTACATCATCATACATGACTAGTAATTACTATATCAGAGCAATCACGGAACACAAAACATACATAATAAAAATATCTACAGAATGCTCATCCCAGCCTTCTTCATAGTGTTCAGAAATTTGAATCTGGTGACGGAAATGGATTTAGAATGACATCACACAGCGTAGTAACAGTGACTATGACACACAGCTGGATGTCACAACAGGGATAAGTACAAGGGGATGCTAAGAGAGGCAGACCAAGGCGTAAAATAGCAAAGAATTCTTTTGTTTCTTGACAGAGGGTCTCCCTGCAACCCTAGCTGGCCTGGAACTCGCTATATAGTCCAGGTTAGCCTCGATCTCACAGAGATCCTCCTGCCTCTGTCTATCAAGGGCTGGGATTAAAGGCGTTCACCACCATACCCGACTCAGAGCATTCTTAAACAGCACTACATATAACTCATCAGTAACACCCTTGTCCTAGTACTCTGTAATCCACGTTCAGGAACAAGGATGAACGCTACAGCCAAGGTGACCAGGCCAGTTCAGGAGTCTTTGGTACCCAGGGAAGCAGGTACTGAAAACAGAAAGATGAGGCCCTGGCTCTCAACCCGCCTCTCAAGGCAGGAGATTCTGAATGACCAGAAGTCCTTTCCCACAGCCTCAGAGCCCGGACTCTGCTGGTGTCCTTTGAGAGCCAGCTGCAATATTCCCCAATTCTTGGATTGTCTGTGCTCATGTCTATGTGACCCTTTTTTAATGCTTCCTTTGTTTTTGATACTGATGATCAAACCTAGAATCTTATGCTAGGCAACTGAACATCCGCCAACATTCCCAGTTTAACACAGTAAAAGAATTCTTAATTTTAAACTTACAGCTTCTCTAGCAGGGGCCACTGGAGGGACAGGTCGAGAACTCACAGGCTGTCTGGAAACACTTGCTTGATTTTTTCCATCTGATCTGAAAGATGTGATACCTTTGAGTTAATGTTAAAACATGTGAACATGACTCATTACATACGGTTCTCATTTTCTCGAATGCATAATGATAATCTGAATGCCAACCAGGATGGGAACAGAGGTTTCTAGTGTTTGTAACAGCTTTCACATACATCTAATCATTATTGTAATAAAAGGATTTACTAAGTTCATTTCAGAATTCAGTAACCTGAAATTTTAAGAAATTTAGGTATTTTCTAACTTTTCTCCTCCAAATTTCTTTAAATTGTAGAAAAATAAAAGTCGATCCTTAATACGCTGCATATACACTTTGAGTGGTCACTCTGAAAATTAGGAGGTGGCAAATAGTCTGGCCAAAAGCATATCAGCTAAGCACTGATATGCTGATGGCCAGCAAGTCAACTAAGCAGAGGTGCCCAGAGACCCATCACAGGACTACAACTGAAAATCACACTCAAACTTTCCACATGGACTGGCCAGTCAGACCTGAGCCAGTGAGGAGAAGCAAGAATGGCCACAACATGCTAAGCACTGAAGCTGACAGCACACCTCAAAAAAGCAAGAGACAGTGAGCAACGGACAAGAACAAGGCACCAGACATTCGGGATGACTGTCAGAGCAATAACAGAACTGACTGCGGGGGCGGGGGGGGGTGTATCTGGTGTAAGAAGTGTCTTCAGAGCAATAACAGAACTGAGTGCGGGAGGGCAGGTATCTGGTGTAAGGGGTGTCTTTGAAACCTTCTGTACCTAATATGTGGGGAGAAAGGACTCACTGTCCCACTAGGTAGCCCAGACCAGCCTTGAATTCACAATCCTCCTGCCTCAGCCTCCCAAGTTCTTGGACCACAAGCATGTGCCACCATCACGTCTGGCTCACCACCACCCCTTAAACCCAAGTTTCTCCCATCAAAAGAACAGCAAGAGATCATAGAATCCTATTTGTAAAGGATTGCCAACTTCTGAGTTATATCATCATTACTAATCACTTTACATTATTTAATACAGCTTTTTAAAAATCCAAGTACGGTGCTGGAGAGATGGCTCAGCAGTTAAGAGCACTGACTGCTGGGTTGAACCTGGGTTTGATTCCCAGCACCCACATGGTGGCTACGAACCGTCCTTAACTCCAGTTCCAGGAGAATCCAAAGCCCTCTCTGACCTCTGTGGCATTGCACAACACATACATGCAGGCAATACACTTGTACACATAAAATAAAAATAATAAACTATTTTTTAAAAATCCAAGTACTCATATGTTTGTGATCTCTTTTTCCTGAAGTAGCTTTTCCACAGTTGATCTCTCTTGATGAAGAGGAATGCGGCAACGACGATAAGGGGAAGAACCAGGAGGAAGAAGACCAGAAGACCATCCCTCAAGGCTGTGCTCCTTCCTAGAGGGATGACATGTACACTGGTGTCAGCACGCTGGAGGTTAATGCATCCTACCCGGGACATAACAGGTAATCATCCATGTTTTAGCATTAGCTCTTTTCTTCTTTGAGCCCATCTTCATGCAACTATAAGCCAGGACAGAACTTTTCTATTGGTGACCCTTTTACACAAAACTATCATAGACACTGTGGACACATCACTGTTATGTGCACATTTCTTCCCAAGCCACGCACAGAGGCCATCCCCACTCGCAGTACAGCTGCACAAGGCACCGCTGTGAGGGTGGGTCCATACGACCTTGGAATTTGTTTAATCTTTCACTACCGAAAAACATGCTGCAACAAATAATCTTGTACGTATGCCAGAGAACACGGACTCGGGTGCAACTACAGAGTAACTGTCTCAAGAGCAGATGTGTTCTGTGAAATGGAAATGCATGGAGATGCAGCCAGCAATGGTTAAAATCCCACACACCCCCAGCAAAATACAAAAATTCCCCACAGCCTCACCCACAAAAAATCACTGGCTTTGTCCTAACACGACAGGTTAAAAATGGTACCTTACATAATTTCAAATTACATTTTATATGATAAGAGTTAAGCACTTTTCCGTGTTTAAGACAACACTGATAAAGCTAGAGCAATGGCTCAGCAGTTAGGAACACTGGATATTCTTGAAGAAGACCTGGGTTCAAATCCCAGCACCCACATGGCAGAGAACAACTGTCTGTAACTCCAGTTCCAGGGGATCCGATACCTCTTCTGTCCTCCACAGGCACTGTACGACATAGGTGCAGTTACATACATGCAGGCAACACACACACATAAAATGAAAATTCAAAAAAGAAAACATTTCTAAAGACAGTATATTGACTATCTCCTGTTGAACATCTGGACTATTTCTTTTCAGTTTCCTCAAGCTCTTTCTTATTTGAGAACCACCAAAATGTTTTGCCCATTTTTGTCATTTGCCTATGGCATTATGCATCTCTACATGTAGAAGCTTACTGTTTTTATGTAATTGAACTTATCAGTGTTATTTTTAATGGTTTCTGGATTTTAAGTCCCATGCAGATCCATGAAGCTGTGATAAAAAAAAAAAAACTTTTAACAAAGAAATGCCCAAGAACAGGCAAATTCACAGCTGAATACTACCAGATTTTTTAAAAATACTGGTGTTCCTCAAACTATTCCGTAAAACAGAAAGGGAAGGACTGCTCCAACTTCAATCTCATTCTACAAAGCCTGATCCAAAAATAGGATGGAGGGAGGGAAGGAGGGAGGGAGGGAGGGCGGGAGGAAGAGAGGGAGAGAGGGAGTGAGGGAGGAACTATAGATCAATATCCTGAATGGAAACAGATACAAAATCTTCAATAAAATACTTGCAAATCAAATTCAACAGCATAATTAAAAATTACACACCATGTTCAAGATGGCTTCATTCCAAGGTGTAAGGACGGCTCCCCGTGTGCCAATACCAACAACATAGCACATAAGGTAAAATGAGCAGATGTGAACATCTCAACATACACAGAGAAAACCTTAACTAAACTCAGTATCCCTTCACGGTTTTTAAAGATGAATAAACCAGGTGTGGATGGATCATGCCTCAACATAATAAAGGATATATTGGTCACAGCCACTATTCTACTGATTAGGACTCCGTAGCTCAGAAAATAAAAGCAAGAACTGATCATTGAAATCTATCAAACTAAAAATCTTCTATATAGCAAAGGACACGGCAGAGTGAAGGTACAAATTACAGAATGGAAAAAGTTCTTTGCACATAAGCATGGCAGGGATTGATGTACAGAATATGCAAAGAGCTCAAAACACCAAAAGACCAAATATCCCAACCACAAATGGGCAAATGGACTTTACGAAAAGAGTTACACATGCTGAATAAGTACATGGGAAATGCTCTACATCTTTGGGTAAATGTAAATCAAAGCTACATTAAACTTCTACCTCATCTCAGGCTGATTATTATAGGAAAATTTTTGTAAGAAAATAAGAAACAAGAAATGTGACTGAGGATGAGGAAGACATGGAGGAAAATCACACACTGCTGAGAATGCAGAAAGACCTAAAAGCCTAAAACCAGGACTAGCAGGTGACCCAGCTAAACACTGGTAGGGATGTACCCGCAGGAGCCACGGTTACCCCAGAGGTGTCTGCATGCTCCTGTCTGCGGTGGCACTAGTCACAACAGCTAAGACGAAGCAAGTTCAGGGCCCATCAATGGATAGACACACAGAATGTGATAATATGCAGAATGGAGTATTATTCAGCCATAAAGAAAAGTGAAACTCGTGCTATCTGTAAGAAATACAATTAGAAACCACTGTTAAGCAAATTAAGGCAAACAGAAAAATTTAGCTTCAAGTGTTTTCTTTCATATGTAGAGAACGTTAAATATAGATGGTTATCTTAAAGTAGAAGGCAGACTAAAAGGAAAGGTAAAGGAACAGAGAAAGAGGGAAGGGAAGGAAGGGTAGCTGGGAGAACGGTATTAACACAACCACAACCTGATACAGGTAGAAGACATCACGGTGAAACCCATTGACATATAGAACCGCTATACACTAACAACGAAGATAGAAATAAGCCACTTCCTTGTTAGGAAAGTGGTATTTCTGCCTGTCCTTGCTGGGAAAGAGGGGCATGCTCATCTTTTTTCAGACCAGTGAGATCAATCAGCAATTAATGGCTTGCTTCCTGCAAAGCCTGATGACCTGGGTTTGATCCCTCAGACAGAACCTACTCTCACAAACTGTTCTCTGAACCTCACATGTATGCTGTGGCACATTCTCTCTCTCTCTCTCTCTCTCTCTCTCTCTTTCTCTCTCTCTCTCTCTCTCACACACACACACACTCTGTGCATACATACACACACAACAATTTTTAATTGTTTTAATTTAAAAAGGGGTCAGTCTTTGAGTCCATTTATATGATTTATGATGTTTATTGACTTGCGTATATTGAACCATCCCTGCATCTCTGGAATGAAGCCTACTTGATCATGGTGGAAGATCTTTTTGACGTGTGTCTACGTGGTTTGCAAGTATTCAGCTGAGAATTTTTGCATCTCTGTTCATTAAGGAATATTGGGTCTACAGTTTTCTTTTATGGTTGTGTCTTTCCCTGATTTTGGTATTAGAGTGATGCTGGCTTCATAGAAGGAATTTGGGAGTTCTCCCTCTGTTTCTATCTTT
>NW_008330293.1:369224-371440 GCF_000622305.1 Nannospalax galili | reverse complement strand
CCCCTTTTCGTGTAGGAATAGGGTCCTTTTTTTTTTTTTTCACTTTTGGCTATTTTGGGTCTTTTTGAGATAGGGTCTCCCTGTTGCCCCAGCTGTCCTGGAACTCACTATGTAGATCAGGCTGGCCTTGAACTCACAGAGATCCACCTGCCTCTGCTTCCCGAGTGCTGGGATTAAAGGCATGCACCATCACACCCAGCCGGGCCTGGGCTTTTTTAAGTCAGGAGGTTTTGTATTACTGTTCCAATTTCCTTATATGTCATGGGTCTGTTTAAACTGTTGATCTCTTCTTGGTTTAACTTTGGTGAGTCCCATGATTTTAGATATCCATCCATTTCTTTTAGGTTTTCAAATTTAATAGAGTATAGGTTTTTAAAGTTTTCCCTCATAATGTTCTGAATCTTTTTGGTGTCAGTTGTGATGTTTCCCCTTTTATCTCTAATTTTGTTGATTTGGAATTGCTCTTTCTTTCTTTTGGTTAACTGTCACATCCCTAGACTAATGAAATTTCTTACTATGTGCAAAATATGTATCTTTATATTACAGACAAATATCCCAGCCACCAATCATCAAAGAAGCTTATTTTGCACTAGATGGAGTCTGTTAGAGAGAGTACCACAATTGGTCACATGCAAACATTGTCTGTGAATTTCCCAAGACTAAGTGGCACATCTACAATGCAACCTCTATACCTAAGGCTCACGGAACATAGAACAGGAGGTAAAGAGGACACTAATGCATCTCTCAGTTCTCATTAATGAAGCTTCCTCACGCGACAGAAGGCCAGGAACACAAAAGGTCACAAATGGCCAAAACATAGAGATTAAGAGTCTGCAGAATGCTGGTTTTTGGATGGGACTCCTATATTAAACTTCACCCATCCAGGGCTACCAAGGGACCATTGCAGAAGAGCAGGCAGAAAGATTGTAAGAACCAGGGAGGAGGTGCATGACCATATGGAAATAGAGTCCTACAAACTCCTGAGACCCTGCTCATAGGAATCTACAGCAATGGTGTCAGCATACACAAGAACAATGCAAACTCAAACAGACAAAAACCCAGCATAGAACTGGGGAAATGGACAGCAGACTCCAATCTTAGCTGAAGAAATATTGGCAACTGATTACTTCTGGGTGAGGAGCTGATCTTCCTAAAACAAGGGACTCTAGACAGGCTGACTAGACCTCAGTAGATGAACTTGCACTGAGGAACACCTGGGGACACCAACTGGACACAATCGGCCTTAACACAAATGACAGAATGAATGAACTCCAGTGGTGGGGGTTATGGGAGGGTGCCAGTGGGGAAGGGGATATAAAGATGATTAAGATTGGGGCTGGAGACATGGCTCAGCGGTTGGGAACACTGGTTGTTCTTGCAGAAGACCCGGGTTCAATTCCCAGCACCCACATGGCAGCTAACGACTGTCTGTAACTCCGGTCCAAGGGGATCCGACAGCCTCTTCTGACCTCAGCGGGCATTGCACGATACGGGTGCGCTTACCTACATGCAGGCAATACATGCATACACATAAAATAACAATAATAAATAAAATTTTAAAAGACGATTAAGATTGAGATATTCTGTATGCATTACACAAAAATTCAATTTAAAAAAGTTTTTAAAGAAAATAAAATTTCTACAATCCACAAAAAGAAAAAAGACAAGACAAAAAGGCCAGTAGGCTGGGGTAATGCGGCTTAGCAGGGGACACAAGGGTCTCACCACCACGCCAGACAGCCTGAGTTCCATCCCCAGGGCCCATACAAGGAAGGAGAAAACCAGTATCTCCAAGCTGTCCTCTGGCTTCCACATGGATACTGTGGCATACGTGTGCACGCATGCACATGCACATGCGTGCACACACACACACACAAATGTAATTAAAATTTATAATTAAAAAAATAAGGCCTGGCATGGTGGCACACGCCTTTATTTAGCCTGAGTTCCATCCCCAGGGCCCATACAAGGAAGGAGAAAACCAGTATCTCCAAGCTGTCCTCTGGCTTCCACATGGATACTGTGGCATACGTGTGCACGCATGCACATGCACATGCGTGCACACACACACACACAAATGTAATTAAAATTTATAATTAAAAAAATAAGGCCTGGCATGGTGGCACACGCCTTTATTTCCAGCACTTGGGAGGCAGAGGCAGGTGGATCTTTGTGAGTTCGAGGCCAGCCTGGTCTACACAGTGAGTTCCAGGACA
>NW_008330293.1:358140-368846 GCF_000622305.1 Nannospalax galili | reverse complement strand
AAATAAATAAATCTACATAAAAAAACTAAAAAATAAACTATACATACAAAGCATATATTTGATATGGGACTTGTGCTTATAATATACAAAGGACTATTAAAATTCAAAATGGCAAAATGAAAATTTGAGAAAAAAGTTGGACACATCAGTACATAAGATATGTGCATGGCTAATACACACAAAAAAAGATGTTTGATATCATTAGTAATCAGGGAATGCACAGCAGAAGTACAGCTCAGCAGAACAAGTGTCCCCAGAGGCTAAAGTGAGACACTGACCACCCAGGTTTAATTCTCAGCACCCACATGGTGGCTAACAACCATCCATAACTCCAGTTCCAGGATCTGATGCCCTCTTTTGGCCTCTGTGGGCATTGCATGACACGGGTGCACTTACACATATGCAGGCAATACATTCATATACATAAAATAAAAATAATAAATAAAAATTTATTTTTTATTTACTATTTTTCAAAAGGATTTGTATTCTTCATCCTAATAGTCATAAAGAAGCTCTGAACTGAGAGCAGACAGGCTGCAATCAGAATTTCAGTCTAAAAGGAAAACACTGAAACTATAATGAGGTGTTGACATGGATCATGAAAAGCAAGATGGGAAACGGGGAGCTGGAAAAGAGGCTGCTCCACAAGGCCAGGCAGAAAGCTGAAGAAATGTGGCTGCAGAGACAGAAATACTTGCTGGGCTGGAGGCATGGCTCAGAGGTTACGAGCACTGGCTGCTCTTGCAGAAGACCCGGGTTTGAGTCCCAGCACCCACATACATGGCGCTTAACACCTGTCCATAACTCCAGTTCCTGGGGAATCCAACACCCTCTTCAGATCTCCAAAGGCATTGTATAACACAGGTGCACTTACACACATGCAGGTAAAACACTCATACATATAAAAATAAAAATAATACATATCTTTAAAATGGAAATATTTACAAGGAACGCAGGAGGCGAAATGAACGCAATTTAAATGAACAGCTGGTGCGGAAAGCGAAGAAAGGAGTGAGGACCTGACTATGACCTGGCCCTGGAAGGCCACACTGACGTTCACCAGCATTACTTGCCATTGTATGTAGGTCCGCTGTCCATGCTTCCTCCATATCCTTTAGTCTCGCAGTGCGGGGGGGCCCACCCACTCTCACAGTGGCAATTCTTATTGCTATTACACACCTTTAAATAAGCAAGATATCACGTGTTAGCTGTGGATATGCTCTGTGTCAACTCCAGAATGTAAACTTAGAGGAAGGGCAAAATTCATCAGACCCATATACTTTTCAATGTAAACTGATGAGCATGAATGAAGTCTCTAACTTCTACCTAGAATCTTCAGAACCTCACCTAACCCCTCCTGGGAACCACCGTCAGTTATTAAACACCTGAGCACTACCATCGAGAAAAAATGAAGGAGAACACTGCTCACCCCATGGCCATGACACTTCTTCTGAATATCACAGTCATAATTCAGGACAGATGCATTCACACACTGGAAATTCCTACAAATCTGAAAACATAAAAGAATCAGGTGGAATACAGAAAAACTGAACACATTAAGAATGTTCAAGAAAAGCTTAACTCCAATATCACATTCTTAAAAATGCAGAAAAATAAGTGAAATTAACCAAATGGCATGACGCTAATGATCAAGAAAACCAAGATTATATAAAGGCCAAAAACAAAGATAAAATTATAATCTTTTGATATGAATATAGAAATGACACTCTTAGGTAAGGATTCACAAATTAATTTTTTTTCATATCAAAAGAAACCGCATGTTGGGTGTGGAGGTACACATCTATAATCCCAGCAGTCCAGAGGCTGAGGCAGGAGGACCATGAGTTTGAGACCAGACTGGGCTCCACAATCTGACCCTGTCTCAAAAAGAGAATTACAGAGTTGACATATCTTCATTAGTCAAAGACCTCAAGGGAAGCCGATGAAATCAGAAACGTGCTAACATTTTTCTTTTAAAAATAAAAGAATATTTTATCAACAAAACAAAAGGTATCTTTCTATGACAAATGAGAAACATTGTTTCTTTATATTTAAGGTTCTAAAAATTCTAGCTCATTTAAGATATGAAATAGAAAAAAAATCCCTAAATACTGAAAGGTATTAAAAAGAATTACCTCTGAAAATTTTAAATTATAGCATAGTAATTAGAGTAAAATGACAAGTTAGTTTTACTACGCTAAAACATCGCACAGGCTTCTCCATCTGCGAAGCTCGGAGTGTGGTGAGGGCAGCCCGGTGGCTGCTCTGCCTGCTCTGTGTTCCAGCCTGCTCAGTTCAGGTCTTCACTGAACTTTCTTACAGTCTCTTTATAATACCAAATAACATGGAAATCTCAGGAAAACACACAGGCTTAAACAGAATTGCATTTACAGTCACAGGGTCTCTAAATACTGCCCCAGCGATATTCAGTAACTTTTAAATGGGAAATGCAGTCATATGATTAAAAATTCAAAAAGCACAGAAAATCCTACAGCAAAGTTATTCTTCAGCTAACTCGAGTGACCTAGAACTCTCAGATAAACAGGTGTTCACCAATCACAGGATGTCCCTTCTCAGTTAAAAGCTTGCTTTCGATCACCGACTTCAACACAGACCTGATGCATTAAACAAGATAGAAATAGGATGAAACAGCTTGCAGATTTACTTTAAGAAGTAGAAAAGCCCCAAGTCTTCCATAGAAAAGGGCATTTTTTAATATATTATTTATTATTTTTATTTTATGGGTATGGGTGTATTATCTGCACATATGTAAGTGTACCTGTCATGCAATGCCTGTGGAGGTCAGAAGAGGGAGTCAGATCCCATGGAACTGGAGTTAAAAACAGTTGTTAGCTACCACGATGTGGGTGCTGAGAACTGAACCTGGGTCCTCTGCAAGGGCAGCTGGTGCTCTTAACCACTGAGCCGTCCTCCAGCCCTGAAAAAGGTATTCTTACAGTTTATCTTATGGATGGAACCAAACTGTAATGAAACACTGATAACTGGCCTGCTATAGGACAGTACACCATAGTTTAGAATGTTTACAGTAAACACCAATGACAGATGCAGATCAGAACACAGCAGACATACCTAATGGTTAATATCCTTTCTATATGATCCTTTCTATAGGAGAAGACCTAAAAGTTATCACCCAACCCCACTTCCCTCCCCAATAAAGAACAGACAAGAAGCCACAGGAGCACAGGCTTCTCAGGGACTTAATAAAAACAGACAAAGATGCTCACATGCAGAAACACAAACAAGCAAAATGGAGAATTGCCTCTTCAGGATACAAAGAATTAAAATTTCTGATGTGAGACTTCTGGGTAAGATTGCAAATTAAAAGCCCCCCACCAACCCTGATATACTGAAGAAAAATCAATCTTAAATGCTAGAAATGAAAACTATAATGAAAGCTCTGTGTAGAGTCTCAGCAACAGAATGGATCAAGAAGAGGGAGCATGTGACCCTGAAGGCAAGGTGTAGAAACTAGAACAGTCAAACCAGGACAAAGAAAGCATAACAAATTACCAGCAGGAGCTCCAGGACATAAATGACACTCTGAAAAGACCAAGTCTACAAGCAAGAGGCACAGAAGAAGCTCATTCTAAACACAGTGGAAACATTTTCAAAAGAATCCTAACAGGACATTTCCCAGAGTTAGGAAAAGATATGCCTACCCAGATATGGAAGGCATTTAGGCCACCAAACAGACAAGACCAGAAAAGAACTTTCCCTCAACACATCATGAAGTACTAAATGCAGAACAACAAAAGTATATTAAAAGTGGCAAAAGAGAAATCCCCAGTTACATAGAAAGGCAGCCCAGGCTGCAGAGATGGCTCAGCAGTTAAGAGCACTGGCTGTTCTTACAGAGGACCTGGGTTTGGTTCACAGGATCTACATGGTAACTAACAACCATTAACTTTAGTTCCAAGGGATCTGATGCCCTCCTCTGTCCTCCACAGGTACTGCATGTACATAGTGCTCTTAACATACATGCAAGCAAAATGCCCATTCTCATAAAATACAAATTCATCAAAATTTTTAAAGGCAAGCCCGTTAGAATGACATCAGATTATTCAAATGAAACTTAAAAAGCCAAGAGGGGCTTGCAAAGATGTATTTCAAGCTCTAAAAGACAACAACTGCCAACCCAGACTACCATACCAAACAAAGGTGTCTGTCACAATTGAAGGAAAAATAAAAACTTTGCATGATTTAAAAAAAATAGACTAAGGGATTTATGGTCACTAAGGCAACTCTATAGAAGATAATTCAAGGGACCCTCTGGACTGGAGAGAAAAATCCATCCATAAGGCCACATAAAAGAATAAGCCTGCAATAATGCTAAGTATGGGAAGAACAAGACACTACAAAAGGACAACGGAGGAAGCAATGCACACTTCTCAGTAAGCCTGAATGGCTACAGTCTCAGTTCTGCAACCAAAAGACAAGACCAGTAGATGCAATTAAAAAGCAGGAGCCCTCTACTTCATGCATCCCCAGAAACATTCCTCACTGTCACAGACAAGACACCACCTGAGGATGAAAGGATGGGAGAAGGAGTCCCAAGCAAATGGACCTAGTACCTCACAAGAGAGTCTAAAACCAAAGACACTGAGAAAACAGATAGAAAGGTCAGTTCATACCAATTAGGGAACAAAAGGGTAACTAAGATTCTAAACGTATATGCTCCAACATAGGTGCACCCAGTTTCATAAAACACATGCTACCAGATGTAAAGTCACATATTAACTCCAGCACAACAGTGGGGGGTGACTTCAATACCCCACTCTCAACAAACTGACAGATCTATCCCGACAAAAAGTAAACAGAAATATCTGAATTCAATGACACTATAGATCAAATGAACATACCAGATACCTACAGAACATTCAATCTGATAAACACTGCAAAATATGCACTTTTCTCAGCAGCCTGTGGAACTTTTCTAAAACAGATCATATATTAGGCCACAAAATAAGTCTGTACAAATAAAGGAAAACTTTACTAATTCCTGATTCTATCTGACTACAATGAAATAAGATTGCCAGTCAGCAGCAAGAGAAGCCCTAGAATATACAGCAACCACAGAGATGACACCACACACCACTGGACGATGAATGGGTCCTTGAAGAAATCAAGAAAATTTTAAATTGTAGGCTCAAATACAAATTAAAAACCTATACTCCAGGGGCTGGAGAGATGACTCAGGGCTTAAGAGCTCTGAATGCTCTTGCAGAGGGCCTGGGTTCAAGTCCCAGTACCCACATAGTGGCTAACAACCACCTGTAATTCCAGTTCCAGGGATCCAAGGCCCTCTTTTGACCTCTGTGGGCATTGCACAACACAGGTGTACTTATGTACATGCAGGCAATACACACATACACATAAAATAAAAATAATAAATAAAATTTTTAAAAAAACATTCCAGCCTGGCGTGGTGGTGCACGCCTTTATTCCCAGCACTTGGGAGGCAGAGGCAGGTGGATCTCTGAGTTCAAGACCATCCTGGTCTATACAGTGAGTTCCAGGACAGCTGGGGCTAGAGGGAGACCCTGTCTCAAAAAGACAAAAAAGAAAAAAAAAATTCCAGAACCTATTTGATACAATGAAAATATTCCTAAAAGGGAAGTTTATAGCTCTAAGTACCCACATTAAGAAACCAGAAAAATCTCAATAAATAACTTAATGACCAATACCTTAAGGCCCTCAAAAAAGAAAAACAAGACAAACCTCAAATCAGTAGATGTAATGAATCATTAAGATTGAGACAGGAATTCATGAATGGAAACAAAAACACAGACACACACAAAAAAAAGTCAACAAAACAGAGTTGGTTCTTTACAGTGATAAACAGAATTGACAAACTCTTAGCCAAACTAAAAAGAGAAAAAAAATCCAGATTAATAATATTGGAACTGAAAAGAGAACCATTAGAACAGATACCAGTGAAATTCAGAAAATTATTAGGTCTTACCTAAAAAAAAACCAAAAACATATATTTTGGAGCTGGAGAGATAACTCCGCTGTTAAGAACCCTTGCTATTCTCCCAGAGGACCTGGGTTCAATTCCCCAGACCCACATGGCAGCTAACAACCATCTGCAACTCTAGTTCCAGGCCCTCTTCTGGCCTCTGTATGCATTGCACAAGCATTGTGCACTTACATACATTCAGGCAAAACACTCATACACATAAAATAAAAATAATAAAATATTTTTAAAACAGGGCTGGCAGGATGGCTCAGTAGTTAAGATCATAGGCTGTGCTTACAGAGGACCTGGGTTCAGTTCCCACACCCATGTGGTGGCTAACAACCATCTATAACTCCAGTTCTAGGGGATTCAAAACCCTCTTCTGACTTCTGTGAATGCTGCATGACACAGGTGCAATTACATTCAGGCAATATACTCACACGTAGAATTAAAATATGAAAAATTAAATATTTAAAAATTTTAAAAACATGTATTTCACTACATTGGAAAAGCTAAAAGAAATGTATGAAGACACTAGATAGACTATGGAAATACCTCCCATGCTCGTGGATTCAAAGAATCAATATTGTGAAAATGACCATCTTACCAAAAGCAATCTACAGATTCAATGCTATCACAGTCAAAATTCCAATAGACTCCTCATAGAAGTAGAAAAACATCTTAAAATTCAAATGGAAACACAAAAGAGCTCAAGAAGCCAAAGCAATCTTGTGCAAAAAAAAACACTGGGAAGGTGGCACAGTGATTTCAAATAGCACTGCAGGTAATAAAAATAGCATAGCACCAGCATAAAATACATGAACACGGAACAGAACCAAGAGCCCAGACACAATGCCACACAACTTCAGTCACTTGATTCTTCACAAGGATGCCAAGAATACAGGCTGGAAAAAAAAAGAGCATCTTCAATAAACAATGCTAGGGAAACTGGATTTCTCTATGTAGAAGCATGAAACTAGATGCTGATCTCTTACCCTGCACAGAAGTCAATTCTGATGGATCAAGGATCTCAACACAGACCTGAAACTCTGAAACTGCTAAAATGCAGGGAGTACAGGTGAAGATATAAACATAAGTAAGGGTTTTCTGAACAGGACTCCAACCATTCAGGAAATAAGACAATAATAGACAAATGGCATTTCATGAAATTAAAAAGCTTTTATTTGAGCCGGGCATGGTGGCGCAAGCCTTTAATCCCAGCACTCAGGAGGCAGAGGCAGGCAGATTTCTGTGAGTTCAAGGCCAGCCTGGTCTACATAGATCCAGGGCAGCTGAGGCTACAGGGAGACCCTGTCTCAAAAAGCTTCTATTCAACATAGGAAATGGTCGACTAAGTGAAGAGGCAGCCTAGAGAACAGGGTAAAAATCTTTACCCACTATACATTCAAAAGAGGGTTAGTGTCTAGCAAATACAAAAAAACACTCAAGAAACTAAACATCAAGAAACAGACCACCCAATAAAAAAAATGGACTATGGAACTGAAAAGAGTTCTCAAGGAAAAAATAAAAATATCTAGTAAACACTGTTACACTTGTTCAACACCCTTATCCATCAGGGAAATGCAAATTAAAACTATTTTGAAATCCTATTTCAACCCAGTCAGAATAGCCATCATCAATAATACAAATACCCATATGGATGTGGTAAAAAGGGGACCCTTAGAGACTGGTGCTGAGAGTATAAGCTAGTTCAGCCACTATAGAAATTACTGTGACAGTTTCCCTAAAACCGAAAATAGAACTATTATACGACCCAGCTATACCCACCCTGGTCATATGGCCAAAGGACTCTATGCCATATGATGGGATTGCATACATTTATGTCCATTGTTGCCACTGACAATAGCTAGGAAATGACAACAGCCTGCATGCCCATCTACTAGCAAATGGGTAATGAAAACGTGGTACATATTCATAATGGAATTTTATCCAGCTGAACAAAAAGGAATAACGAAATTTTCAGGAGGATGGATGGAACTAGAAAATATCCTGAGCAAGGCGACCTAGGCCTGAAGAGACTAGTGCTGTGTGCACTCTTACATATGGATCTTGGCTTTGGAGTTTCGTGCTTGTGTTTTTACTTGGAACGTCTACAGAGACCTGGGAGTGAAAGGGGGACCATGGCAGGACAAGTAGAGCCTTACCACGGCTAAGGTGGTAGGACAGATGTGACATGAAAATACAGGGAGAGAATATGGAGCTACTGGCAAAGTTCAAATAGGGATGAGAAAGCGGTGTAAGGCAGGTGAAGGTAACCACAGCTAAGGGTGTATGAAGGAGCCACATGGGAAGCTACTACTTTATAAGCTAATGAAAAACATAGTTTTTCTAAAAGGACTGATGTTACCAAGAATATTGTGATAAATCACTGAAATGTAAATTACCATCCACTGAAAGATAAATTGGCAGTTCTTAGCAAATTTTAAATGTACATATACAAAAAGTTTTTTAAGTCCAAAGTAGTTGAAGACAAAAATATAAGGTTGGGGGAACACAATCAAAGGGGCTGGAGAGATGGCTCTGCGGTTGAGAGAACTGGCTGCTGTTGCAAAAGACCTGGGTCAGTTCCCAGCACTCACATGGCAGCTAAAAACCATCCACAACTCCAGGCCCAAAGGATCTGATACCTTCTTCTGGCCTCCACAGGCATTACATGACATGGGTGCATACACACACACACACACACACACACACACACACACATATATGTGTGTATATATCTATATGCAGTAAAAAACATAAAACAAAGTGGGGAGAGAGGTTTCAAGGAAGGGGGAGATACAATGCAGCGTTATAAAGGGTGGAAGGGGAATAATCAGGTGGGAAGGGTTAATGGCGCGGGGAAAGGGAGCGCAGGGTAGAGGGGGAGGATGGGGAGCGATAACTAACACTAAAAGCCTTTAGAAAAAGCCATGTGAAAACTACCACTATAGGCGCTTCTCAAAATATAACCGTACACATTACAGAAAGCAATAAAAGGCGTTACCTAGTAACAGGGGACATAGCCCCTACTAGACACCATAGGCTCGCAAAGTAAAAGCCCAATGCCAGGAATGGGTTCCTTCTTTTGAAGCTGTTGGCCAGCGGTCCCATACAGACTCTCAAAAAATACTGGCCATTGCCCCTGCTCTTGGTTACCCATCAGAACTTAGATCCTAATGCTGAAGCCGCTACATACATGAGATATAGAACAAACAAGGAGAAACCAAGCTTGTGCTGACTCCAAAGTCTCTTCTCCACTGGCTGGCATTCATAGTACTGGAAGATGCTATGCATGCTATCAGAAGAGAAAAGTAATCATTAACCTTACCCAGCTGTGAATCCTATGAGCCACAACAACTGGTCTGGCAAGATAAGCCTGCTGGGGCAATAGTGACAGGAATATTAAGGGAGCAACCAACCACTTTCTAATTGTATTTAAGGTCTGCTTCATAAGATGGAGCTCATAACTGACACTGATATCAGGCCTAGGAACCTGTGGCTGGACAGGTCACAGGCCACAGGGGAGAACCTAATACTATTATTCTGCTAAATAGACATAATATTAAACAGATTTCTAATGATTTATTGCTACACCCATAGATTAATGCATCTTTTGACTCTCACCAGAGAGGTCTCCTTATGTAGCAGATAGTAATTACTACAGAGACGCACAACTGGCCAACAGGCAGAGAATAAGAGGCTGCAGATATTGTTCTTAGATCCCCGTCCCCACCTACACCCCCATACCTATATCAAATTTTTTCTCCCAAGGCTCAGGGATCATTGCAGAAGATGGGGTGGAAAGATTCTAAGAGCCAGAGGTGGTGGAGGACCACAGGGAAATAGTTTTCCAGACACCTGGTCAGCTACTCATATGAACTCACAGCAATGATGACAGCAAACACAAGTCCCAGGTAAGCCCAAGACAGACAAAATCCCAAAACTGATGGCTGCTGGGAGGGGGAGAGTCAGTCTCATTTAAGGATGAGACTCCCGGTAGGTTAACCAGGCTCCAGTGGATGGACCCACATATCAAGGGGCATTTGGGGACACAAGTTTGATTCTTCAGGCCTTAATAGAGTACATGAAATTGGATGAGGGTAGTAGGCAGTGCAGGTGGGAACTGGGATCTAAGAACAATCAATATATACTGTATGAAATTTGCAAAGGCACTGATAACACAGTGGACAGTAACAGGGATGACAGAGGATGTGGGCTCCAATGGGCAGGGGGAGGTTATGGGAGGGTGCCATTTGGGATGCGGTATAAAGATGAATAAGACTGTTTGGGATGTTTTGTATGAAATACACATAAAAACAATCAAAAATTTTTAAAAATGAGTTATATTTGAGGAAGAAGCATAAAAAGGTCAATAAAAATATTTTTAAAGTAAATAAAGCCAGCCCCAGTGCCCTCCCTACCTTCTCAAAGCTTATGTTCTTTAACGTTTACATGATTAACAGTGCAGTGTAAGTGAAAACCTCTCACTCTGAGCCCGTTCCGATCCAAGTGAGAAACAAAGAAAGCTAACAACAGTAGAACGAGAGATCTTCATTACATGCACAGCATTTAATTAAGTACACAGCAAAATAACTCTGCACTACAGAATCAACCAGTCTGCCCACTCATATGCTGCTTTGGAAGACCATAGTGCCTTTGGCTGGGACACTGGACTTTCTTTCCTGTCACCAGGTCTGAACTCAAACTTCAGGGTTTTTTTTTT
>NW_008330293.1:356194-358076 GCF_000622305.1 Nannospalax galili | reverse complement strand
GTTTTAAATAAAACTTCTGGGTTTTTTTTTTTTTTTTTTTTTTTTTTTGGTCAGTTGATTGGCTGGCTGGCTGGTTGGTTGGCAACAGGGTCTCCCTGTAGTCCCAGATGGCCTAGAATTCACTATGTAGACCAGGCTGGCCTTGATCTCACAGAGATCCATCTACCTCTGCCTCCCAAGTACTAGAATTAAAGGCAAACACTACCATGTCCAACCAAACTTCAGTTTTTGTTTTTTAATTTATTTACTTTTCATTTATAAGTCTTTTGCCTGTATGTATGTAAGTGTACCCATGTCATGCAATGCCTGAAGAGACCAGAAGAGGGTGTTAGATCCTCTAAAACTATAGTTACAGACACGTGAGCCGCCACATGGGTGCTGAGAAGGAAACCCAGGTCCTCTAAAGAACAGCCAGTACTCTTAACCGTTCTCTTAGCCAGCTTTCTAGCCCCGATTTCCAGTTCCTAACAGACCTTGTGCCTCTGGCCCTCAGAACCACACAATCAGCATTTCTGGTTCCCAGGTCTTTAGACCTAAATTTCTACTAAACTGCACCCAGGGCCTCTTGGAGCTCAAGGTTGGAAACTAAAGACCCTGGGATTTGTGTACTTCCATACCTGCCCTGTTAGTTTCTTAGAGCAAACAAATGTATGCATATATTCACACATACCTGCGTGTGTCCAGAATTTACAACCATGTGCACCTAGCCACACATCTAGACCCAGGTATGGACAGGCAAACATTCATTGCTGCTTCCGCTTCCTGATCAGTAGTCCTCATTATGCCCAGACTGAAAAACCTCCAAAATAAGTACAACGCACAATATCGACAGAAGCAGCCTTAGCACCAGGTAGGAGGCACAAGAGCAAAAGCTACACTGTGCAAGTCAAGAATGAATGCTATCCTTTTTCTACTGCTCTCTAGAGTTCCATACTATGGTCTGAATGGTTCCATCTCTCCAAATTCAGATGCTGAAATGCTAACACCTGATAAATATGCCTGATATTTAGAGGTGGGGCTCCTGAGAGTTAACTAGGAAGCCATAACATCATGGGGGTGCAGCTTCATTTCACTGGCATTAAGTGTCTTCCTAAGAAGTACCCAAGACCTAGTTTCTCTCTCTCTCCCTCCCTCCTTCTTCCTGTCTCTCATCTCTGTCTCTACACACAAACTCTCTCTCTCTCTCTCTCTCTCTCTCTCTCTCTCTCTCTCTCTAACACTCACAAGGAAGGGACATGTGAGCACTCAATGAGGTGGCATCTGTGTTAGTGATTTTTCTGTTGGTGTGATTAAACACCATAACAAAGGGGCTTACAGAAGTTTACTTTGGCTTATGTTTCCACGCTGTGGGGAAGCATAGCAGTCACGGGCAGGAGCTGATCAGATCTCTCTCCATGCACAGGAGGGAGAAAGCAAACTGAAAGTGGGATGAGGCTCTAAACTCTCAAAGCCCACCCCAGGGACATACTTCCTCCCGAGGCTCTGCGACCTAAAAGTTCCATAACCTCCTCCAAGAGCACCACCAAGTGCTCACATACATGAAGCTTGAAGCTTGTGAGGGGCAGTTCTCATCCAAACCACCACAGCATCTGTCTTTAGTTCTACACTGCAGGCACCTTGGTCTGGAACTATGCAGTTTCTTGAACCACAAGAAATAAATTTCTGATTAAGTCTCCTGGCATTCTCAGTTTATATATCCTTAGCCCCTCCCCCACATGCAGTTAAGGGGGGGTTATGGGGGGTGCAGATGGGGGAGGGGGTATAAAGATAATTAAGATGTTTTTGTAGAAAGTAAAATTCAAAAAATATACATTAAAAAAATAAATAAGAATTCATAAGGAATCCTGGTGCTTTTTAAGTTATTTAAAAATAAAAGTAAAAT
>NW_008330293.1:320849-356149 GCF_000622305.1 Nannospalax galili | reverse complement strand
ATATAAAGAAAATGTATTTAATGTATCATTTGTGTGTGTGTATGTGTGTAGTGTGTCATGGTAATGATGAGAATTTATTGCTAACAGGACAGAACTAGATTGAGGGAAAACTGTGGTTATCTCAGTATCTATGAAAAACCACTTACTATTAAACCCATTCCTGTTCTGTCATTCTTATTCATTAAGATTTAAAAGATGCCAATTTACATAAACTGGTGGTTTGAATGCGAATGTCCCTCATAGGCTCTGAGTACCTGGATATTTTGTCCCCAGTTAGTGGCGCTGTTTTGGGAAGTTTTAGAAGGTGTGGCCATGCTGGAGGAAGCACATCACTGGGAGCAGGCTTACAGAGTTCTTAAGCCTTGCCAGATCTCCAGTTCTCTCTTGCTTCCTGTGCCTGCTTGAAGATGTGAGAGCTTAGCTTCTACTCCTCCTCCAGCCACCTATGCCACCACACCTCCCCACCATGATGGACTCTTGCCCCTTTGGAACCATAAGCTAAATAAGCTCTTCCTTTGTCTAAGTTCCCTTGGTCATAGTGTTTCTATCACGGCAACAGAAAAGTGACTAATACACATAACAAATACTATCTACCTCAAGCAACAGGAAAAATGACACGTAACCTTTGAAGGCTAGGTGTGTACTCAGCCACATTCAGATGTACAAACAAACATATACGCTACCTTCATTAGTACTCAAAAAATATTTTCAAAGTTTTATTATTGAAATTTAGTGGGAAAAATAAATTCTAATTGTAACTCTCAGAAATGAGCTTTTTATCATTTACAGATAACTGCTTAATTAAAAAATTCTAATATAATCAATGATACAAACTAAGCTGCTAACAAAATAAATACAAATGAATTTTCTTGATACACCAATAATAACCAGCCAAAATTTTAAAAAATGGCTTTTCTTACCATAGTAAGTCAATTTGAAAATAGAGCATAACAAATTAGAAAATAGGAGAGGGCTTATAAACTAAAAATGTAAAATAAATACAACTAAAATGAATCAAAAGCAAAATAAACCTGTCTGAGCATATCTCTCACAGGCACTCCCAAGTGGGGACACAGCCACATTTAGATACAGAAACATAATGCTTCCTCTAAGAAATGCATACATTTACTATCAACCCACCACAAATCCCAAACTTTTTAATCTTTATGATCTTTGCCAAAACAATCTCAAGTTCCTCTAAAATGATAAATAAATGAAATTACCATAGAAAGCTATGAAAAAACTAGGGCGTTTGCATGACTGGGTGTCAGGCATACACTATAAAACCATTCAGATTTAACAAGGCAGAACTGATCCATCAAAGAATGTGCTGCAGAAAACTGACTCCAGCTACAAACACTCAACACATGATTCAAACTATGAGATTACAATTGAGACTGTCAAGGCAAAAGATAAACCACTTTTTTAAAAGTCCTTAGAATTCAGTATATAGTATTAGCCTCTGAATGAATGAATGGTAACATGCATGTCCACTTCATACTCTAAGCACACAACAATATTCTATAGGACTAAAGAGGTTGGTATTGAAATAAGAAATTAAACCTAGCCGGGTGTGGTGGCACACGCCTGTAGTCTCAGCACTTGGGAGGCAGAGGCAGGCGGATCTCTGTGAGTTCAAGGCCAGCCTGGTCTACATAATGAGTTCCAGGACAGCTGGGGCTACAGGGAGACCCTGCTTCAAAAAGTCAAAAAAAAAAAAAAGAAAAGAAATTAAACGTAAAGCACATGCGAGAGTAATGACCGTGTGCTATGAAAACAGCCTTTCACATACCTAACATTGAAACAGTGTACAAAGAGTGACAGTCATGTGCCTGAAGAGGCACATAATAAACATGGCCAAAAGCACTGACATGAAAGGAGCAATGTGCCAAGCAGAAACTTGATATAAAAGCACTCAGATGCATACTACATTGCACTATATGTGACCTAAGCTAGAGTTCTTTAACATTGGTGAGAAACCACAAATTTTTAAATAAAGAGTGTCATCAGGCAAGACATGAAAAATGAAGTTATATAGGCAGAAAGTGTATCGCTAATAATCAAGATACAGTAAACCAAGAGAGGCTGGCATGGTGGCACACACCTGTAATCCCAGCACTTGGGAGGCAGAGGCTAGAAGATCAGGAGTTCAAGGTCATCCTCATCTAAATATCAAGTTCGACGCCAGCCTGGGTTATGTGCAGGAGACCCTGTCTCCAAAGAAAATAAAAAAAACAGCAGCTGTAGGCACTGGGTTCCATTCTTAGCATTGAGTTTTTGCAAAAGAGTAGGAAATAAACAGGAAACCACTGAGATCTTTCAAGTTAAAACTGCTGATACCGACTATGGTGAGGAGAACTGAGAACACATACAAGTGGTTGGGGCAAACGAACATGAACTTTTCCAAAGAGGATGTTAACTGTGTCTAAAACCTTGAAAGTGTGCACAACAGTAGTTTAAAGTTAGAAAACAGAAAAAATGTGAAAAAACTTATAAAATGCCATTTGTTCCATCACAGCTTATAACACCTGTTACAGTCACCTTTAGTCACAAACCAGGCACAAAATTGTGGGTACTTTTTACAAGACATAAAGAACAGAACTGGAGTAAAGAATCTAGAGACCAAGGGAGCACCAGTGCCCACTCGTCTCTTCAATAGGCTAATGAGCAGTCGACTGCAATCCGGCTGTCAACCCCGCCCTGCCTCCTGCTTCTTCTCTTCCTGCCCCTCTCCAGACTCCTCCACATGGGCTGGTTTCAATTCATTCAACCGTCTTGTTCCTGGCATCTTTCATATTGCTGAAGCTCAAAATTCCAGCTCCGTGGCACCACAGCTCCATGGCACTGATCAAAGAATCCTCAGTATCTGTTCTCACTCTTATTTTCTTAACATGCTTGCATGCGTATGTGTGTGTGTGTGTGTGTGTGTGTGTGTGTGTGTGTGTGTGTGTGTGTGTGTGTGAGCGCGCGCATGTATTTGGAGGGTTCGGGGGGTGTTTTTACAGGGAGGTTTACCTTAATCCGGGGAATGAAATCCCTTTAGAATGTTGGGCTGTGCCTGTGTGAAGATGTGTGTGTGTGTGTGTGTGTGTGTGTGTGTGTGTGCGTGTGCGTGTGCGTGCACGTATTTTAAGGGATTTGGCCCAGGTCAGTTCTCATATGCAAGCCCTGGTTGTAAGCCATGGGCTGGCTAACCCTGGGCTTATGCCAAATCCAGGGAGCATGGGCAGGGCAGGCATCATGGCATTAATGACACTGAGGCACGAACAGATGCACACAGAATCCTGAAACACACAAGTGTCCCTCCCAGAATACTGGAAATCACCTATGTTCCCCAATAGCAGCAAGCTGGCTAACAGATCAAACCACACCAACAGGACAAAGAAACAGTACAGTGTATTGAAACATAGAAAACATCAGATGATCCCAGTGAAGAAATACAGGCAGCACAATTATAGCTGTTCCCAGTTTTCTTCTAAAATTGCTACAATAAGCATAAATTTCTCTTACAGCCAGAAGAGAGCGGCCATGTACTTTCGTATAGCACTTTCCAAGTTATCTTTGCTTTCCTTTGAAGTAAAGAACGTTTAGGTACCTTTCCAGTAGCACACTTTGTGCCTTCATTCACCATCCCTGGGTCTGGAACATCTGATCCCAGCTGGAAATCCACACCCCAACATGTGGTGCCTCGGCTAGGCGTCTGAATGATAGAAGGCACTATTCCAAACACTGGCATCTCCTGTACATTTTCACACTGAAGCTTTCCACACAAGGCATTCCTATCAAGCAAGAAAAATAATGTAAACACAATGCATCCAGTGTACAGACAAAAAATGTTTGTATTTTTATGTAAACAGTATTTGCAGTTACTTGGCTGAAGGGAACAGACAACAACAACAGTCAAAGCTGCTCTCCTTGAATACAGAAGGAGAGGGTAGAATGCAAACTGCCAGGGTGGGGCAGGCAGCACAAAGATTTCTCCCAGGCCTCTTACCTCTTCACTGTCTATGCCTTAGAAGAGTCTAACTATTTAAGTTGTTGACAAATATGTAGTTTTATAAATGGGACTGAACAGGAAAAATACATAAACGTCAAATACACACCAAGTAAATAAAAACTTTAAAAGAATATCATCTATGTATTGGAAAGGAAGACACATGGCTCATGCGTGTGAATGTATATACACAGGTAAAGGAAAATTTAAGAAATATGTCTGGATGTCAGAACATGGTTAGTTCCTCCAAAGTTTTCTACATTGCATGCATTTTCTATGCTAAGGATGTGGTAAAGAGTGATAGTGATGCTGATGACAACCATAGCTACCTTGCATAGCACAACACCCATCAGCTCATTCGTTCTCAACAGCGCTTGAGAAAAGGAACCCCAGTTATCCCATCTCACATGAGGGCTATGTGGGGTAAGTCCTTTGCTCAGCCGCAGAGCTGTTAAGTGGGTTAAGGTCTCTAACTTCAAATATGCATCCTTTTTGTTTGTTTAAGAGAAACTTTATTGATTTAAGAATTTCATACAATGGATTTTGATTATATTTGGACCTCCCCCATCTCCACCCTAACTCTACCACACCCCCAACACACCCCTGACTTTGTCTCCTATTAGTAAATGAAAAACACCACCCATCTTACATAACACCTCTGAGCTAGGTGCTAGAGGAATTATATTTCATTAGTCTGTCATCTGTAATTCCTACACCGAGGTGTGCCAAAGTAAGGGGCCCACTCCCTTTCCTTCGCATGTGGTTTTAAGTCAGAATATGCCCAGATTTCTTGGAATGGGATTTTCACTCTTAATTTCTGTTTCTCCTACACACTGCTTAGGAATGCCAAATGTGCATTCTTAATCATTACATTATTGGCCTTGCAGTACCATCAAATTTCTCAAATGAGATTTCTAGGAATTTGTACATTAAACAATGTAGTTTCAACATTTTCCAACAAGATAATTATGAAAGTATAAAACCTAACAGGGCTAAAAACAAGGATGTGTGTCGGCACTGGGGAGGCTGAGGACAGCCTAGGCCACAAAGCAAGACCCCATCTCAAACAAACAAGCTAAAGAAAACAAACAAGGACACGGTCTGTTCGCCAAGCTGCCTTCAAGTCTGTAGTGGTCCACTTAGCCCAAGGTTTTACCTTGATTCATTCCACCAGCTACTTAATTCTCACTTATTAATCTTTTCTTTATGCCACCTACACTTCCATTCCATCGACATTTAATAGTCATATTCCAAGTACTACGCTTACCACAGAAGACAGCACGTGTCACAAGCCTAGCCTAGTAAGGAAAGTGAAAAGCAAGCGATTATAAAGAAGTCACACTGTGGCAAGTACTACAGAACACTCCAGAAGTAATGATGAAAATACAATGATAGAAAATGATTCATACTAAAATAACAATCTGCCTATTAGCAAACTGAAAACATGCAACACAAAAGTTTACAAAAAGAAAAAGAAAACAGATTCACAACCAGAGCTGAAAGTCCATTAGGCATCTCTCAGAAAGTGAATGATCAAGCACACAGACCAGCTCCAAAGCTAGAGAACATCTGATCAAGACTACTAACCAGGATTATTGACAGGAAACGCAACAACCGAGGGTTCACTCATCCGTCAGCTTCATAGGAAACACTAACCAAACAAGCCACGGGCCAGGAAATAATACACAGCACGGTAGAACTAAAGTCATACAGAGTACATTCTTTCTTAAATGTATTATTATTCATCTATTGTGTGCGGAGTACATGTGCATGTATGTGCATGTGTTGGGGCGTGTGCACATGTATGCATGTGTGTGCAGGCTAGAGGTCAACAACGGTTGTACTCCTCAGTTGCTCTGCCCTTTATCTTTTGAGACATGGTCTCTCACTGAACCTGGAGCTCACTAATTGGCTAGACTGCTGGTCAACGAGCCTCAGGGATCTTCCAAGTCAAGATTACTGGTGCACATGCCCACTCCTGGCTTTATATGGGTGTCGGAGGTACAAACTCAGACCCCTGTGCTTACAGTCAGCTCTACAGACTGAGCTACTTCAAGCCCACAGAGCATTTCTTCGTAATGAAATTAAACTAGAAAGCACATTTAGAAAATAACATACTTTTAACAACTCAGGAGCCAAGGAAAATCATAGTGTAAGTTAGAAAATGTTATGAACAATAATGAAAATACAGCACATCAATTTTATGAAAAAGAGGCACTTGGCATTAAGAACACCTGTAAGAGGGGACAGAGGAGATGGTTCAGTGGATAGAGCACTGGCTGTTCTTACAGAGGACCCAGGTTTGATTCCCAGCACCTACATGGCAGCTGACACCCTCTTCTGACCTCTGGGGACATTGCATGACATGGGTGCACTTACATACACATAGGCAATACACTCATACACATAAAATTAAAAAATTGAATTTTTTTTTTAAAAAAAAGAACATCTGTAGCATCATCTGCTGTGTTAGGAGAGTGGAGGAGGTTTTCCTTAGGCAAGTGACTAAAAGTGGGGCTTGAACAATGAGAATTCATCAAGCAAAGAAGAAAACAGAAGGTGCAGCAGGCCTGTGGCAGAAAGCCACATGTAGCCAAGCACCGCCCAGGCTGAAGTACCTCACAGAGGTGGCCGATGAAAGAAGGGGAAAGATGTGGGAAAGAAGGGGGTTGATGAAGAGGACATTCTACACAAAGTAAGGAAAGAGGTGTCGTGAAGAAAAAGGGAGTGTCAACATGACTGAAAACCACAAAGTCAAGGTGTAGGAAGACCCACGCATGCTACCAGAGTGAGCTGCTGCTTCGCACCAACAGCACCTTCTACAGCTCTGAGCTCGAGCAGTGACTACACACAGCATGAGCACCATTCCACACGGAATGCCGTGGTGAGCATGTACAGCACACAAAACGGAAGTGGAAGAAACACACTAGAATTATATGCGTTCTTACAATTTTTATACTATTACCTTTTTTACAATAATTATAAAAATAAGTTCTTTTACATTTATTTAGAGTGTGTGTGTGTGTGTGTGTGTGTCTGTCTGTCTGTCTGTCTGTCTCTGTGTATGTCTGTATATGGTATATGTGTGAAGGTCAGAAGACAACTTTCAGGAATCAGTTCTCTCCTTCCAACCTGGAGATTGAACTCAGATCACCAGGCTTGGTGAGAAGCACCTTTGCCTCCTGGCGCCATCTCACCAGCCCACAGAAATAAAAGTTGCAGTGCATTATTTTAAAATTATATATGGTTAGGGGGCTGGAGAGATGGCTCAGTGGTTAAGAACACTGGCTGTTCTTGCAGAGGACCCGGGTTTGATTCCCAGCACCCATATGATGGCTAACTACTGCCTATAACTCCAGTTCCAGGGGATCCAACGCCGCCTTCTGACCTCCGCAGGCATTGGGCATTGCACAACACAGGTGTACTTACACACATGCAGGCAACACACTCATACACACAAAACAAAAATAATAAAATATCTTTTAAAAATAAAAAAATTCAGCCAGGCATGGTGGCACACACTTGTAGTCCCAGCACCTGGGAGGCAGAGACAGGCAGATCTCTGTGAGTTCAAGGCCAGCCTGTTCTACATAGTGAGTTCCAGGACAGCTGGGGCTACAGGGAGACCCTGCTTCAAAAAGACAATAAAAAAATTAAAATAAAATAAAATTAAATAAATTCGTACAGGGTTAGATAAAACAGTGGAAGTCGCGATTAACTGCCAGTATCCTTCATGTTGGACTTAGCAACAGTCGTTCCATGAAAGAGTATTCAGTCAGGAATCTTACTGAAGAGCACAGATAAAACAAAGCCGGGTTCCAAACCCACTGGATTTCACGGCCGACATGCACAGAAATGAATTGCTTTTCTTGTTTTGTTCCTGATACAGAGCCTCCCCAGCCTGGGCTGGTCTGTGCTCCATGTGAAAAGTTAACCACCTGGAGGGGGACAGCAGTCCCAACAGCAGGAAGAGACTTGAGGTGACCGGCCTTCTGCCTCTCACCATCCTCTGGGCCCTCACCTCTACTTACCCAGTGGCACACTTCTTGTATTCACTGCCAGAAAAACCGCAGTTGCCAAATCTGTCGCCTTTAGAATTCACTTCAATGAAACAGTCTCTTGGGGCGGCCTTGGCTTCTGTAACAGTGAACATGTCTGAAGTTATGGTAATTTCACTTACAGTAATCCCTACCGTACTCTACACGTCTGTACCTCCTTCTGAAAGCTCCAGGCCTTGTGTACGCGACACTAATTTTACATTTCACACGTAACAAAGAAATGTAAAGCTAAAGTTCAGATTGTAAGTCTCAGACTGAAGTGCTCAGACCCTCTAACAAATGCCAGTAAGTGGTAACTGCAATGAAGCCCCACACACAGTGTGATGGCCAATGTTTCTAACTTGACTGAACTGAGAAACACATAGATTCGTGATGCCCATCTGAGTATGTGTGAGGTGTGTCCAGAGATGGTAAGAGGCTCATCTCCACTGGACCCATCAGGCCAGTAAGAGACTCAATATATGATGGGATGACTGGGAGGTAGGAAAGTAGGAGCTGGGGCCTGGCTGGACAAAGCAGCCACTGGAGTGTACCCTGGAAGTGGTGCCTTGCCTTGTCCCTCCCTGCACCCCTCCCTTTCTGTCTGCCACAGAGTCCCATCATTATGACTTTCTTCCCATGTGCATGGGGCCAACAGACCATGGACTAAGCCACTCTGAAATCAGGAGTCAGTTAATTTCCCTCAGTTCCCTCAGGTAACTGGTCACGGTTATGCAAAAGTAACTATGACAGGAGGTCACAGGTGTGTAGGTTACAGCGTGGTTTGCAGTGCAGGTCTGCAGTGAGTTCTCTCAGTTCTCACACACCCGCTGCTCCAGCTACACCAGTCCTGAAAACTAGTCAAATACCATTTTGTTTTTTCATTTTCTGTATATGGATGCTTCCTGTGGATGCTCCTACTAAATAGAGGCCTACAACAAATGGCAAGGTGTCAATCCACTCTCATCTTCTTAAATATATCACTTAATATTCATTTTTTCTACCTAAAAACTATTATTCTCACCTAAGAATACTTTGTTAGCATTTCCAAGTCAAACTGCCAATCCTTCCTCCCCTCAAGTGATGTCCACACATCTGTCACACATGCCTGAGACAATGCTACGTTAGTTTTAAAGAAGATGAATGTGAGGTAAAGGGGACAGCACAAGATACAAAGAGCAAATAAGATGAACACTGCACTCGGGCAAGCTGCCCAAGATAAACGACACATGACAATATCCCCAGCCAAGACCTTGGAGGAACAGTTATAAAAATTCCAGATAATGTACAAGAAAGATAACTGCAGTTCCTTCATTCCTAGGCTTTGCAAACCTTTATGAAAGTATTTTTGCTAAGTATCAGTACTTACCTCTTTAAAATGCCTGTCTTTAATTACTCTGTTAGTCTGGAATAATCTGCCTAGCTCAAAAAAAAAAAAAAAAAAGCATCAAAGGCTGATAGAGCTCCCCGTCCTGTCCTATGACTAGACTTATATAAGACCTATTCATTTCTTTTCTACTTTTCAGTTTTTTGACACTGGGTCTTGACACACAGGCCAGGCTAGCTTTAAACTCCTGATCCTCCTGTCTCAGCCTCCTAGTGTCAGTATTAAGGCATGTACTAGCACACTGGGCCTTAGTTCCCATTTGCCCATGAGAGTGCCCCCTTTAGTTCCTATCTCACCACTACAAATTTTTTTTTTTTTAATTTTTAAAAAAAGGTGTATTGGAGGCTGGAGAGATGGCTCAGTGGTTAAGAGCACTGGCTCCTCCTGCAGAGGACCAAGGTTCAATTCCCAGCATCCACATGGCAGCTAACAATCATCCATAATTCCAGTTCCAGGGGATCCAACACCCTCTTCTGACCTTCACGGGCATTGATCAACATGGGTGCACTTACACATGTGCAGGCAATACACTCATACACATTAAATAAATAGATAGATAGATGATAGATGATAGATAGATAGATAGATAGATAAATAAAATATTTAGAGAAAAAGAAAAAGTGTATTAGCAGAAACTAGAAACAGTAAGAAATCTGGACAAAATCAGTAACTCTAGCTTCAAAGATTCAGTATCACATCCAGTACCACACCCATGACTGCTCCACTTACAAAATAACAGAAACAAAAATAGAAATAAAAACAAAAGAAACAAAGAATTGTACCAAACCATCTTTCTCCCTCGCTCCCTTTCCCTCCCTTCCTTCTTCCCTCTTTTCCTCCATCCTTTAAATATACATTATCCACATACTGTCCCCTTGATAAGTAGGCATAGTTTACTAACAGCTCTCTAAGTTTAAAAAAAAAAAAAACCCTCTATTCTAGCTCTTAACTAATGATAAGCCTCTACAAACACCGAGTCCCATATTCCACAGAGTTGAATATGCTGTTGTTACTGTTCCTACTGACTAAAAATAAAAGGGGAAAGAGTGGGAAAATAGAAACCTAAAAAGGTTTGTCTAAAACATCAGTGTCAACTGTCAACCACTGCAATCCGGGTAAATGTGCTGAAAACAACCTTTTCCCCTAGAGGCCTAAATCAACCTCAGCCAATGCAGAAATACAAGGATGTAGTACAATGCAGACAGTCTCCATGGGAACCCTAGCTCCATGGGTAATCAAAATAAGCTCCCTGAAGGTATCATGCCCCATGTCTATCTATGGCTCCACACAGACCTACTACCTGAAATTCTTTCTCTTGTTCTCCAAAATTCTTTTCCAAGTGTTACCAGAGAAATCATAAAGCAACCAAATCATGCCATTTCCACACTGAAAATCCACATTCACCATTATCTAGGGCAGAAAAATATTAATCTGGACTCTGTGACGTTTTTGCCAATGTATGAGCCCCTTTAATGCAATGGCACTAAGAAGTCAGACCCTTCACAGTTGAGCAGACCATGAGAGTTCTGCCCACAGGAGGGAACTGATGCCATTATAAAGGGTGAGTTAGGTCTGTCTACCTCTGTGATGTGCAATAAGACAACCTTCAGCAGGTACCAGCACCTTATTCTTACACCTCTCAGCCTTCAGAACCACAGGCCAATAAATTTCTATTCTTTATAAATTACCCAGATGGTTAGATATTGTTACAGAAATAGAAAACAAACTAAAAGTTGAGCACCATGGTACACACCTATAATCCCAGCACTTAGGAGGTGGAAGAGAGATGATCAGAAGTTCAAAGTTTGTTTTCAACTACCTAGTGAATTCCAGGCCAACACAGGTTACATGAGACCCTATCTAAAATTAAAAAAAAAAAAAAAACCTAAGATTTAGACAGAGTCAATCAGGCTAAGTAATCAGACTACGATGCCATACCTCAGGTAAACTAATCAGATCTTTAAGCAACACAGGACACTGCATCTGAGCTGATACTATTTCCTAAAGACCCAAAATATCACTGCCACTCACTATCAGAGTAGGAATGTACAGAGGTCACATGATTAATGGAGTTTTCTCTCAGGACCACCTCATACCCTAGCTGGTCCCCAAACCCATCTTGTTTCATTTTTCCTCCAGTTTCAGCAGCTGACATCATCCCCACACTGGTTTCCTGATCTGTAAAGTGAGGACCGTTATGGTGGGAAAGCCCAGGGGGAAGTTATTAGAATGCTTTTACCTCAAAAAAAAAAAGAAAACAATAAAAACCAAAGGCAACTTGGAGACTGAAGAGATTCCAGTCGGCATGGGAGACACGGGCAATGACTCATCACGCTTCCATTTAACTCACCTATTTGCAAAACATAGGTGGTTCTTGAATAAAGTGGACAATCAAAAGCTGGGCCAGCTACTGGCTCTACCAGCACCTTCTGTACCAGACCAAGCCCACTACTTGAGCAAATTCACACATCTTCTAATAAAGGCCTAAGCCATGATCTGAAGATTGCTTTTCCCTCATACCTGTCTGAACGGCAGGTAAGGAAATGCTGCCTTCTGCTGCTACAGCCAGCAGTGCCCCTCACTGCGTTACTCTGGGTATATCAACTCTTCAGCCCAATATCATAATTCAGTTTGAGAACTCTTGATTGCTTTTCCCTTCCAAAAACAAGTCATACCAGTCCATCACACTGAAAACAGACTTAATGAAACTAGTGAAAAAGCATAACCACTGTAGGCATTTGAAAGACATCTGTGTGACAGAGTATGAAAGAAATCTGTTCTAGTTTGTTTCTCCATTGCTGTGACAAAACACTCTGACCACTACCAACTTGGGGAGGAAAGGGTTTATTTGTCTTACAACTCCCGGGTCACAGTTCATCAGGGAGCTCAAGGTAGGAACTCAGGGCAGGAACTTGGAGGCAGGAGCTGGAGCACAGGCCATGGAGGAATGCTGCTTACTGGCTTGCTCCCTTGGCCCCCGCTCAGCCTGCTTATGCAACACAGGCCCACCTGCCCAGGAGTGGCACCACCCAGAGTGGGCTGGGCCCTCCCACATCACTCATCAATCAAGAAGATGCCCCTCAGACATGGCCACAGGCCAGTCCAATGGAGGAAATTCATCAGTTGAGGCTTGTTCTACCCAGGTGTGTCAAGTTGACAATTAAAGCTATCCAGCACAAAATCCAACACAAGTTCAGGGATCCTCTACCTCAGTGACAGCTCTAGGGTGTGACACATACCAAGATATGCATTTAAGGTGAAGGACAAGGTGTTGTAGCTGGCTATTCCACAACTAGGCCATGTCAGCTACCTGATGGTAGGGTGATGACAATATCTAATGGTTCCCATTGGATGTGAAGGCAGTATAGAATTGCATATCATACAATGGCATCTCAGTCAACAGCAGATCGTGTATACAATGATGGTCCCATAAGATCAGCTCTCCTAGTCTGTGTGAGAACTCTATGGCACTCTCACAGTGATGAACTCACCGAGCACCACGTTTCTCAGAGCATGTCTCCATCATTCAGCAACACACGACTGTGCGTGCAATCTCACTGGGTCACTCTCCATCACTTACCCTGGAACCTACTAAGCTGCTCCTTCTGAGACACAGAAGGCAGGTGCGGGTGGCCATGCAATATGCTCTGCCCTTTAGGTGACTGGATTCGGGGGAATCAAACAATGCTTGCAGTTAAAGTGGCAGGTAGATACACGGAGCCTTCAGCAGCTCTGTACAGGTGAGTCACTACACAGGATTTTAGAATTTTGGAGCAAACATCTACGGACAACTATTTTCTTTTTGAGAAATAGCTCTGGTCATTAAGTAAAGAATGAAGAGTTAGCAGTGGGCCACCAAGATACCATGAGCTGAGGCTGCCCATCACAAAGCAGTTGTTTCAGTTGTTTGCAGCTGACCCACCAAGCCAAAAGGGTCGGCATGTGGTCACACCCCTGGCACAAGTAAGTTACGTGAAGAAGTGAGCTACATGCGTACAGTTCCACTCCTGCTATACAACACTGTGTCTTCTAACCAGCACCTGTGAGTTCGTGGGGAAGTCTGCCAGCAACCGAAAGAAGAGTAGAAGAATAATGCACTTTACAGATGTTCTGAGCTATGGAGGCAGCACCCAAAAGCCAACAGTCACAATACTACAATCCCTTTGTGGAACGTCCCTACAGTGCTCTGCCTGGAAAGGAAGATTGGCACACATGACAACCACCCACTGAGGAGCTGGGACCAACAGCTTTAACAACGGAAAGGATGACGCTTTCTGTGAAGTGCAGGCAAGCCTTCTTCCCCAGCCACTCCTGTCATCAACCAAAAACCCCGAGTCTCTGGTACAGTACCATTTCCTGGATGATCAGCTAGTTACCTGGTCCCAGGGTGATTACACTATCCCCTTTCCATCCCTAAAGGAACAGCACTTTGTCCTTGTTCCTCCATACACACCCACTTATTTTTTCCAGTACTAGGGATTGAACTTTAGGGCCTTGAGCATGCTAGCCAAGTGCTCTCCCACTAAGTTATCCCTAGGCCTCTTTTCACTCTGAGACAGGGCTTCTCTAAGTCGCTCATGCTAGCTTTGACCTCACTCTGTAGCCCAGGCAGATCTTGAATTTGCAGTTCTCCTGCCTTAGCCTCCTTAGCAGCTGAGATTACAGGTCTACATCACTAAACACAGTGTTTTGTTTTTATTAGAATGCCTTGTAAAAATGGCAAGAATGCATTCAAGAGACTTGGTTGAGGTGCCAGCTAGGGGGCAATACTTTGAAGGGCTGGAGCAAGATACTTCAAAAGGCTACATATATCCTGAATCAAGTCCAAAAAATGACATTCATAACCAGGATTCAATGAACAGGTATTAAGGGGTGGGAACGGGAGTGGCAATACTTAACAATATACGCCTGGTGACTTACTAGCAAAAATGTGCTTCCTGTTCCCATGACTGCATGCTCTGATCGCCCAGAGGTCTGAGTGTCGAAAGAAAAAATTCTTCCACTAGAAGCCACAACAATGACTCCACTGAACTGGATCTTAAGGCCTACACTGTGCTGACCATGCTTCTGGACAGATTAGAGAGCTTGCTAATGGCTGGATGACAGATCCATGACCATGCAGGCCTGGAATACAGGAGATCCCTCACATCTCTTAGTATGTATCACACCCTGTCACAGCCAAATCCAGGCAAATTAATCATGGCCTAGGCCCTTCAGGAATGAATGTATGGTCACTTGACCACGTTGAAAGTCATAACCAACTGAGACATGTAAACGGAATGCAGAATGGGGGCTGAGTTGGTGTGACCACATGAGCCATTGCAGAAAGAGAACTGCTCTTATCACCCATGTTTCTTATTTTATTATGACTACAACTGTGATAAAATGTCTCTACTCTCTTCCTTCTCTTATCTCTTTATCATGTAATATGATCATTTTTATGTGTATGAATGTTCTACCTACATGTATGTGAGTGCCCCATGTCATGAAATGCCCAGAGACGCCAGAAGAGGGTGCCAGATCCCAGGAATTGGAGTTAAAGACAGTTTTAGCCACCATGTGGGTGCTGGGAACCAAACCCAGGTCCTCTGCAAGAGCAGTCAGTGCTCCTACCCACTGAGCCATCTCTCCAGCCCCAACATAAGATATTTCTGACTTTGAACATGTAAGGGCTCTTTTGGATGAGGCTAACATTTAATGGGGTCAAGTGAATAAAACAGGAATACTCACGGATAAGCCTCATTCAGTCAATTTCAAGTCCAAAAGAACAGAACTACTGTCCCTTCCTCCAGTTAAGAAGGAAATCTTCCTGACAGGCTGAGACAGTCCTGAGCCTCCATCCTTGAACTCTATCAACTCTACTGATAACTGATACCAGAATTACATGAGCCAATTCACACACTATGTGTTGTGCATGCACATGTGTGTACATATATATTCCACTGCTGGATGTTTCTCTAGAGAACGTGAACAGGACAAGGAACAACTCAAAGGAGAGGGAGGGACGGAAGGAAGAGGGGGGGGAGAGAGGGAGGGAGAGAGAGGGAGAGAGAGGGAGAGAGAGAGAGAGAGAGAGAGAGAGAGAGAGAGAGAGAGAGAGAGAGAGAGAACGCTCCCGTTTAGACGTCTTCAAACAGACTGAAATTAGAAGAGCTGATGCCTGCAACCACTTCAAGGCAACATCAGGATATCATTAACTACTTACAGTTCAAATAATAGTAGGTACTTAGCAAACTTATCAAAAGGGAGAGAGAGTTAAAGGGCGGAAGAATACAGAAAGGAAGGAAAGGAGGAAGGAGGGGAAAGAGCAGAGAGAAGAGAGAATGAAGACGATTAATTCCAGAGAAGGCAAAGGGCAGAAAAGTACCTGTATCTTACCATCACAGGGCAGCTGAGAACTGTTCTGAAAGTTAGAACCAGTCTACATTGGAAGAAAGGTGAACCAAAAATAAACGTGTGGAGGATGTTGTCAACGGTTGAAAGAAGACAAGAAAACTAATTTTCCTCCTACATAAAAACCAAATAGTATTACAAACACATTATCTAAAGACCTGAATCCGCTGGGTACGGTAACCCAAGACTGTAATCTCAGTGCTTGGGAGGCTGAGACAGAAGATTATGAGTTCAAGGACAGCCTGTGCTACATAGCAAAATCCTGCCTCAAAAATAAATAAATAGATAAATAATTACACATACCTAGAAGAAGTAATAAAAACTCAGCCTATAAGGTAGAAGTTGTTACCTCAAATAATGGGAGTATTGGGTAGAACTAGGCTTTAGTTTTTGTAATAAACATTACATAATAATGTAGCTTTTGATATATGGTATTACTTTGATTAAAATGAAATTTTTAAAAGGAAAAACAAAGAAAACTAAAAACACATACTACATATCTATCAGTACAAAAATGGAGAACTAGGGGCTGGCAGATGGCTTAGTGGGTGAAATGCGTGTGCTGCAGATGTGAAGACCTGATTTCAGATTCCTAGAAGCCATGTACAGCGATGGACATCTGTGACCCCACTGCTCCTACAGGCACAGGGAAGGCACAGGAAGCAGAACCCTCAAACACTTGAGGGCAACTAGGCTGTGCACTCACACACATGAACACTGTGAGAACACACACACAAACACACATCACACATACAGAATGTAAAACTAAATCAGAGTCCTCTGAACTAACAGACCACTCTAACGTACTATGACATAAATGTATCAATACAGATAGATCACAAGAACATTTTGAATAATGGATGCAAATACCAGACCCAGGAAAACAGCCTCTATGACTAAAGCCAGGAAGTTAGGAGCTGAGGGCACAGCAGACCAACAAATGTGCTGTGTTTCTCAGCATGAGTGAGGTTCTCGGTACAATCCTCTGTGTATGTGCATGCGTGCATGCGTGTGTGTGTGTGTATGCGTGTGTGTGTGTATGTGTGTAAATATATACTATGTGTGCTGGACAAAATGGAGAGGGGACACTAACTTAATGTGACAGGCCTTAATATAAATGACAGAATACATGAAATCCAGTTGTGAGGGGATGGGCCATGAGACAGTGCTGATGAGAAAAGGGGTATAAAGATGATTAAGATGTTGTTATGACGTACACAAAAGTTCAGTTAAAAAATATTTTTAAAAATAAAATAAAATTGCATTTCCCTATGCAAAAAAATTATTATTACTTGGAGACTGAATTATGAAGTTTAATTAACAGTCTTCAAAAAATAATTATTGGGGCTGGAGACACGGCTCAGCAGTTAAGAACACTGGTTGTTCTAGCAGAACACCCAGGTTCGAATCCCAGCACCCACATGGCAGCTAACAACTGTCCGTAACTCCAGTCCCAGGGGATCCAACTGACCCTTCTGACCTTTGCAGGCGCTGCACTGCACGACACAGGTGCACTTAACTACATGCAGGCCTACTAATTCAATCTTAATCCATGCATATATAATGTTATGTGTATTTGTTATTCATATAATCACATTTATCAGTAATTTTATTTTTATATAAGGAAGAATGCTTTAAAATTTTTTTTATTTAATAAGACATGATTAGAAGAAGCATTTCATTACAGCTTTAACATATTAAGTAACAATTTCCAGAGCAAAGATGCATCTCTTTCAATACTGCCTATAAATTTTTAGGTTCACAGTTGAGTTAATACAGTTATACAATATTGAACTCAGTATAAACCCTATAAGACATAAAATTGTAAGAGGTTTTAACCTTTAAAAAGATCTCCATTTCTTTTTAAAATACACTGTTTCCTACAGAAAAACTACTTTTTAATGCTACTAACACGTAGATGTTTGCACGTATCTCTAATCTCTATGTATCTGATTATTACTAGAACAGTCAGTTACTTTCTGAAATCCTTGGCACCTGAGCATGGATATAAAATCACTGGGTAGATTTCAATGGTAATGTGTTTCACCTCTACTAATAAACATGAAGCAAATTTTTATGCTTCTTCCTCGAATATAACTTTTTTTAAAATTTGCTGATATTTTTCTGTGTATTTCATACAGAACATCCCAAACAATCTTACTCATCTATATACCCATATCCCAAATGCCACCATCCCATAGCCTCCCGCCTCCACTGGAGCCCATATACTCTATGTCATCCCTGTTACTGTCCACTGTGTTGTCGGCACCGCCAGCTGTTCCCAGTGCTTGTCCATCCACTGAATCTATTCAGCCTGTCTAGAGTTCCTTGTTGTAGGAAGATCAGCTCTTCCTCATTTACCAGCAATCAGTTGCAGATATTCCTTTAGATAAGAATGGAGTCTGCTGTTCATTTTCCCAGGTCTACACCTAGTTACTCTCTGGGAGTATCTTGGGCCACCCTGGCCAACAACTCAAAGGTAGGTATCTCCTGTCTGGCATTATTTCTTGTTATGTAGCCTTTAGTTACACAAGTGGACTCTTAAAGAATTATATTGATCCCTTTAATCTTTGGTTATACAGTTGGCCCAAATTAACCAATTTATTTTACTCTTAAGTTCATTTGAGGGTCTGTTCCTCAGGGGTCACATGGGACTGGGAGAAGCCCCTGGCTACTTTCCTCTACCAGTTCCATCTATGTGAAAATAAGTCAAAGACCCTGCTTGATCATGGCTCACTTCACTTGGAAGCATGGAGGAAATGTTTACTCTGTGTTGACCTTCCTCTTTGTAGACTAGACACTGGTTCAAGTCCATTTGATGGGGTCTCCATGGCCTCCTTGATCAAGAGGACAGGTAACACACCACAGTTACAGGATATTTTGAGAGATGCTCACAGTCCCCTGGAGCTTAGGCGACCTAGGAGGGCAAGGAGCAAAAACTGTCCTTTATGTCCCCCTGACCAAGTATGGCTGTTAGACATCTAAGGTTAGTTCCACCAGTATGGTACTTTAATTACCATGTGCTATGTAGATAAAGCTTGGGCAAAGACCAAATGTTCTCAGATAAACCTTTCCTAGATATGTATCATATTCCTTGAGCTAGTTGTATGTATAATTTGTCAGTAGGTTGTTGGACTAATATGGTTTCCTCTGGTTTTTTAAAACTAGCTAGGCATTATTTATCTCTCACATTGTCTGACCCTTCCACCATGGTTTCCCCATTTAAAGTGACCCCATTTTTCCCCTTTCTCCCTTAATAATACCCTTCTCCTATGGTCCTATCTCTCTTGAGCTCCTTCTTTCCCTTTACCCCCTGGGTCCCTTGTAAAACCTTCCCTCCCCCACAACTTAAAATAACCCCATTTTTATCCATAGCTCCCTTATTAACACCTGTTTCCTACTGTTCTTCTCTTTCAGATTCTTTTCCTTTACCTCCCTGGTTCCTTTTCATTATCCTGGTTCCTGTAGTTATATGTGGATATATGCTCATTTATAAGGATTTGGTGCTAGGATCCACACATGAGGGAGAACATGTGTCGTTTTGGGTTTTGTTTTCTTTCTGAGTCTGTGTTACTTCACTTAGTATAACAGTTTCTAGTTCTATCCATTTACCTGAAAATTTCATTTCATCTTTCTTTTCTGCTGAGTAAAACTCCATCATATAAATGAACTACATTTTCATTACTCACTTGTCTGTTGAGGGACACTTAGGTTGCTTCCCTCTCTTAGCTATTGTGAAAAGGGTAGCAACAAACATGGATGTACAAGTGTCTCTGCAATAGGATGAGTTCTTTGGGTATATGCCAAGGAGTGGTATAACTGGGTCAAATGGTAGGTGCATTTGTAGTTTTTTAAGAGTTTTCCATACTGCTTTCCATAGGGGTTGAACAAGTTTGTAGCCCCACCAGTAGTAGATGAGTGTTCCCCTTTCCCCAGATTGTCACCAACATTTGGTATCACTTTTTCTCTTGATCTTAGCCAGTCTGACAGGGGTAAGATGAAATCTTAAAGTAGTTTTAATTTGCATTTCCCTAATTACTAGTGATATTGAACATCTTTTAAGATGTTTCATAGCCATCTTTACTTCTTCTTTTGAGAACTCTCTGTTCAGCTCCTTAGGCCACCTTTTAATTGGGTTACTTCCTTTCTTCATTCCTTGAGTTCGTTATATATTCTGGATGTTAAACCTGTCAGATGTGTTGCTAGTGACCCATTCTTTGGGTTTTCTCTTCACTTCCTTGGTTGCTTCTTTTGATGTACAGAAGCTTTTTAGTTTAATGAGGTCCCATTAGTTGATTCTTGACCCTGTTTCCTCAGCAACTGATGTCTGGTTTAGAAAATCCTTTCCTACACCTATATCTTTTAGGTTTTTCCCAATGTTTTCTTCTAACAGTTTCAGAGTTTCAGGCTTTACATTGAGATCTTTCATCCATTTGGAATTGACTTTTGTGCAAGGTGAAAGATAGGGGTTTAGTTTCATTCTTCTACAGGTGGAGATCCAGTTTTACCAGCACCATTTGGTGAACATACTATCTTTCCTCCAGTGAATGTTCTTGGCCCCTTTGTCAAATATCAGGTGGCTGAAATTGCATGTACTCATATTTGGGTCTTCAATTGTGTTCCATTGATCTATGGGTCTATTTTTGTGCCAGTACCATGTTGTTTTTATTACTATAGCTCTGTAACTCAGTGTAAAGTCTGGTATAGTAATTCCTCCAGCATTTCTCTTAGTGCTCAGGGTTGCTTTGGCTATCTGAGGTCTTTTGTGCTTCCATATGAATCTTAGGATTTTTTCCAATGCCGTGAAAAATTTCATGGGGATTTTGATTGGCACTGCATTGAATCTATAAACGGCTTTTGGTAGGACAGTCATTTTCACAGTATTGAGTCTTCTAATATATGAGCATGGGAGGTCCTTCCATCTCCTGGTATCTTGCTCTATCTCTTTCTTCAAAGATTTAAAATTTTCACTGTAGAGATCTTTAACGTTTTTGGTTATGTTTATTCGTAAATATTTTTTTCTGAGGCTATTGTGAATGGAAGGATTCCATGAATGATCTCACATATATATATATACACACTATTGTGAAAGGGAGTGTTTCCATGTACTCTTTCTCTGATTGCTTGTTACTGGTATATAGACTTTTGTAGATTAATTTTGTAACCTCCCACTTCACTGAACGTGTTAATAATTTCTACGAGTTTTCTGCTGGAATTTTCGGCATCTCTTAGGTATAATATCATATCATCTGCGAAAACGGATAATTCTATCTCTTCTTTTCCAATGATTACTCCTTTAATTTCCTGCTCATCTTATTGTTCTAGCAAGAGTTTCAAGCACTATGTTCAAAAGGAGTGGAGATAGTGGACAGCCTTGCCTGGTTCCTGATTTCAATGGGAATGCTTCCAGTTTTTCTCCATTTACAATGATGTTGGCTGTGGGTTTGTTGTATATGGCTTTACTTATGTTGAGGTATGTTCCCTCCAGTCCAATTCCCTCTAGGACTTTGAACATAAATGCATGTTGAATTTTGTCAATGGCCTTCTCTGCATCTATTGAGATGACCATGTGGTTCTTGTCTTTGAGCCCATTTATATGATTTATGACGTTTATTGACTTATTTATATTGAACCATCCCTGCATCTCTGGGATAAAGCTGATTTGACCATAGTGGATGATCTTTTTGATGTGTGTCTGTATGCGGTTTGAAAGTATTTTGTTGAGAATTTTTGCCTCTATATTCATTAAGGATATGGGTCTACTTTTCTTTTTTGGTTGTATCTTTAACTGGCTTTGGTATTAGAGTGATGCTGGCTTCATAGAAGGAATTTGGAAGTTCTCCCTCCATTTCTATCTTTTTGAATAAATTAAGCAGTATTGGATGTAGATCTTCTTTAAATGTCTGGTAGAATTCTGCTGTAAATCCATCTGGTCCTGGGTTGTTTGTTTGTTTGTTTGTTTGTTTTTAGCCAGGAGGTTTTGTATTACTGTTTCAATTTCCTTATGTGTTATGGGCCTGTTTAAGGTGTTAATTTCTTCTTGGTTTAGTTTTGGTGGTTCCCATGCTTTCAGATACCTGTCCATTTCTTTTACATTTTCAAATTTAGTAGTGTACAGGTTTTTAAAGTATTCTCTTAAAATGTTCTGGATCTTTTTGGTGTCTGTTGTGATGTTACCCCTTTCATCTCTGATTCTGTTGATTTGGAGGTGCACTTTCTTTCTTTTGGTTAACTGGGCTAGTGGTCTGTCATCTTATCTTTTCAAAGAAAAGAACCAGCTCTTTGATTTGTTGATTCTTTGTATTGTTTTCTATGTTTCAATTTCATTAATTTCTGCCCTGATTTTTGTTATTTCTTCTTGTCTGCTGGGTTTGGGTTTTGTTTGATGTTGCTTTTCATATGTGTTGAGTTGCAATGTTAAGTAATTTGTGTTCATTCTGTATCATGGGGTTCCTCTAAGTAGTTCTCATGTAGAATGCTTCTATAGAACCGATGGGGATTGGTGGGGAACATATTGTTTTGGTTTTTCATATTATTTGTATTTTTTCATTGTGGTCTGGGCATGTATTCATCATTCAGGAGTGTGTTGTTTAATCTCCATGTGTTCATGTGGTTACTGGAGTTTCTTCCGGCGTTGATTTTAAGCTTTATTGCATTGTGGTCTGATAGAATGCATGGAATTACTTCAATCTTTTTGTATTTGTTGAGGTTTGTTTTGTGCCCCAGTATATGGTCGATTTTGGAGAAAGTTCTATGGGGTGCTGAATAAAAAGTATATTCTTTGGTGCTTGGGTGGAATATGTGGTAGATGTCTGTTCAGTCCATTTGACATATGGTATTGTTTAATTCAGATGTCTCTCTGCTAATTCTCTGTCCTGTTGACCTATCTAATGAACACAATGGGGTACTGAAGTCCACCACTATTAATGAGTTGGGATTAACCTGGGTCTTAAGTCCTGTAGTACTATTTTTAAGAAGTTGGGTGCACCAGAGTATGGTGAATATATGTTCATGATTGTAATATCTTCTTGATCAATTGTTCTTTTGATCAGAATGAAGTGGCCCTCTTTATCTCTTCTGATTAGTTTTAGTTTGCAGTCTATTTTGTCAGATACTAGAATTGCTACGCCTGCTTTTTTCTTAGTGCCATTTGCTTGGTATATTTTTTCCATCCTTTCACCTTAAGGTCGTGCCTGTCCTTGAAAGTGAAATGAGTTTCTTGCAGACAACAAAAAGATGGGTTTTGTTTCTTAATCCATTCAACTATTTTGTGTCCTTGGACTGAGTAGTTCAGTCCATTGATAATTTAAAGTTATTAATGAAAGATGTGTATTGAATCCTATCATTTTTATTTCTGTTCACATTCTTGGTGTAGTTGTGCATTTCCACAGTTATACCTTCATTAAGTTTCTTTCACTAATCCCTTGGGTATAGTCATTCCTTTCTTCAGCTCTTTGTATTGCTTCAAAATTCTCTGAAGGGCTAGTTTTGTGGACATGAATTCTTTCAGCCTATTTATGTCATGGAAGATTTTTCTTTCCCCTTCGACTCTAATAGACATTTTGGCTAGGTAAAGTAATCTGGGTTGGCATCTGTGGTCATTTACAACTGGGAATACTTTGGTCTAGGCTCCTCTGGCTTTCATAGCTTGTGCTGAAAAGTCAGCTGTAATTCTGATGGGTTTTCCTTTATATGTGACTTGTTGTTTTTCTTTTGCAGCTTTCAGTATTGTCTCTGTTCTGAACGCTTAACGTTTTTACTATGATGTGCCATGGAGAGTTTCTTTTCTGGTCTTGTCTATTTGGTGTTCTATAAGCTTCTTGTATTTCTATGGGCATGTCTTTCTTTAATTTGGAGAAATTTTCGTCTATGATTCTGTTGAAGATCTGGTCCATGCCATTATCCTTAGATTCTTCTCCTTCCTGTATGTCTATGATTTATAAGTATGATCTTTTTATGATGTCACACAATTCCTGCATATTCCATTCTTGTGTTTTCTTAAATTTTTCATAATCTTTGCTTGAGTGGTCTAATTCATCCACTTTATCTTCTAGTCTTGATATTCTGGTTTCCATTTCATTCATCCTATTGGTGAGGCTTTCTCCTGTCATTTCTAACTGGCTTACTGAGTGTTTCACTTCCTTCTTCATTTCAGCCTGAACATTCTTCAATATTTCTAACTCTTTTCTGAATTCATTCAGAAGTTTATCCCTATCTTCTTTCAGTTCTTTGATTTCTTTGCATGCTCCTTAAATTCACTGAATTCTTTTATCATGTTTACAATTGTTCTTTTGAGTTCCATTTCCTGTGTTAACTCTAGGGGGTTCTCATCGTACTCCTCTAGAGGACTGGTGGTACTTGGTGGGGATATGTTATTTTGATTTTTTCATGTTATTATTTTTTCTCTGTGACTTTGACATGTGGATTTCTTTTGTAGATTCTGGTTCTTGTGTGAGATTCAATCCTTCCTTTGTTGAGTTTAGGTCTGCTTTTTTTATAAACTTTATGTGCCTTTGTGGTTTACTTGTTGGGCATGAAAAGCTGGTTGGTCTAGGCTTCAGGTTCTGTCTTTTGATTTTATATTAGAGCAGCCAAATTGCTTTCGTCTTGCTGCTCAGTAGTTCCCAGAGGCCCAAGTCAGATGAGGATCAGATGCTCTCAGGCTTTCTCCTAAGGTCTGGATCCCTCCAGGAAAGATGCTGGCCTCGGGAATTTGAGGGCTGGGCTGGCCTGGGAGCAGGGCCCAGGAAAGAACTGGCCCCCATGGATGCAAAGGGAGGTGGGGGTGAGAAGACACCTGAGGGCTCCTGGGGACTACAGGGAGGAATTGGGTTGGTCTGGATGCAAAGGGTCAGGAAGGGTGGGGATTCTGGGCTAACATGTCAGTCCATGGGTCTAGGGTGTCACAATAAGAGATGGGCCAGTGCCTCTGCTAGGAGGAGAGATGGGGTAGGGGGGCTGGGAGGGTAAATGGGGCTGGGGGAGTCAAGGCGCAGTGGGTGCAGCACCCAAACTTACCCAGGCAGGCAGCTGGCTCCAGGAGCTATGGGGCTATGGGGCTCTAAATTTATATTTAAACCTATGTTTTACCATCTGCTTAGTGTATATTATTACATGTACTTGTAAAATTATATTCATTTACATAACATTGATTTTGTATATATTTTAACATATAATTCATAAATATGTATTTTGAGATAAAAACAATCAAAACAATTAGGACTGCCTTACTTGAACCAAAGATGACCTGACACTGAGCATCGTAGGACTGGCACATGCCATTGTAACAGTAGGCCTTATTGCTCTGGCAAGGGTACCCGTTCTGAACGAAGACATCTGGCTGGCAGAACTGGGAGGAGCCATTGCAGTACTCGGGAACATCACACTCACTGGTTTTTCCTCTGCACAAAGACCCTCCTGGAAGGAACTACGGGAACAAGATTCAAATTAAAGAGCGGTATCAGTATCATCTCCACAAATTCATCATATTTGAAAGCACAGCATAGGTATAAAGGTCCTAATGATAACAAAAGATCAAATTATCTAATAGGAAAGTGAACAAAAGTCAGTAACAAGCAATTCCTAAACATTATAGATGAAAAAACAATCTCATTGGTAATCAAAGAAATTCAAATTAAGTAAAAATACAAGAACACCTCAGAACTACTATACTAACTAGAATTATAGTGCTTGGTAGTAATCCATGTTAGCATAAAGAAAAAGTTAGGGAGGCTGGGGAATGGCTGAGGGGTAAGTGCAGGTGCTCAAGCAAGAGGACCTGACTTCAGGCCCTCAGCACCCAGGTAAAAGCCGGGCCTGGCAGCATCTCCAAGCATGGGAAGTGGAGACAGGAATATCCTGGGGCTTACTAGTCAGCCAGTCTAGCCAGTCCGCGAACCCAGGTTCAGTGCTGAGGTTACAAATGCATGTCAGTGTTCTTTTTAATGAATGAATTCCTGGAATCAAACTTGGGTCCTCTTTACCAACTAACTCCCCAGGCCCTAATTGTCTATACTCTAAACTTTGGTAGTTTTGAATTACCTCTTAACAAATACAAATTACTTGAAAAATCAAGGAAAGAAATATTGGGGATATATCTCAGTGACAGTGTTTACCAGGCAAGGGCAAAGCCCTAGATTTAATTTCCAGTACCAAAAACAAACAAAACAAACAAACTGAATAGACATGTATCATAAAGAAAAGTTTTAAAGTGCATGTGATATAAAATAGAAAATGACCACATAATTAAAATGGCATTTAGAGGTCTCAGAAGAAAAATTTCGATATATCGATTTTTCCTCCAGATAGGGAGAATTCCTTGCCTGGCAATCCTTACAACAGTCGCCATATGCACATTCAGCAAATGACTTGAGCTTACAAGTGCTTCCTTCACAGCATGGGTCCAGTTCACACTCCTGCAAACAGAAGATGATGCTGTAAATAAACAAGTCACTGACATGAACAGCCATCCACAAGGTTCCTTTCCTGTCCTACAATATGTTTCATTCCAAACTACCCATAAAAGTAGTCTCTACCCACATGTCCCAACTGTGCTTCTAGGCTGATCAACCCCTAGCTACAAGTATTTAGGTCTCAATATATTCCAAAAGACTGCCTTAGACTGCTCTTAATATCGTAAGATACCACAGACTGGGGCACTTAAACCACAGTTTGAAAGCTGGTAAGCCAAGATAGAGTTCTCACAAAGTGTCCCAGAGATGCTGGCAGCCGGCTGCCCTGTGCTGACGAGAGCAATTCTCAGTGCTGCCAAGATGGAGTTCCCACAAAGAGTGTCCCAGTGACGCTGGCAGCCGGCTGCCCTGTGCTGATGAGGGCAATTCTCAATGCTTCCACTCAGTGAGAACACTCCAGAGATGGCTGGGGCCTCTTCTAAGGATGGTAATCTCGTGGATCAGGGCTCCACCCTCCAGTTCTTATTTATCCTAATTATTTCCTCAGAGACACCACTGCCAAACACCACTGTGTTGGTAGTTACACCTTTGACACATGAACTCTGAGCGACATAAATACTCACTCTGTGATTACGTGTTTATGAGCACAAAGCAGCAAGCATCCATGGATGCTTTTCTCTTCGAGCTCAGGCTCTGACTACTTATGAGTGACTCTGCTCTAGGTGGGCACTCTATTCCCAGTGCCCTGCACATGCTAAGCACACGCTTCACACCTAGCAGCACTGTTCTGGGCTTCCTGTGGGCCACCACAGTGATGTTTCCCCTACAACCTCCCACCCACATTGACACCTGTGTTCATACAGCAATCTTAGTGTCCTGATTTTTATACTGTGCAAGCCTTACGAGCTGTCACTGGGAAGACGGGCAGAGGAACAGTGGGAATTTGCAATTTGTCAGCCTACAATTATTTCATAATAAAATTAATTTTTCTATTAACTCAACATATGACTATTTTACATGTCTATGAGATAAAAGTGTGATATTTTATATATTGAATGTGCACTGATCAAATCAGAGTATTTCGAATTTCTATCTTGCAATAAAAATAAGCATATTATAAAATAAGTAGACCAGGCGTGGTAGCACACACCTTTAATCCCAGCACTCAGGAGGCAGAGACACGTGGATCTCTGTGAGTGCAAGGCCAGCCTGGTCTACATAGCAAGTTACAGTCCAGTCAGGGCTACACAGACCTTGGCTCAAGAAACAAAAAGAAAAAAAGAGAAATTACAAAACAGGGACTGGAGAGATGGCTCAGTGGTTAAGAGCACTGGCTGTTCTTGCAGAGGACCTGGGTTTGATTCCCAGCACCCACATGGTAAATAACAACCATCCATAGTTCCAGTTCCAGGGATTCAATTCCCTCTTCTGACCCCCATGGACACTGCATGCCTATGATGCACACACATACATGCAGGCAGAACACTCATGCACAGAAAAACAAACAACTTTTAAAAATAATAAAGACAAATAAACTGCAATCTAGACCTTCAAACCGTTAAGTCAAAATGGATCATGAGCCTACATTAAAAACCTGGGACTATGAAACTTCTAGGAGAAAACATGTGCAAGTTGGGAGTGTTTGCTCATCTTTAGACTCTGAAGCTCCAGTCACAGAAGCACAAAGTGGCAAAACCAATCCCACCCACATGCAAAAGCTCTGCTCTTCCAAAGACACTGCACACTATTAAGCAAGACGTAACTTGCAGAAACATTTACAAATTAAGTATCTGACAAAAGACAGATATATTCAGAATATATAGAAAATATTCTCAAAACTCAGTAACAAATAATTAACTTTTAAAATGGAGGTCAAGGAGCTGGAGAGATGGCTTAGTGATTAAAAAGTGTTTGCTATTCTTACAGATGATCCAATTCAATTTCCATCACCCATATCTGGTGGCTCACAGCTGCCCCTTACTCCAGCTCCTGGAGGGTCCAAGACCTAATTCTGGCCTCCACAGGCACCAGCACACACACACACACACACACACACGTGTAATATACTCACACATATACATAAACAAAAATAAAATAGGAGTAAAGAGTTAAACAGACACCACAAGATACATGGGTGGCAAACAAGCACATAAAAGCCTGCTCAACAGCCCTGCACAGTAGGGGGACAGTCAAGCCTTCATGAGGCATCACTTCCCACATGGCAGGGTGACCCAGGGTAAAAGGACGGCCCACAGAGCTGGCGAGGACATGGCAGAGCTAGAACTCACACAGGTGACAGGGTAAGGAATGTGCGAGCACTTCGAATGCAGTTAGAAAGCTTCTTAAAAGTCAAACACACAAGGGCTTGGAGAGAGGGCTCAGTAGTTAAGAACACTGGGTTGTCTTGCAGAGGACCTGGGTTCAGTTCCCTCATGGCAGCTAACAACCATTCTTAACTCCAATCCCAGGAGAGCCAACACCTTCTTCTGGTTTCCACAGGCATTGCGTGACATGGCTGCTCTTACATACATTCAGGCAAAATGCTCATATACATAAAAGAAGAATAAATAAATAGTTCAACATACAACTACCATGATACCAAACATTCCATTCCCATTTCCCCCAAAAGAAATAAATAGCAAAGTCCATGTGAAGGCTATGTGTACAGACATGCTCTAGAGTGTGATACCCAGAAACAGAAAATTGCTTAAATATCCATCAATACACGTGAACACATAAACAAGCCACCATATATTCCTACTGCTCAGCAATAAATGATGGACTACTGGGACAACTGTGGCATGAGTGAACCTCAAAAAAAATCACACCGAGTAAAAGAAGCAGAAGAATTCACATAAAACTCTACAAAGTGAATACTAATGCATAGTGACCAAAAGTCTGTGGTCCCTAAGAAAAATGGGAGCATAAGAGGGGGGGGAGAGAAGTGATTATCAAAAGGGCTGGGATATAGCTCAGTGGGAGAACACCTGCCTAGCATGAACAAGATATGAGGGACACACACACACACACACACGAGAGACAGAGAGACAGAGAGACAGACCCTAACACAATCAGTCACAAGTCAAGTACTCACATCACAATAAAATTCTTCTAAGATGGAATTCCCAAAATAAAGTCAACACTTACAAATGTACATACCATATATTCTATAAATGTATAAAATCTAAAAGAAATAAATACAGCAAACAAATTAGAATAGCATGTTGTAGAGAACCAAGTAAAATACTGAGGTATATAAAGCTAGTCTTACTTGGCTATTTGAAACTTTACACCAAGAAAAAAACTGTATTTGAAGGTCAGGAAGTGGTCTGTTTGCTTGTTTGGTTGGTTGTTGTTTTGCTTTTTAGGCAGGGTCTCACTGTGTAGCCTTGCTGACCTGGAACTCACTATGTAGACCTGGCTGGTGTGGAACTCAGAGATCCACCTGCCTCTGCACCCCAAGTGCTGGGATTAAAAGTGTGTGCCATGAAACCCAGCAGGGAGTGCTTTTTGAAAGAGCAATTTTATAGTGAGACAGTTCAAGAAGTAAACAAGTACCGTTTCAGTAAGTGTGGTGGTAAGCAGCTGGAAGGAAACAAGACCAACAGGTATTTAAGGAGAAAGACCACCAAAAAAGGCTGGAAGGGAGACAGTCGTTATATCTTCATTTTGAAATTGGGCCTGAGGACATTTATCAGTGGCAGAGCATGTGCTCTGCATGTGTGAGGTCCTGGGTTCAATTCCCAGAGTGAAAAAAAAATATAACCAATAAGAATTAAAAATAACCTCATTAGGCCTCACTCACCTCACTTGAAAACTAAAAATGTCAGTCTCTTAGGCTTGCTATAGAAATCACACTAGGAAAATCCTTACAGAAGTCCAGGGCATACAGCAATCATGGAGGAATAGAAATGGCTTCATCTTACGATACAGGCAGACTTTCAGGACCAGGTTGGTAAGGCCAGGAAAAGAAAGAAAGCAAAGCGACTTCCGCACAACTTCCCAAGTGTGTTCAAAACTTAATGGCGCCTGAGAGGAAAGGGCTTAATGGGCCATTGAGAGGAGTACGGCTCGACAGCAGTCATGACGGAGGTGGACATCACCGAGGACCATGGGGCCAGAGCCACAGAAGATTCCCAAGGGGAGAAGGAAGCTTTGAGTGGCAAGGTCTGACACGAGGTCTGAGGGGGGGCCACTGCGGCTCTCAGTGAGTCCAGCTGAAGACCCCTTCCACAGCAGCAGTGCCAGGGCGGAGCATCTAGTAAAGAATTGACCAACTGTTTAAACAAGCAAGCTAAGGACCATAATAAAAATAAAGACAAATAAGAAAATAAGTAAAAACAGAAGGATGGCCCGGGTGCTTTCCTCAAATCATGGCACTGCTGGTCAGACCCCTGGATGGCCAGACCCAGAAACACATTCGGACAGACGAAGCAGTAGTCTTCCCTTCATCTCAGCTCCCCTGCCAGAGGGGCTCAAAAACAGTGGCTTATATTTGCGAATCTCATACTGACTTCAGAGAGCAAAAGTGGAAACAACTGACCTTTGGAGTGCCACAGTCACACTCTTCCCCAGGATCCACCAGCTTATTACCACAGAAGGGTGCACTGTAGGCTTCGTCAGGCTTCGGGACATTGAGAAGGCAGGCTCCTCCTTTGTTTAAAGTTAGTTTCTCAAAGTCCTCTGCACTGCAGCTGCTGAAGTTTCTGGAACCTCTACAATAAATATTAAGAAAAGGCTCTTGTGTCATAGCAATTGTTCAATTTTGAAACTTCAAGTCATGTCCTTAACCATCAAGAAGGAAATACTGTAGATGGCAGGAAGTAAACAGAAGAAAGCAGAAGTGACAGTCAGTTCCCACCAAGAGACACGGCTACTACTGCAGCTACTATGTGGTTCGCTACTTTTGTTATTATGTGTTCTACCTCCATGAAAATACATTCCAAATGTATCATTTACACTGAAGCACAAAATCAAAATTCTCACAATCCACAAAGACCTTAAAAACCTACCTGGGCTTATGCAAAATTGAGCTTTATGTAGTTAACATACCAAAAGCTCAAATACTAGAAGTATGTAAATGTTTCCCCAGCGATTTGTACTCTACAAGGTGATGCTTTGACCTTCCCCTGCCCCCAACTCATTCATCGGGAGCCATCTAAAACCATGAGTGGGCAAGTCCAGCACAGCTGATCCACAGTCACCCTGAGGCAGCTGGCACAGTGCAGAAAATAATGTCAGCAACTCTTATGCCAGTTCTTTAGTTTGACCTTGAAATATCTTTTATGGTAATTCCTGAGAATAGTGGCTAGTACCCTGAAGGTTAGGTGAGCTTTAAGAAACTATCCAACCTGAGCTAGGCACGTGAGTCAAACAAGTGCAATTCTGATATGCTGTGTCTGGGTTTGTTTGGTTGTCACTGTATTATTTTCTTTTTCTTAAGATACTGATTTACTCAATAATTACAAAATATTGCCAGGTAGTCCTATTGACTATTTTTACCTTTGAAAACTAATAGGAAGTAAACCTTTATCCCACGTATCTTTGAGAAACCCAGATCACATTAAAATTACCTGGGGTAGTTCTGTTATCTACTAGCTAGCTATCATCTGAACTTTTAGTGTGATATCCAGATGTCTTTATCCCTCTGTGGAAAGGAGGGTAGTGACTGCAGTGTGGATGGATGAGTGCACTCCAATTACTTAGACATTTGCAACACTTACACTGTCGTGTATGGGTTTGTGTTCATAGATGTGCATGCAGAATAGAATACTGCCGGGCATGGTAGTGGGCGCCTTCACCTAGCACTGGTCTCTGAGGAAACTAGGCCAGCCTGGTTTCCACAGTGGGTTCCAGGCAAGCCAGAGCTATACAGTAAGATTAGAGTGATATAGTAGTAACATTGTCAGGAAAGGTTAGGGGAACAATAAGCTGAGGTGGTTGCAGTTTCAAAAGTAAAGTCAGGACAAGCACTTCGTATACCAAGACACTTCAATCAAACCTGAAAATCTGGGAAAATTACAGAAAGAATGAACACTGACTGGCAGAGCCATGCACAGGGCACGGTCAGTGAGCAAATGAGCAAGACCTGATGAGGAGGGCCAGAAGAGGCCGCAGTGAAAACATGGCCTGCAGTGAAAGGAGTCTGGGAATGGACCTGAGGACACACAAGAAACAGGACACAGCTGCCATGCAGACAGGAAGACCACAAGAGGGTTCTCACAGGACCCACCCACCAATAACAAGACAGACTGGCATCACTGGAGTCAGGAAGCACACTGTGCATTTGAAACAAGCATGTGAGAATAAACGAGACATCAAGGCTGCCTGCGAGAGTACGGTGCTGAGACACAGGAGGAAGGTTAGCATTAGCTAAAACAGGGAAGTCGGTCGGCAGATCAGAGCTTAGGAGGGAGAACAACGTATGAGACCATTAGCCATCAAGTGAAAACATTGAACATGGAGTATGCAACCCTTGCTTGATAGGAAAGGGAGGCAGCACTCTAAACAGGTTGGCAAACATCGGCTTCCTCCATTGACTGTGGCCACTGCTGGTCCTGCCACACCATTCACACATGATGTCTGTAAGAAGGCATCAATTAAAGCCCAGTGGCAGCAGCTGTGCCAGCACCCATCTATCCTACACCTGAGACCCTAATTACGATCTGCATAAAGCCTATGACCTGTAAACAGCTGTTTCAAGAATCTTGTAGTTTACACCCATTTTCTTTTAAACAATGTTTCAAAGTTTGAGTCTTGAGCAAGGTAACAAAAAAAAAAAATCAGTTTCAACTTGAAGTTACTGTAGCACTGAAAAATCCTGAAATCATGAGCTCATAGGGTTCTTCACACATCAGACAGGAGATGGGACTTTATAAACATAACCTAATATTGCTGCAATAAAGCCTTAAAGACTGAAGTCACAGGAAAGAGGCCCCTCACTGTCCCTGGATGGCACCCACAGAGAGCATCATCTTTCAGAAACAGTTAGGGTATGCCCATCCTCTGCCTGTCCCCCACAGTATACAAGTTGTGGTTTCAAGCATCTCCCCCTCTTTTCTCACTAGGTAAACCTGAAAACTACTTCAGAATGAAATTGACAATGAAGGAAATGATCTATCTACCAGGAAATTACAAAACAATCACTTGTCATGACTCAACATATCAGAATATGTTTCAAGAACCCAGGGACTCCCAGTGTTCAGCAGATTAAGAAAAACAAGCACCTGATTATGAAAGAGGGACAGATTTAGAAAAGAAAACCATCTCTCAACCCTCCTCATCCTCCTCTTTGAACAGGTCTCACAATGTAGCACAGGCTGGCCTCAAACTGGCCATCCTCCTGCCTCAGTGTCTTAAGTGCCACCACTTCTCATGAAAAGCTCCAACCAGGAAGAACTCTTGACACTTTCGGGAATCCAAGAGCAGAGCTTGAGAACAACACACCTCGGCCAATATCACAAAAATTGAAATTTGGGGGCCGGAGAGATGGTTCAGTGGTTAAGAGCACTGGCTCTTTTGGCAAAAGACCTGGGTTCAAATCCCAGCACCCGCATGGCAGCTAACCACTGTCTGTAACTTCAGTTCCAGGGGATCCGACAACCTCTTCTGTCCTCCCCGAGCACTGCAGGACACTTACCTACACACAAGCAATACACGCATACACATAAAATAAAAATAATAAATAAAATTTTAAAAATAAAGATAATTTTAAACAATTGAAATGTTAATATGGCAAATTTCGAGAGTCACCAATGAAACTCTTTGACTGTAAGAGACAAGATCTGTAAATGAACTTATTAAGCCACTGAGGCAAGAAAAATACAATAAAAATGTATCCAGCAGCTGGGCAGGGTAGGCCATGCTTATAATGCCAGAACTCAAGAGGCAGAGGCAAGATAAGGTCAGCTTGGCCTACACAGTACGTTCCAGGTCTGCCAGGGCTATATACTGAGTTTCTGTTTCAAAACAACAACAAAAGCATCCAAATTGAGAAGGGAAACAAAAAATGTCCCTGTCTGTAAATGAAATGATCATTAATACAGAAAAATGTAAACCCACAAGACTGTTATGACTAATAAGTAAACTAAATAAAATTGTGGAGTATAAAACCGACACACACACAAGATCAACTGCATTTCTACACATTAACAACAAACTATCCAAAAGAGACTGTAAGAAAATGGGGCCAAAAACAACGAAATACGTGAGACGAGACAATGAAGTAGAAGACGTACACCCTAAAACCCACAAGCTGCTGCAGGAAGAAATCAGAGAGGAAGCAACGAGTGGGAAACCGTCCCGTGCTGTGGGCTGGGATATGGGACGCTACCCAGATTATCAAATCAATCCAAACAGGTAATGGAATTCTTATCAAAATTCCAATGCCTTTAATTCCAGCACTTAGAAGGCAGGGGCAGGTGAATCTCTGTGAGATCGAGGTCAGCCTGGTCTACATACTAAGTTCCTGGAGGTTGGGGCTAGGGAAGACCCTATCAAAAAACAAATAGCAACCAAAAAAATTCCCATGCCATTTTAAACAAAATTTTTCAATTCTAATATTCCCCTTACACCACAGAGGACTGTGAGTTGTGGAAACAATCTTAAGAACAAAACTGAGAACATCACATGTCCTCATTTCAAAGTACATCACTAAGCTACTATAATTAAAGCACCATGGTTCTGCACAGACAGATTAATAAAACATAACACAGAACGGGGAATCCCTGAGCATATGCTCAACTGATCTTTGATCCAAGGAGCCAAACTCACGGAATAGGAAAAAAAAAAAAAAAAACTCGACAAGTAATGAGGTTAGGAAAATGCCTATCTATATGCAAAACGTGACCTGGGGACTTATCTCAAAACACAGGCAAACAGTGGCTTGAATAAATTAAAGATTTAAATGTAAGATCCGACTTTGTAAAACTGCATGGCCTTGGCTGTAGCAGGGACTTCGTGCATACACAGCACACAACCACCAAAGGAAAAACACACCGGTAGCGCCACCTCCACCCAAAGACCTGTGAGGCATGAAGACCCAGACACACACACACACACACACACACACACACACA
>NW_008330293.1:279076-320533 GCF_000622305.1 Nannospalax galili | reverse complement strand
TCTTTAATACTGCACATCAAGGAATGCAAAGGATACAAATTGCTATGGTGTATAAATTGCTGAAAAGTAAGATATTTTCATCTAGGTCCAAGAAGTCATGTTAAATTCAAGGTTCTAACCAGAGAAAAGAAAGAAAAGGAAAAAAAAAAAAAAAAAACTCGACAAGTAATGAGGTTAGGAAAATGCCTATCTATATGCAAAACGTGACCTGGGGACTTATCTCAAAACACAGGCAAACAGTGGCTTGAATAAATTAAAGATTTAAATGTAAGATCCGACTTTGTAAAACTGCATGGCCTTGGCTGTAGCAGGGACTTCGTGCATACACAGCACACAACCACCAAAGGAAAAACACACCGGTAGCGCCACCTCCACCCAAAGACCTGTGAGGCATGAAGACCCAGACACACACACACACACACACACACACACACACACGCCCCTCCCCACCCCCCACCCCAGTACAAGTTGGTACCAAACTCCATCAAAAACACCTACGATTTAACAGCAAACACCAGGGGATCTGAAGGACATTTCCCCCAAACCCCACATGGGAGACTAGCCTTAGTCCCCCAGCCCTTAGATGCAGATTAAGTTGAGGTAACAACTGCAAGGGAGGTGCAGCTCCTCCTGGTGAGAAGAGGTCACCACGTGCTCGGTCTGAGGAAACACCAGGAAAGGACTTACAACCTCACCTCCACGCCGGAGCCACACAAACACTGAGGGTGCAGACACCCGCGGCCCCCACGCCCCACCCTGCTCCAGCACATGGCACCTCCTGGAGCCTGCTAGCCCAGCGGACCTGCGGACTGCACCTCTCAACGCAGTGCGGAGGAGGCGGTGCAGCAGTCCACCCCAGAAGCCGTCTGTGTTAATTCTTACTCTGTAGGTAACACCCACTCCCGCAGATGGACCTCATGCTCTTGCTTTCGTTTGCAGGTGCCAGGGCTGCCGTTGTTTCTGCAGTTTAGGACAAGGCCTTTTACTCTCTGCCTCACCTCATGGACCTCCCCGCCCAGTCCCACTCTCCTCTGTCCCTCACCCTTATCCCTCCTCCTTTTACTTCTAAATTATACCTTCCACTGCTTAGCCACTAACAGTATCCCAAATTTCCCCTCCCAGCTACTTCACCCACCTCAATTTTTCTTTTCAAAAAGAAAAAAAGTCAAGCTAATACTTAATTCTAATATTTAGCCTTTATCCACCAGCACCCTTTTTTCTCCTAATCTTATAAACTAAAATTGGAATAAACTCCACATTATCTTTAGTTGTTTAGCCTGTAAATGTTTTAACTTTTTAACTTATTTTTATTGTATGTATGAGTGTTTTGCCTGCATGTATGTAAGTACACCCATGTCATACAATGCCCATGGAGGACAGAAGGCTGTGTCAGAGCCCCTGGAACTGGAGTTACAGATGGTTGTTAGCCACCCTGTAGGTGCTGGGAGCTCAGGTCCTCTCCAAGAGCAGCCAGTGCTCTTAACTGCTGAGCCAGCTCCCTGTCCCCCTCCAACAGTTACTGAAGTCAAAGGGACCACTGTTATTAATTGGTTGGTATGACATTTGAACAGTGGTAATATCAAGCAGCTCTACTTGTTCTTACAACTAATATTCTAATCAATGAGTAATACAGAGCTTACACCAGGTACCCTGAGCTATAGACAGGAATTATATTCTGAACTACTTACTCAATTCTACCACATCTAAGTCCCATTTGAAGATTGGAATGCTTCCACTAAAAGAACACAGCTAACGGGAGCTGGAGAGATGGCTCAGCAGTTTGGAGCACTAGCTGCTCTTGCAGAGGACCTGGGCACCAGATGGCGGCTAACAACTGTCAACTCCAGTTCCAGGGATCTGATGACCTCTTCTGACCTCTGCAAGCATTGCATGACATGGATAGGGTACACTTATACACATGCAGGCAATACATTCATACATATAAAATAAAAATGAAAATGAAATGAAAAATGATATAGCTGATAAGAAATAAACCAAGCAATGAGTTAATATGTGTAAATCCCAGTGTAGAAACACAAGAAATCCAAGAAATACATGGTACACATAATACATGCAGTAACACCAAACCTTACTGGGGGATCGTAACTCTAAATTATGTTTTTCATTGTTTGAATCCTGCTGCATGCTGTGGGGTTTTTTTTCAAGTACAAATAAATTTTGTGAATTTCAGTCTTTAAAAAAATAATAGTCAGGTATGGTGGTGCACACCTCTATTCCCAGCACACAGGAGGCAGAAGAAGGCCAATTTCTGTGAGATTGAGGCCAGCCTGGTCTACAAAGTGAGTTCCAGGACAGCTGGAGCTACAAGGAGAGCCTGTTTAAATTTTTTTTAAATAAATAGTAAATAAATAAAAATGAAAATAAAAACCAGCAGATGTTGACGAAGAACAAGGGGGAACATGAAAAAACAAGACAATATAATTCTTCCAAAAATCACTGAACTTGTAGTAATGGCATCTAGGGAAAATGATTTACATGAAATCCCAAACAGAACTCAAAATGATAAGTATCTTCAGAGACAAATAGCTAAATGAATTAAGAAAGTTTGAGGGTGACATGAAAGAAGTTGCCTTGGGTCTAAAAAAAAAAAAAAAAAAAAAAAAAAAAGGAAAGAAAGAAAAATAGAGTCCCAAATGCCAGAAATAAAAAAACCATTGTAAGTCAAAACATAAAACTCTGGAAAGTCTCAGCAATAAAACAGACCAAGGAGAGGACAAACCACTTGAGCCTGAAGCTCGGAAGAGGGGCTGGAACAAGCTAACAAGACACACATTCGACATTACTACTGGGGCGCCAACAGAGTCCAAGATACATGCAGCACTATGAGAGGCAAAATCTACATGTTCTACACACGGAAGGAGAAGAATCTTGTTCTAAATGCATAGAAAGCATTTTCAAAAGAATCATCACAGCACATTTCCCAGCATCAGGAAAAGGAATGCCAAGCTGGACGCAGGAGGCACTTAGCACACCAAGTAGACAAAACCAAAGAGAACTACTCCACGTCATAATTAGAACATGAAACATACAGAACAAAGAACACATACTAAGGAAACAAGAAACATCAAGTCACATACAAAGGCAGGCCCTTCAGAATGACACCAGAGAGTCATCAGCTAAAACTACAAGTCAGGGCTTGAAACGATGTATTTTAAGTTCTGGACGATAACAACAATCAACCCAGACTATTAAATTCAGAGAAACTACCTGTAATTATTGGAGGAAAATAAAAGACTTTCCATGATAAAAATAAATTAAGGAATTTATGACCACTAAGCCAACTCTACAGAAGACACCTGAAGGAATCTTTCATCCTAAAGAGAAAAACAAATCCATCCACCAGGGCATAGGAGAAAATAAAGCATGCTAGAAAAATAGCTAAGCAGAAGAGGAAGAGGAAAAAACAACATATTACAAAACCAACAAAATGTAATGAATCAATAAACATCTTTCAACAATAATTCTGAATATTAATGGTCTCAATTCTCAAAAGACATAGTCCAACAGACTGGATCAAAGAGCAAGAACCATCTATTCCTGCCTCCAAGAAACACACTTTACCATAACAGACAGACATTGTGTTAGGATGAGAGGGTGGAAAATGGTGGTCCAAGAAAATGGACCTGGACATAAGTAAGCGCCACTATTCTATTCAACAAAACAGACTTCAAACTAAAACTAGTGAAAAGAGATGAAGGTCAATTCCTACTGATTAAGGAACAGTGCCTCAAGAGGATACCACGATTCTAAACATATGCCGCAAACATGGGTGCACCCAACTTCATATACCAAGCACTACCAGACATAAAGTCACATATTAACTCCAGCACAAGAGTAGTGAGTGACTTCAATACCCGATTCTCACCAACTGACAGATCCATCCTGACAAAAAGTAAACAGAAATATCTGAATTCAATGATATAGATAAAATGAATGACAGACACCTACAGAACATTCACCCAAATACTGCAGAATACACGTTTTTCCTAGCAGCCCACGGGGCTTTCTCTAAACTAATTTATATAATAGGACACAAATACGGGAATAGTGAAATAATTCCTTGTAGTCTATCTGATTACAATGGAATGAGACTCACAATAGCAAGAAAAACTACAAGATATACAAACTCATGGGATTAAACAATACACTATTGGATGATGACTGCTATCCTTCAAGAAATCAAGAAAGAAACAAAGCATTCAGATCAAATGGAAATAAGAACACAACACACTAAAACCTGCAGTGAAAGGGGCTCTAGGAGGAAGGTTGACAGCACTAAGTGCCTACATTAAGGAATCAGAGAGATCTCAAGTACCTTAATGATACACCTTAAAGGCTCTGGAAAAAGAACAAATCAAACCTCCAAGTCAGTAGACAAAAAGAAATGATTGAGTAAGGGCAGAAATAAATGAAATAAAAACAGAGCAAAAGAAAAACAATACAAAAAAAACCAGAAAGTTGTTCCTCAAAAAGATAAACAAGACTGAAAACCCTTTGCAAAACTAGTGAAAAGAACTCCACTGTGTAAATGTACTACATTTTCATTATCCATTTGTCAGCTGAGAGACACATTGTTTCTGACTCTTAGCTATTGTGAAAAGAGCAGCAACAAGCATCGATGTGCAAGTGTCTCAACAGTGGAACTCACACCAAGGGACATCTGGGTACACGAACTTGACTTGACAGGCCTTAGCATATGTGACAGAATGCTTGAAATCCTGCGGGCAGGGTATGGGGGGTTCAGATGGAGGAATCTAAGTATGATTAAAATGTATTGTATGAAGTGCACAAAAATTCAATACAATATATGCTTAAAAATAAAATAGTACAGGAGAGGGAGTTAACATTTAAGAGGAATACTACTTTTCAAGTGAGGAAGCCTAAGAACATCAATAATAAAATACAAGCTCCTTAAGCAGAGGTAAAAAAAAAAAAATAGAACACCAAAATCAGCAAAATTTCCAAGTGAAATTTAAGATTTTTTTTAAATTTCTGCAAAAAATCACATTGGAATTTTGATGGGAACTGTGTTGGAACATCATGAAAGGATGTTGGATTCTGTAGAGTGTTTTGGGTAGGATGACCATTTTCACAATATTAGCCCTTCCAATATGTGAATGTGAGAGTCTTTCCATCTTCTGGTATCTTCTTCAATCTCATTTTTCAGTGTCTTAAAGTCTTAATTATATAAGCATTTCACTTCCTTGGTTAGATTTATTCCAAGTTTTGTTGTTATCGCTGTTGTAGGTTTGAGGCTACTGTAAATGGTACTCTTTTCCTATTACTTTCTCAATATGTCTACTGTTGCAGCATAGACTACTGATTTTTGAGTGTTAATTTTGTATCCTGCTACTTTGTTGAATGTGTTTTATCAGCTCTGGTTTTCTGGTGGAGTTTTTAGGATCTTTTATATATAGAATTACATCATTTTTAAATAATACTTTGACTTATTCTGTTCCAATTTGTATCCCATTTATCTCCTTCATTTGTCTTATTTCTCTAGCTAAAAGTTCAAGCACCATATGGAACAGAAATAGAAAAGATGGACATAATTGTCTTGCTCCTGATTTTAGGGGAAATGCTTTGAGTTTTTCTCCATTTAGTATGATGTTGGCTGTGGGCTTATTGTGTATTGCCTTTATTATGTTGAGAAGTGTCTCCTGTATCCCTAGATTTTCCAGGACTTTTATCATGAAAGAATGTTGGATTCTGTCAAATGCCTTTTCTATATCTAATGAGATGATTATGTGGTTTCTGTCCTTGAGTACATGTGGTGCATTATCCTTACTATATCATGAGCCATCCCTGCATCTCTGGGATGAAGCCAACTTGATCATGGTGGATAATCTTATCAATGTATTCTTGAATTCAGTTTGCAAGTATTTATTGAGAATTTTTGTGTTTATTTTCATCAGAGACATATAATTTTCAATTTTGTTGGGTCTTTGTCTGGTTTGGCATCAGAGTAATACTGCCTTTATAAAAAGATTCTGGAGATCCTTTTGTATTTTACAAATAACTTAAGGAATTAGTTAGTTCTCTGAAGGTCTGGTAGAAGTCTGGGCTGAATCCATCTGGCCCTGGGCATTTATTGTTGTGAAATATTAATTACTGCTTCCATCTCACTGGCTTTTAAGGATCTATTTAAGTTATTTACTTCATCTTGGTTTAAATGGATATATTCAGACTTTCAGACTTTCCAGTTTAATGCAATGTAATTTTTTAAAGACTGTCCTTATGAGTCTCTGAATTTCCTCAATGTCTGTTATAATGGTTCTCTTGTCACTTATTTAGATTCTCACTCTTTTTCTTTTGGCCAATTTGGTTAAAGGTTCATCAATTTTGTTTATCTTTTCAAAAGAAGCAAATCTTTGTTTCATTGATTCTTTTATTAATTTTCTCATTTCTGTTTCACTAATTTCAGTTCTGATTTTGATCATTTCTTTCCAAGGCCTTCAGATATATCGTTAAATTATTAATTTATGATCTGTCCTTTTTCTTCTTTTCTCTGATTTTTCCTGAATTTTTGTGTATTTCATATAATACATCTTAATCAAATTTACACACCCCCCACTCCCTAAAGCCCCCCTCACCAGATTTCAGGTATTCCGTTATATACGTTAAGTCCTATCCAGTCAAGCATTTGTGTCCAGATTGTGCAAATTCCTCCACTGGAGTCCAGTCAGCCTATCTAGAGTCACTCGCTTAAGGAAGATCTACTCTCCCTCACCCCACAGTAATCAGCTGTCAACAGTTCTTTGGCTATGATTGGGACCTGCTGTCCATTTCCCCAGCTCTCTGGTGAGTTTGTTTGACTGGGTTGCCATGGGTCTTGTACATGTTGTCACATTTGTTACAAGTTCCTAGAGTCCTGAAAGCCTCTGTTTCCTTATGTTCATGCAGCAACCCTGACACTTAGTATCTTTCCATCCCCTCTTCCTCAACAGTCTCTGAACCATGGGTGGGTGAGGCTTAATACAGGAGTCCTATCATCTACAGTCTCTTATTCTCTAAAACTTAACCAGCTGTGGCCTTCTGTGTACATGGCACTCTGTCATATGAGGAAGCTATACTGTCAAGAGTTGAAGGATATATTAGTATTCTCTCTATCCCCTGTTCCTCTATGTTCCATGAGCCTTACGTATAGAAGTTCCACTGTAGATGTGTCACTTAGGACTGGGCATCTCTTAGACATCTATTCTGTGTATGTGACCACTTATAGAACTCTGTAATAGCCTCCATCTGTTGCAAAAAGCATCTTCCTTGACGAGTGGTATATAGTAGACTGTCAGGGTAGAAGGCTGGTCTCAGGAGTCCAAGGGCAAATGGGAGTGGGGACAGCCTAACAGACTAGGCTGGACTATCCATTTTTTTGACATAGGCATGTAACTTTCCTCTTGGAAACTGCCTTCATGTGTCCCACAGACTTTAGTCTGTAGTGTTTTCGTGTTCGTTGACCCAGTAACCAAAGCAATCCTGAGAAACAGAAACACTGCTAGAGGTATCCCCATCTCGGATTTCAAGTTATATTAAAGAGACATAGTAAAAACAGCATAGAGCTGACATTAAAATAGACATATTGGCCAACACAGCAGAACTGAGGACCCATAGCTAAGCCCACACTCCTACAGCCCCCTGATTTTTAACAAAGACACCAATGACACCTATTGGAGAAAAGACAGCATCTTCAACAAATGGTGCTGGTAAAACTGGATAGGTACACATACAAGAATGAAACTAGAGCCTTAACTCTCACCAAAACTCAATGCCAAATGAATTGAGGACCTCCACTTAAAACCTGATCCCCTCAATCTGATAAAGAAGAAAGTAGGGATACACGCCAACTTACAGGCATGGGAAAGGACTTTCTGAACAGGACTCCAGAAGTGAGGGTATTAAAACTAACAACTGATAAATTGGACCTCATGAAACTAAAATCTTCTGTACAGCAAAGGACACCATCATTCAAGGGAAGAGGCAGCCTAAAGAATGGGAAATAAGGGCTGGAGAGATGGCTCAGCAGTTAAGAGCACTGGCTGTTCTTGCAGAAGATCCAGGTTTGAATCCCAGCGCCCACATAGTGGCTAACTACTGTCCATAACTCCAGTTCCAGGGAATCCAACTCCCTCTTCTGTCCTCTATGGGCATGACATGGGTGCACTTACATACATGCAGACAATATACTCAAACACATAAAATAAAAATAAAAAAATTTAAAGATGGGAAAAAGGCCAGGATTGGTGGTGCACATCTTTAGTCCCGGCACAAAGACCAAAAATTTTTTTAAAAAGAATTGAAAGTAATCTTTACCAGCCATACATTTGGCAGAGGGTTAATATCTAAAATATACAAAGAACTCAAAAAGAAATTAAAAACTGGGGCACGGGCCAGGTGTGATGGTGCATGTTCAATCCCAACACTCAGGAGGTAGAGGCAGATGGATCTCTGTGAGATTAAGGCCAGCCTGGTCTAAATAGTGAGTTCCAGGCCAGCTGGGGATACAGGGAGACCCTGTCTCAAAAAATTTAAAAAAAAAGTGGGGCATGGAACTAAACAAAGAATTCTCAGAAAATGAAATGCAAATAGCTGTGAAATATTTCTTTTAATGTCCAACATCATTAGTTAATAGGGAAATGGAATAAAACTCCTTTGAGAGTTCATCTTGCCCCAGTTAGAATGGCTCAGATCAAAAGAACAAATGATACCAAACTCTGCACTCATTCACTGCTGGTGGGCGTGCAAACTGCTGCAGCCACATGGAAATTAGTGAAGAGTTCACAAAAAAGCTAGGACTAGGTCTACAACATGATCCAGCCATGCCACTCTTGGGCATGTACTCAAAGAGACATCCTACTAGAGAAAATACCTGCTCATCCGTGTTCATGGCTGCTCTGTTCACAACAGACAGGAAATGGAAACAGCTAATGTCCATCAACTGATCAAGGATAATGAAAATATTCATTTTATTATGGATTATATATTAATATACACTAATACACATTTACACAATAGTATACTGTTCATCTCAAGAAAAATGAAATTCTCGGGAAAATGGGGAGAACTGGAAACAACTGTTCTGCACACAGTAACCCAGACCCAAAAAGACAAATGTCGGGTTTTCTCTCATTTGTGGATGCTAGCTTTGACTCTTCAGACGTGTGTTTCATCTGGAGTATTCACACAGGTCAGAAAATTAGGGCCATGGGAAAGGAGGCTTTCAAGGCAGGGGATAGAACTCAAAAGTATACAGAGGAAGGGAAATAATGGACAGATGGGGTTAGATGGTGTGTGCAATGGGCGGGCAGGCTAGAGGAGGAAAGAGAGATTGGTAACTAATACTACAGACCTCATGAAAAAGTCATATGGGAACATTCTACTGTACAAGCTTCCTAAAATACACATATATACATATACATATATGTACAAAAAAGGAGTTTAAATGGGGTTGCTCTGTAATGGAGAAATAATGCCCCTACTAGATACAAGCTAACAAATAAAAAGCCCACTGTCTGGAATGGGTTACCTCTTTTGGAGCTGTTGGCAGTTAGGTCTTATGAAACTCCCAAACAGTACTACTGTTCTTGGTTACCCTCCATAATTTGATGATAAGACCCTGTTGCTGAGGACACAGAATACTTGAGTCATAGAACATGGAGAAACCAAGCTGTTATTGACCTGTAAGCATCATCCCTACTAGCTGGCTGTCACTGTGCTGCAGAGTGCTGTGCATGCCACCACAGTTGAAAAGTAATCATCAATCTTACCCAGCTGTGAGACCTGGGAGCTACTACAATCAGCTTGGCACACATTCCCACTGGTACAATAGTGGCACAAATGTCATGGAAGTAAATCAACCACTTTCTGATTTAAAGCCCTCTCCACAAGACAGAACCCGTACCTGACACCATTATCAAGGCCAAGAACCTGTAGGTAGACAGGTCATGGGCTCTAGGGGAGAACAGCAGTACTATTATTCTGCTAAATAGACAGTTTTAAGCTGACTACTATGACTCATTATACCCCTGGATTGGTGCACCTCTCAACCCTCATTAGAGCAGCTCCTTGCAGCAGATGGAGATTGTCACAGAGACCCACAATTGGTCAACATGGACAGAATTAGAGGCTGCAGAATGCTCAGCCCTCTTCCAAGGCTTAGGAATCATTTCTGAAAAGGAGGTGGAAAGATTGTAAGAACCAAAGGTCGAGGATGACTGCAATGAAACAGTGTTTTCCAGACACAACAGGGCAGCTGCGCAGGTGAACTCACAGTGGTTGTGAAGTATGCCTATGAAAGCTCAAGCCAAAGAAGCCAGCGTGGTACAGGGAGGTAGGTAGCAAGTCCTACTCCTAACTGAGGCCACTGGTAGCTTCTGGGAGAGGAGAGAGTCAGTTTTCTTTAAGGATGTGACCCCTGATAGGTTGCCCATGCTCCGGGGGTAGTCCCACATCCCTGGGTACATGGGCAGCACAATTTCTTTACTGAAGACATAAAAGGGATAGGGAAAGAGAGTGGTAGATTTTGGAGGAGTTGGGGGAAATACGATCAAAATGCATTGTGTGAAATTCTCTAAGAATAAGTTACAAAATTAATTCGAGACAAAAAGCAAACCATTACAACAGGTATCACTGAATTCAGAAGATCATTTGGCTTACCTAAAAAATCTATTTTGCCAAAATGGAAATCTAAATGCATATAACCTACCAAGTTTAAATCAAAATAAGACAATTTAAAAAGATCTATAAGAAGCAGTGCGATTGAACCAAAAATTAAAAATCACCTACCTAAAAAACATCTAAGCCCAGAGACTCACTGATGAATTTTACCTGACCTTCAGAAAACTAACACCAATCCTTCTCAAACTATTCAATAAAACAGGAAAGGAAGGAACATCAACAAACTCTGATTCCAAAACCAGACCAAAAGGAAGGAACAAAAAAGGAACCTCACAGGCCAATCTCCCTGATCAACACAGATGCAAACATTCTCAGCAAAATACTTGCAAACTGAATTCAAGGGCACATCAACAGATCATTCACCAGTATCAAGTTGAATTTATTCTAGAGATGCAGGGATGGCTCAACATACATAAATCAATAAATGTTATAAATTACATAAATGGTCTCAAGGACAGAAATCACATGATCATCTCAACAGACACAAAATCCAACATCCCTTCATAAAACTGACCTGCAAACTTCCTCATGCTGGCTAGCTTTCATAGTTCTGGAAGGTGCTGTGCAGGCTGCTGAGAGAAAGAAGTCATCAATGATCTTACCATACCATTACCATTATCACTGTACATGCTACACTAACTGACCTGCCAGGCAAGATGTGCTCACTAGTACAACAGAGGCATGACTTTTGGGGGGTAACCAACTACTTTCTGATTGGATTTGAGGCATGCTCTACAGGAGGGGATTCATGCAGGTTACTACAAACCTGGTCTAAGTCCAGATCTGGGAAGGTCAGAGGTCAGATGGGGAACCCACTACTATTGTTTTCTTGACTGGTCATATTGTTAAACTCCCTTCTAAATATTTATGTTTATACCAATACATAATGCTGTGCTTAAGCCAGCCCAGAGAAACTTCTGCAGTGGGCAGTGATTACACCAGGCACTCATAACTAGTCAGAGTGTTGAGTGCTCAGCCCTAAATGTAACATCTATATCAACTCCTCGAGGCTCAGGAAACATCGCAAAAGAGGGGTCAGAAAGCATCTAAGAGCTGGAGGTTGGGGAGGATGCTGTGACATGCCGTCTTCTGGACATGACATGGCCTTGCTCTCATGGTCACCTGCACAAGACCTGCACAAGGGGAAAAATCCAGCATGGATGGGGAGAGGCTCATAACACCCCACCACTAGCTGTGATGCTACTGGCAACTGATGGCTGCTGAAGGAGGGACAACCATTTTTCTTTTGGGGTTTGGCCACTGGTAGGTTGCCCATGCTCCAGTGGATGACTCCACAGCTATGTGCATATAGGCAACACTAACTGGACTCAGGACCTTATTTTTTTAAAAATGAAAAGAAGAGGACATGAAGTTGGGAGAGGAATGTGCTGGGGTATGGAGTTGGGGGAAGTTAGGGGGGCAGGGAATGAATATGATCAAAATACATCTTACACATGTACGAAATTCTCCAAAAATAAATGAAAATCATACTAAAAGGAGCCAGACATGGTGGTGCATGCCTTTAATCCCAGCACTCAGAAAGCAGAGGAAGGTAGACCTCTGTGAGATCGAGGCCAGCCTGATCTACATAGTGAGTTCCAGGACAGCTGGGACTACAGGGAGACCTTGTCTCAAAAAAAAAAAAAATAACCTTTAAAAAAAATAGGGCCGGGCACGGTGGTACCCACCTTTAATCCCAGCACACAGGAGGCAGAGGCAGATGGAGCTCTGTGAGTTCAAGGCCAGCCTGATCTACATAGTGAGTTCCAGGACAGCTGGGGCTACAGGGAGACCCTGTTTCCAAAAAAAAAAACAAAAAAAAAGAGCTATGTTCTCTCATATTAGGAGTACTATTACCAAGAAACCAAAAGATGGAACTGGAGAGAAGGCTCAGCTGCTAAGAGCACTTGTGGCTCTTGCAAAGAACCTGGAATAGGTTCCCAGGACCCACATCAGGCAGCTCACAGCCTCCTGAAACTCCAGTTTCAGGGGATCTGACAACCTCTTCTGGCCTCTGCAGACACTGTGTACACATGGTACATATACATACACTCAAGGAACACACACACACATAAAAAAAATAAATCTTAGACTTATCTTTTATAAAAGATGGTGTGTGGGGAAACTAGAACTCTTACACTTTGGTGGGAGTATGCAGTGACACAGCAACTATGGAAAGTAGTGTGAATATGCCTCAAAATTAAAAGGAGACATAACGTCATCCTGCAATCTCACTTCTTGGTCTACATCCAAAAGAATTAAAATCAGGATCTGAAAGAACTGCCCACACCTGAATATTCACTGCAGTAGTGTTCCCAATAGCCGTAATACAGGGACAACCTGATATACTCCCAATAGCTGTAATACAGGGACAACCTGATATAGTCCCAAAGATGCTGCTCAGCCTTAAAAAGAAGGACTTCCAAACTAGAACTCTTACACTTTGGTGGGAGTATGCAGTGACACAGCAACTATGGAAAGTAGTGTGAATATGCCTCAAAATTAAAAGGAGACATAACGTCATCCTGCAATCTCACTTCTTGGTCTACATCCAAAAGAATTAAAATCAGGATCTGAAAGAACTGCCCACACCTGAATATTCACTGCAGTAGTGTTCCCAATAGCCGTAATACAGGGACAACCTGATATAGTCCCAATAGCCATAATACAGGGACAACCTGATATATTCCCAATAGCCGTAATACAGGGACAACCTGATATATTCCCAATAGCCGTAATACAGGGACAACCTGATATACTCCCAATAGCCATAATACAGGAACCACCCGATGTCCCTCCAAAGATGCTGCTCAGCCTTAAAAAGAAGGACTTCCCCCATGGCGGCTACAAACCATTCTTAACTCCAGTTCCAGGGGAATCTGAAACCCCTCTTCTGACCTCCGCGGCATTGCACGACACGGGTGCACTCATACATGCAGGCAATACACTCATACATGCAAAATAAAAATAAACAAATTCTTAAAAAACGAAAAAAAGGCCTTCCTACCATTTTACAAGATGGATGAGCTTCAAAGACATACTGCTAGCTCAATTAAGGCAGTCACTGAAGAACATCTATTGCCCCATAATACTTAATAAGGGACATTTGTCAAACTCATGGTGGCTGCAGAGGAGGGAACAGGAGCTACTGATCAGAGTATAAAATTGTAGCCAGACAAGATATTCCAAATTCTAAGGTCTGCTGTACAACAACACCTGCACAGGAAACAGCACTGGATTCCACATCGAAAGGGCTTCTAAGGGGGTAGATCTCACATTAGGTATACTGACACCAATTTTATGATTTCTTGGTTTTTACTATGAGTCTGCTGAAACATCTGAGTTAATATCATTCTTTTCTAAAATGTGTTGATGCTTAGTAATGATAATCTTCCTGGAGGGTCTTCTTTCTCAGAATTTCTTCACTATGATCACAGATTCTTTCATTCAAATTAAATTACTTTGTGGTGTTCTAAAATGAGAGTAATATGTAAATGTCAGAAACTTGACTTGAATTCATTAAAATAATTTGATGAGAATAGACAGATTTTTAGTATTTAATGTTCTCACTAAACAACCTTTACTCAAATTACCAGTTACAACAATCAGTAAACTTTCCTCTCAATAAGACCTACACATTTCCCACTACAGTGACTCCAGGACACTTGAGATACTTGCAAGTATCAATGGTTTCTCCCTCTTATTTTTCAAAATGGCTATAACTGATTTGCGGGGACTTTTTATTTTGCGTATTTGCTTTATAACTATATTCCTAATACCACTTCATTAATTCCCTTTTATGAAATAGGGCCTCACTTGTAGCCCAGGCTAGCATAAGCCTCATGGCAATCCTTCTGCCTCAGCCTCTCAAGTGCTAGAATTCCAGGCATGTGCCACAACACCCAGCTAGTCCCCCTATTTTTAAAAACCAGTAACCATGTCATCGGCAAATTACTGCCTCTTTTCAAATATCTGTTCCTAAATATATTTTTTACCCATTACATAAACTAGAACTTGCAAAACAAATTAAGACACAGGCTAAATCCCCCTTATCCAAAATGCTTGAGACTAAAATTATTACAGATTTTGGAGTCTGTTGTATTTTGAAACATTTGCATAGACTTTACCAGCTAATCATTATCCCTGGTCCCAAAAATCAGAAATCCAAAATCTGAAACTGAATGCCATGTTGGTGCTTTAAAGTTTCGGTTATGTGGCACATGCCTGCAATCCCAGCACCTGAGAGGCAGAACCAGGAAAATCACCTGAGCTACACAGCACTTCCAAGTGACCCTGGGGCCTGAAACAAGAGTATGGGTATAGCTCAGGGGCAGAACACTTGCTCAGCATATGTAGGTCTCTGGATTTGATCTCCTACTCTTTAAAAAGACTTGGCACTCAGACCATTCTGGACTGGAGATTTCCAGATTAGGGATGCTAAACTTGGAATAGCACTGATGATGGATACCATATATGCTGGATATTTTGATTTCTACTCCTAAACCCTAACCCCATCCTTCTCTATTAGGTATGCTTAGAGCTGGCCTATATGGATTACTGCCATTAAATGTACCCAAAAATAGCAGCTAAAGAGAAGTCAGTAGGAGAATAAAGCTGACTAACTCCGAGTCCCTCACTCTCCCAACACTGCCAGAATGCTTTCACCTCAGCTGCTGTAAGATCGACCTGGGGGCTGGAGAGACAGGTCAGTGGTTAAGAACACTGGTTGTTCTTGTAGAAGACCTGGGTTCAAATCCCATCACCCACATGGCAGCTAACAACTGTCTGTAACTCCAGTTCCAGGGGATCCGACAGCCTCTTCTGTCCTCCACAGGCACTGCACAACACGGGTGCACTTACCTACATGCAGGCAATACAAGCATACACATAAAATAAAAATAAATAATTTTTTTTTAAAAAAAGATCAGCCTCTCTACCACTACAGCTTCTACAGCTACAGCTCTAACTGCCCTCTCCAAGACCCAGCAACAGGACCCACTCTGTTCATCAACTGCATCCACAGGATGATGATATTGTAGCTATCTGGGGTCTTCTCAAGGGGAAATGATGGATTGTTGGATTATCTTATATTAAATCAGTTTTTATTCATATTTAAGATTCAATCAGCATTAAGCTTTAAATATACTCATGACATCATTCGATAGTTAATTAGACTTTCAGTCTCTGGCAAAAGAACTACCTGAAGTCTTCATCAATTCATACAGGAGTTTTGTTATTATCTACTCTTGCTAAAGTATGTTAAGAGAATGACGCTGTTCTCTTTTTCCACAGTTAAACCACGTTTAGCCATCCCAAGCCTCCATGTTCTCTTCTATTTTATGGCTGTGATGCATACTGCCTTCCACTATAAAGCTAATTCCCCAAACTGAAACACTCCTCTGAGAGATGAGGGAGGCTCAGAAGACTTGGAAAGCAAATGCAACTTACAAGGCTGAGAAAGCACCTGAAAGTTACAAGATTCAAGGTTCTCCCCAAGGTTACAAAAGCAGGAACGGGTGCTGAGGAGACTGACCAGCTATGCTACCAAGTCATGCAGGATGCTCCAGGGATGCAGTTTACGTGAACTCCTGCCCAAGCTGGGATGCAGCTGCTTCTGAGGTACCCATAACCCTGTAAGGAATGCCATTAAACTCCTGGTTTATTAAGTTGGACTTGGATGAAGTCATTTCTTTGGTCTGTTGTTAATATCCTACCTGGGATGAAGATGTTTGTTCACATCTCCCCAGGAAAAGTCAACAACACTTTCTCACCATCTATATTATTAATTTGCTTCTCACACCGACGATTTTCTTCCCTCGCTATGGTGGTTTGAGTGAGAATGTCCCTCACAGGCACACTTTGTTCCCAGTTGGTGGCGCTGTTTTGGGAGGTTTTAGGAGGTATGGCCTTGCTGGAGGAAGCACACCACTGGGGGTGGCTTTGCGAGTTCCAGGTTTCCAGTCTCCCTCTGCTTCCTGTGCCTCCTTGAAGATGTGATTGCGAGGCTCTCTGATTTGGCCAGTCTTTTTGTTGTGCCTTCCTGTGATGGACACTAACTGTCTGGAATCACAAGCTCGAATAAGCGCTTCCTTTTATAAATTCCCTTGGTCATGGTGTATTTTTTCACAGCAACAGAAAAGTAACTAATGTGCCCCACTAAATGCCACCTTCGTGCAGGGAACATCTTTAACTTTCTGAGGCATTCCACATACCTAACATACCTAAAGTAAAGCCTGACACATGCAACTCTATGTGTAAATGAGCAAATAAAGCCTGGGTCCACCCCACTCCTCCGCATCTCAGAACAGCACTGTCACATGACTCTGCCTCCTCCACCCCGCGCCTTCCTTTCCACTGTGAGCTCCTCCTTCATTGCCTGTCAGTCACGTCTCACTTCCCGAAATCCACCAGCTTTATCACTACTGCTTTCTCCACTCTCTTCCCTTTCTAACAGAAATTCCTTTACAAATTTCCCCTGTGCCTTTAGTAACTTTTTCCAGCTTTCCATAACTGTTTTAGTTACTCTGTGCTAGACAGCTTTGGTCAACTTAATACACACTAGAACCTGGGAAGAAGGAACCTCAAGTGAGGAATTTCCTCCATCAGATCAGCCAGCAAGCATGACTGTGAAGCATATTAACTGATGTGGGAGGGCCCGGACCATGGTGGGCAGTGCCAACCCTGCACAGGTGGTCTGGACTGTATAAGAAAGGTAGCTGAGCAAGCCAGGGAAAGCAAGTCAGGAAGCAGCACTCCTCACTGGTCTCTGCTTCAGCTCCTGCCTCCAGGTTCCTGCCCTGAGTTCCTGCCAAGACGGATTGTGCCTTGGAAGTGTAAGATGCAATAACCATTTCCTCCCCAAATTGCTGTTTGGTTGTGTTGTTTATCCCAGCAATAGAAACCAAACTAAGACATATTCCTTCTCTACTTTTGAGCCTAGTATTTGCTTTTAAAAAAAAATAGAGTAAATCCTGGTTCAGTCCTCCCCTTCCACCAGCCCATGATTAGAATGGCCTCTCCAACCTTCAGCTGCACAGATGAGTAGCAGAGCTTTTACCACTTTGAGTGCTTTAAGAGCCTGGTGCACACAAGAAAGGAGGGAATTCTTGGCACCCAGATATTTTCCATATGAATTTTGACACAGGATCTCACTATGTACCCGGCCCTGCTTGGCCTCAAACACAGATTCTTCTGCCTCAGCCTTCTAAGTGACAGGTTATAGGCACGTGCACCACACCCAGATCTCCCGGGTGGAGTCCTCATCTGTACTTTGTTCAGACTGCTATCTCCCCCATCCACAGTCAGGCTCAGCTTCTGCTCAGCCAGTGCACAGAGGCTAGAGTCAGCTGTTTGAAGGACAAAGTCATGTGAGCAACAATGATGACCAGCATCAGAAGGAAGCCCAGTCACCCAAGGGTCCTCTACCTTAATGACTGTTGAAAGAACTTCTGAGATGAGGCCATGGGTCCCCTCTGTGCCCAGATTTCCTGACTTCAAAATCCCACTCAGGAATTTGGCTAGCTGACCTTAGGTTCCCCATCCATAAATGGAATGAGTACTTACACCTCATTAGACTGAGCAGTAAGTGTGGTGACACAGTTAAAGGACCTCGACAGTGTTTATATATCAAAAGAGCTTATTAATGTACAGTACTCCTCCTCCTCTATTACCTCCTACTTATTAATGTACAGTACTCCCCCCTCCTCCATTACCTCCTACTTATTAATGTACAGTACTCCCCCTTCTCCATTACCTTCTACTTATTAATGTACAGTACTCCTCCTCCTCTATTACCTCCTACTTATTAATGTACAGTACTCCCCCCCTCCTCTATTACCTCCTACTTTTTAATGTACAGTACTCCCCCTCCTCTATTACTTTCATCACCATAAAACTGGGTTGTTAATAGGAATTTGTCAAGATTTCTTCCTTTGACAACATGGCAGTGCAGTACTTCTTTAAACAGTGGTTCATCAGGAATTTGTTCATAGCCTCCTTCCGTCTACTCCAATCTGCACTCAATCTAGTGAGAAGTCTGTCCATGTTCTGTCTTTTGTTCTACTAACTGCATGACAGAACAGTACACCTAAATGCTGCCTTCAAAGCTCCCTGGGATAACAATTTAAAATGGACTTCTGCATGGTGTATTTCAGAGAACAATAAAAAACTTTTCCTATTTTTAAAACATATACATCAGTACCTGTTCTAGCTTGTTTCTCCATTTCCCTGACAAAACACTCTGGCCAATACCAACTTGGGGAGGAAAGGGCTTATTCAGCTTACATCCTCCGGTCACAGTTCATTAGGGAGCCCACAGTAGAAACTCAGGGCAGGAACCTGGAAGCAGGAGGTGGAGCACAGGCCATGGAGGAACACTGCTTACTGGCTTGCTCCCCTGGCTTATGCTCAGCCTGCTTTTTTATACAACACAGGCCCACGTGCCCAGGGGTGGCACCACCCACAGTGGGCTGGGCCCTCCCACATCACTCAATAAAGAAGATGCTTCACAGACATGGCCACAGGCCAGTCCAACGGAGGCAATTCCCCAACTGAGGCTCCCTCAACCCAGGTGTGTCAAACTGACACTAAAGCTGTCCAGTACAGTACCCCTCAGACTTTAGGAACACTGATCTGATGATGGATAAATGGCTCAGTGGTTAAGATACCTTGCAGCTCTTCCAGAGGACCCAAGTTTGGTTCCCAGACCTACATCAGGCAGCTCACAACTGCCTGTAACTCCAGTTCCAGGGGATCCAATGACCTCCTCTGGCCTCTCTCAGCACCTGCACACACACACACACACACACACACACACACATACACACACACATACATATAAAATCTTCGGGAAAAAAAGGAGCACTAATCTGCAATACCGTATTATGAGAAATAAAAGGCTCGGTTACTTACGATGCCCCTGAGTTCATGATGCAGCTCTTTGCCCCACAGAAACACTCTCTTCCATCATCATGATTCATTCCAAGGTTATGACCCAACTCATGAGCGACAATGGATGCAAATGTCTCCACAGTGATTTGTCCAAACTGAACAAAAGGAAATATTTTCTCTGTCCTATTAATGTTTTCACAAAAGGAAATGTGTCTACTTCAATGTTAACAATCTGATTAATAAACCAAACATTCAACAATGGCCTTTATACATCTCAGTCTAATAAGAAACTGGGATGAGTCATATACTGATAATAAAGCTGGATATTTTAAGCAGCAGATCAATCACTTTAGCATAAATAGATTATTCATGGTAGCTTATGAGAAAACAAATTGATTTCTTTGAAATGGAGCCTATTTCCTCATTCAGAAAAAGATAAAATCAGCACATAAAAAGTATTTAGCCCGAAGTGGGGGCGCAAGTCTTTAATCCCAGCACTCAGGAGACAGAAGCAGGCAGATTTCTGTGAATTCAAGGCCAACCTAGTCTACATAGCAAGTTCCAGGCCAGCTGGGCTACAAGGAGTCCCTGTCTCAAAAAGACAAAAAAAAAAAAAAAAGGAAAAGAAAAAGAAAACTTGACTGCGTCTCTGGGGAAAGAACACATCTGCCACTCCTGCTGTGGGCACCTATGCAGACATAGCACACAAGTCTACACATAAATAAAAACTGCAACTCCTCCTTCACAATACCCAAAATATCATTGTAAGGACCTGGGGGAGAGGCACAGGGTCACTAAATGCTGAAGCCTGTCCTAATGCAGATATCCAAAACTGTGCTTAAAGAACAACATACCACATTGATCCCGCCCGCATGGCTCCTTGAACACACTGTTCCCACAAATGCCATTCCTGCGGTTCCACCAAAGCCTTTCTTCCTAAATAAAAAGATAATGTTATAGAATGTACTTGAAGAAAAAAGAAACATTAGTCATGTGTGTGTGTGTGTGTGTGATCTTAAACTAGGAGAAAAATAACAAAAATAATATTTTATCTTATTATGAGAGAATGGTATTACAAATGTAGCTTTTTAAATTATTCCAGACAGATGATGACACCTTTACCAAGCCAAGTCTGGGATTTTTCCTTAGTAGAGATTACCTTCTAGGTAAAAATCTTCTAACCGGGCATAGTGGCACATGCCTTTAATCCCAGCACTCAGGAGGCAGAGGCAGGCAGATCCCTGTGAGTTCAAGGCCAGCCTGTTCTACACAGTGAGTTCCAGGACAGCTGGGGCTACAGGAAGACCCTGTCTCAAAAAGACCAAAGGAAAAAAACAAACTTCTAAAAAATAGATTACATTTATTCATTCAAAAATGTGAATGAAAAGAGACAACAACCCAATAAATATATTCATAGGAGAGGTCTTCAAATTCTGAAGAAACATGCTCCCATTCCCAGAATTTTATACCCAGCCAAACAAAAAAAGTTATAAACACCAGAAAGCACAAGTTAGAAACTTGGTTAGGAAAGCTTTTCTTTGCATGCAGCTGTTCACAAACAACTATGAAACACGCCATAGCACTGCAACAAGGAGAGGAAAAGAGAAAGATGAAGAGGACTGAAACACGAATGCCCCTAAACCTACTCGAGTACAACACCACGCTAACAAAGTTAGCAAAATCTGCTTTTCTGATCAATTCATTCACGGTTCTAAATCACAGTGATTCATCACACCCAGTTTTTAAGAATCACTTACAGAACTAACTGTGCACTGTCGTGTCTCCGGCGGGTTATGAGAAACTTTTCCCGCCACTGTACAAAGTTCCCCAGCACATCACCAGCACCTCCAATTATACTGATCAGGTTTCCATTTGTCCAAATTTCCAAACCAACTAGGACAATTCGAATATTTAGCATAATATACATCTGGGAAGAAAACAGAAATAAAATATCTAAAATACATTAAAGATTATGAAAAAAATGGGCAGGGGAGACAGGATAGAGCCTCATGTCGTAGCCTTGAATTTTCTACGTGCCACCATATCCAGTGAGAAAAAACAAGTATTTATGAAGTAAAGTAACTAATAAGAACGCCCTCTATTCAAAAATAAAAAAATCTTTCCTCTGAAATTTCTCAAAATAAAACTTCATCCTTCATCCATGAATGATACAGAACCAGAATTCATACTCCTTTTTATCTCCCATCGTAAAATCCGACACAGGCTCGAATTAGGTCTTGAGTAAATTTCATTCCTAAACTTGCCCTATTTGCAGTCTACTCATCCCATGGGGTGGTTTGATTGTGAACAGCCCTAAAGGCCCCTGTGTTAGTAGCTTTGTGTCCCCAGTGACACTGAGGGGTGGGGCCTGGTGGAAGGCCTTCAGGTCACTGAAGACTTACATGTAGAACACTGTGGAACCCCAGCCTCTTCCCCTTCCTCTCTCTTATTTACTAGTCATGAGGTGAGTGATTCTGCTTCATTACACAGTCCCTCCAAGAACACTGCCTCATCACAGGCCCTACACAAGAGAGTCGATGAATCATGAACAGAAACCTCTCAAACCATGAATCAAAATAAACCTTTTCTGGTGCTGTAGAGAAGGCTCAGCAGTTAAGAGCATTGACTGCTCTTGCAGAGGACCCAGGTTCGATTCCCAGCACCCACATTGCGGCTAACAGCTGCCCGTATCTCCAGTTCCAGGGGATCTGATGCCCTCTTCTGACTCTGCAGCCATTGCTTGATACAGGTGCACGTTTACACATATGCAGAGAATACATTCATACACATAAAATAAAAATAAGTTAAAAGTATTCAAAATAAAAATAAATAAACCTTTTCTCTTTATAAGATAAATATCTCAAGTATTTCATCATAGTGGTGGAAAGCTTAACATAAATATTCAGGCATTTTACAGCCGAAATATCAATATATGTGATCACAATGTACTACCACATGATCTGCTGTTGTTATATAATTCACAGTGAACAACAGAACATTTCTAAACACTTTCTAAACTTCTAATCAGTTACTCCAAAGTTTTCAGACCGTGCATTACAGAACTCATGACTGTTCTATAGCAAGACTGTGAGACGCACGTTAATAAATACAAAGCATCAGGCTCTGCTTTTAATTTCATTTTATCTATCATTTATGGGCATGGGGGACATGTGCCACTGGACACCTGTGGAGGTCAGAGGTCAGAGGACAACAATGATTCTCTCTTCCCACCATGTGAATCCTGGGGATCAAACTCTAGTCATCAGGCTTGGCAGCAGGCACCTTTGCCCTAAGCTAGCTCACCAGCTCCCATGCTCCACTAGACCACTGTGAATACTCAGTGGAATGCGGCTATCATTGCCATTACACCAGGGTTCACCACACAAATGAATGCTACACAGATATAATTTTGTATGAACATGTTGGATACTAGTATAAAATCTTTCCCTCTTCTCAAAATGTGTCTATACTTAACACTTATTATAAAACATTTAGGCACATGATGATCACAGCTCATTTGACACATTTTTTTAATTATTTGTTTTATGTCTATGAGTGTTTTGCCTGCATGTATGTAAGCACACCACTGTTGTAGAATGCCTATAAAGGCCAGAATAGGGCATCAGATCCCCTGGAACTGGAGTTATAGATGGTTGTTAACTACCATGTGGGTATTGGGAACTGAACAGCAGAGCCATCTCTCCAGCCTTAATTTAACCCATTTTTAGGTGCTGCTCTCAGACTGTGAAGGGGCAGGAGAGAATAATCCCAGCTGAAAGAAATATAGCTTACGCTATCCAAATAGTTTGCTAAGCGAATCATCTCTTCTCTCACCGCAGTCTGATTTCTTCCCATCATGTCATACTGAAAAACAAAGGAAAGCCATGATCACCAGAGAAACGGAATAAAGACACCTGCAGTCTCTTAATAAACCAATAGATTTCCTAATCCTTTCACTTCTTAGGATAGTGGCATTCATTACCAATAAGCCAGGGCTACAGTCATAACGAGAGCTCAATCCATGGCCACTAGCTGAAGAATTATATGTGGCTACAGAAATACATAAAATTTTAACCAAAATAAAACAAATACTGGATATGTCTTGTTTTTATATCTGGCTACATCTGAATGTATTGAATGTATACTTGGATGTTACCTTAAACAATCAACTTCCTAACAAAAGGGAACTCTCCTTACAGAGTTTAAGACTTCATGACAAAGGCCTTAAAAAGAGAATACATGATTGCATCAGTTAAAGAAAAACCTAATTTCAAGGATCTTGAGGAAAATGGAACCATGTTCCATCTGAATATAACAAATCTATCTGGAGACAACAGTAGGGGAATACTTTAAGTCTCTGTGTTCGTCACTTATCCAGAGCGGCTGCTAGACCTGCGCTCTCACTGCTCACACTCCCTTTATGCAGAAGATGATGACCAATCTGAGTGCACTGCCGTATCTTACTAACTGCAGCTTTTACCAACCTATACAATATGAATTTCAAAACTGGGGGGAGGTCTTCAAAATGGTCTCACCAGCTTATAAGAAAAGAACTGCCAATTCAATTGTTTCTACAAGTAACTTTTAATGCAAACAAGAAAGTTAAAATTAAAAGTCACCCAAAATGTTTCCAGTATCTATTTTTTAATTCATGTAGGAGCTGTATCAAAAACTGGTGATCTACTGGTCATGGTGACACCTTTAGTTCCAGCGCTTGGGAGGCAGAGGGAAGTGGATATCTGTGAGATCGAGGCCAACCTGGTCTACATAGTGAGTTCCAGGCCAGCTGTGGCAACAAGGAGACCTGCCTCAAAAACAATCAGACAGACAAAAGAAACTCGATGTCCCTATGGAGGCTGGGAAGAACGCAGCACTTCTCTCCATTAAGTAAAGCCACTAGCTTAGCCTTTCAAGCACTAAGAAAACGTCCTGGTGGTGTCGTGCATTCTGAAAATAATACTCCTAAAGCATGCCAATTCTGTGTCTCTTCAAGTGAAGTATAGTTTAGCTGAAATTCCACAAAGCAAATCAATCTATAAGGCAACACCAGATGTCCTTGGTTTGCATATACAGCCCATAAAACTAATCTGAAAAGTTCTCAAAACCCCAAGTAACACACTGACAGGACAGCTTCACCTGAAAACCTCAGCATCCTAGAAAAGAACAGGACCGCTCACTCCTGCAATCCCATCACTCAGGAGGCTGAGGCCAGAGGACTATGAGCTCAAGACCAGTCTGGCTCAAGACCATGAGAAGCTATCTCAAAAGGACAAAAAAAAAGGGAGGAAAGCACCACTTTGGTCTAATTACCACTTAATTCAATGCAGCGCCTAGTCAAGTTCCTCGTCATGTTCCTCATCATGCTACAAGTCATGCTCCTCGTCATGCCCCTCGTCATGCTACAAGTCATGCTCCTCGTCATGCTACAAGTCATGCTCGTCAAGCTACTCGTCAAGCTACTCATCATGTCCCTCGTCATGCCCCTCGCCATGCCCCTCGTCATGCTACAAGTCATGCTCCTCATCAAGCTATTCGTCATGCTCGTCAAGCTACTCATCATGCTCCTCGTCATACCCCTCGTCATGCCCCTCATCATGCTACAAGTCATGCTCCTCGTCAAGCTACTCGTCATGCTCCTCATCATGCTCCTCGTCATGCCCCTCATCATGCTCCTCGTCATGCCCCTCATCATGCTCCTGGTCATGTTCGTCATGCTCCTCATCAAGCTCCTCGTCAAGCTCCTCATCATGCTACTCGTCATGCTCCTCGTCAAGCTCCTCGTCATGCTCCTCATCAAGCTCCTCGTCATGCTCCTGGTCATGCTTCGTGTTTGCGTCACAAGCTGCTCACTTGCCATCTGCTTTTCATGAAAAGGAAAAGATGTGCCACCACTCCTACCCTTTCTTTGTCTACAACGATGAACAGCTCCACATAGCGGGTCTGTGGCAGAACAGCTCTTCTTCTCTGTGAAAAACACAAATACCATAAAAGCAGAGGTTTATTATGAGGCTGGACACATTTTGTATGAATAACAATGAGACCATAATATCTAGTTATGTAATTTCATGTTTTCTTACAACATTATAAATTCTTACTTAGCATACCCTATGTCATAACACCAAAATAATTTTTTTAAATAAGAAAGCGCTAACTGCTGTCAATATTGGCCAGGGAAAAATTTCACTTCGAGATAGAATGGGTTATGTTTTCAAAGCATAACTGGTTGTTGTTTTCATTGAAACACATATTATACACACCTTTTAATGGGAAACCTGATCATGATGGTGCGAAAGAAAAACAGCCCCTGAAACCCAAGAGCTAAAGATGGAATGAGGCCACCACTTCAAAACATGGCTCAGTTTGACCTTTTGTGGAAATCCAAGCAAAAGAGAGTAAGTAAACACCGAGTAACGTTCCAGTAGTCGAGTGCAGGGCAGAAGAGGCAACGAAGGCAATGCCACAGACCAATGTGAGTTTACTTTGAACATGCCTTCTTCCAGCACTACTGTATATGGCTCTGGTCCCAGCTGCCGGAAGAGTCCCTTGAGCCTAGGCACTCAAGACCAGCCTAGGCAATGAAGCAAGACTCAACCTCAAAAAACAAACTGTGCCTCTTCCAGCATGGCGGCTGTGCTGGATAGCTTTAGTGTCAACTTGACACACCTGGGATGAGGGAGCCTCAATTGGGGAATTTCCTCTATTGGACTGGCCTGTGGCCATGTCTGAGGGGCATCTTCTTGATGAGTGATGTGGGAAGGCCCAGCCCACTGTGGGTGGTGCCACCCCTGGGCAGGTGGGCCTGTGTTGCATAAGAAAGCAGGCTGAGCAGGGGCCAGGAAAGCAAGCCAGTAAGCAGTGTTCCTCCACGGCCTGTGCTCCAGCACCTGCTTCCAGGTTCCTGCCCTGAGTTCCTACCTTGGGCTCCCTGATGAACTATAACCTGGGACATGTAAGCTGAATAAACCCTTTCCTCCCCAAGTTGGTAGTGGTCAGAGTGTTTTGTCACAGCAATGGAGAAACAAACTAGTACAGCGGCACCAGGCCACTTGTAGAGAAAAAACATCCTGTCTAGAGCCAGCCAGCCCTGGAAGCTCTGCTGCCTTAAAGTGCCACAACTGGAACAAGCCATGCAGCCTCAAGAAGCCTCAACAATGGGGACAGGAGTGCCCCTGAAAGGTAGCCAAATGACCCTGATCGAGCAGTTGATCTCGATCTCTTGATCGCTCTCTCTCTCTCTCTCTCTCTCTCTCTCTCTCTCTCTCTGTCTCTCTCTCCTTCTTCTCCAATCTAGAGCTCAAGAGGTATCTAAATAAAACCTCTATTGTTCCCTGAACAGCAGCATAATATACTACTATGCATCAATGCCAAATATGATTACTGTTTAAGACCTAAATTCCCATTTCCAAAATTCATAAAATCTAAATTCCCCTTAAATTTAGCAGGAACTCCATCACTCATCTTTTTATACCTGGTTCCTGTCACAGTCTGGCATGTGTCCAGGGAAAAATATGATAAGCAGCATTTTGGTGTGTAAATAAATGGTTTCTTAAGAACAGCATGCACTCTAAAGAATGCTAGCTTCCTTACACGTAGGAACTGAGACAAGCTGGAATGCTCTTCCTCAACATCCTTCACGGCTTCCGTCTCTGTGTCCTGGTTAGAAACTCCGCATCTCAGAGGCTCTTTGTGGACATCATCCATTCGATAAAATACATGTTCAAATTGAGAGCTGTTGTGCAGAGGTTCAATCCCAAAACTGGCATTCTCGAAATGGAGCAATCCTCTAAGTATTGCATTACACATATACCATTGGTGGGAAAAAAAAAAAAAAAAAAAACACGTAAGGAGTCAGAAACCCAAATTCAAGTCCTAGTTCTAACACACATAAGCAGGGATTGAACAATAAATAGAGGCCTTAGAGTCTAGCGGACATGATCATAGAACGTTCAAATCTGCCGCTTACTTGCTCCACAGCCTGTAGGTGAGCCAGTCAATGCCAGCATGCAGGCTCTGCAGAGCGGCCGCATGAGAGCTGAGAATGTTTTCTACCAGCCTCCAACTCTCAGTAAGTCATTCCCTTCTGCTTTAGTATATAATCTGCATAGGTTTATTCCTGCTAAGCAATTTAATATGCATAAAACACTAAGACTGCTTCCTGGCGCACGGCGGTGTTATTACTTAAATGAAGACAGTGAAAGGCATCTTCTATGGCTGGTTTGAGAATCAGAAGTAATCCCTATTTGTCCAATCAATCGCAAAATCAGTTAAGCAACACAATGCCACAGTGTCATCTGAGTGTGATGAAAACAGCCCCTTACAGTCATTATAAGACTTGAGTGAAATAATGCAGGAGGGAAAAAATTAATGACTCTCAAGGGAGGATTACTGAAGGTCAACACAATCTTCTTTTTGTGTATGTTTTTATTGAGTTTTTGTGCATTTCATATAATAGATCTTAATCAAATTTAGACCCTCTCCCCCATCTGCACCCCCCATAAAGCCGCCCCCATCCCCCGTCCGGATTTCGTGCATCCTGTCATATATGTTAAGGCCTATCCTGTCAAGCATTTGTACCTAAATGTCCTTGGTACAAGGGAGGGACCTCATGGGTGGCACTGTAAATACAGCCAAATACACATGGCTAGAGAGGTCACAGATCCTAGAAAAAAAATCCTATCTGTGTCATATCTCTAGACAAATGAAATTTTTTACTGTATGCTAAATATGGATCCTTATATTTACAAACAAGTTTACCATACACCACTCATCAAAGAAGCTTCTTTTAGCAGGAGAAAATTTTATAACGAATGCCACAAAAATTTTAAATGTATTTTGTTTCAAATAGTGATATTACTTCATAATTCTAAAAATGAAATTTCCCATTAGATATTAAAATTCATCAAGCATTGGGCACTTCTAAATAAAAATTCCAAGAATATCTGAAGATCTACCTAAAAAGGTCTTTAATAGCATCAAAGTAAAAGCCAATTTTGCTAAACACCCGAAAGGACTTAATTTGGGGACACAGATAGCAGAAGCAGGTGGGAGGAGGGGACATGTACAGGAAACCCCTTACCTGAGTCCAGAACAGCGGCTCACAGCAACGGCTGAATTAGAAATGCCTTCCACGTAGCCCCGATAATGACAGTGATTCTAAAATGAAAAAGACACACGATCTCCAAACACTGCTGCACTGCTGAAAAGCACCAGAGACACTGCAAGGCTAACAAAACTCCTGCAATCAATAACTTCTCCTGGCACAGTATGTTCGGACTACCTCAAGTCTGAAGACGACACCACATGTTCATGTTAAGACTAAGACCTGCTATCACCCAACAAGTACACAAACCCTCAGGCAGAATTCCAAAAAGATGCTGGTCACAGATAGCTCTGCCCTATGACCTTTCAGCCAGAAACATAACCAGCTGGTAGTGTGTCATGTTTAACACTTTCAATCACAGTCAACCCAAAGCATCAACAGCCAGCTGACAGGCCACACAGAAAAGGCCCTGTGAGAAGCTGAGAAGCCAGGGAGAAGGCCACTCAGCCTGAGACAACTGTCTGGATCAGGTGGATTTTTTTTTACCCCTGTGGGCATATTAGCTACATTAACACCATATATTTGGCCCTCTTCAAAAGCTTAAGTGCCTTTACCCTCAAATTTGAGCAAGAAATTACCAGCAAAAATACCAAAGGACAGTATTGCTCAATAATACTCATGAGGCCCTATGAGATTTTCTCATCTTTAAGATAATCACAAAGTATCATAATTAGAAAACAAGGCACAGGGAATTGTTGCCCTGCCCTGCCAGTCATGAAACCACACATCAGTCCAGTAAGTAAACAGGATGGCACTGGTGCACAGAGAACAGAAGAAGAGTCAACAAAGCACATGCGAGACAAGCAGTGTCTGAGAACACAGGCGAAGATGCGGTTTTAATGAACATGGCTCAGTCCACTGAGCAGAGGTATGGAAAACAGTAGAATTCACACCATGTAAGAGACACCTTTTATCTAGCACTCAGGAGGCAGAGGCAGGTAGATCTCGAGTTCAAGGCCAGCCCCATCTATACAGCGAGTTCCAGGCCAGTTGGGGCTACATACTGAGAATCTGTCTCTAAAGAAAAAAGAGAACAAATTCCAAATGGACCAAAAATCCAAATATTAAAAATTGAAAGTATGTAAGACTCAGAAGAAAATATATGCAAATTCTTCTTTAACCTGGATGAAGAAAAGGCCTTTCTGTCAATCACTTAAAATCAAGATGCACCAGGGCTGGAGAGATGGCTCAGCGGTTAAGAGCACTGACCACTCTTGCAGAGGACCCGGGTTCAATTCCTAGCACCCACATGGCAGCTACGAACCATCCTTAACTCCAGTTCCAGGGGAATCCGAAGCCCTCTCCTGACCTTCATGGCATTGCACGACACGAGTGCACTCACACATGCAGGCAATGCAGTCATACACATAAAATTAAAAAATAAAGATATTAAAAAAAAACTAGATGCACCAATGTGCTGATGTATGCCTGTAATCCCAGCACTCAGGAAGTTGAGGCAGAAGGATCTAGAGTTCAAGGCCAACCTGTTAGACCCTGAATCAAAAAAAAAAAAAATCTAGATGCAATAAAAGAAAAAACTAAAAATCTTTACATACACACACACCAAAAAAAAAAAAAAAATCTTGAGACAACTGAAAGAAAATGTTTGTACCTTACATGAAAAAAGGGTTAACAACCCTAAACTTAAAGAACTCTTAAATATTGAATAGGAAAGACTAAAAGCCCAATAGAAAATTGGACAAAGGACATGAGATCTACAAGTGATCTTGCATATGTGGAAGGATTTTCAGTTCTCTTCATATCAGAGAAGGAATCCCTGAGTCTGTGTTCCTTAGAGTGGAAAGCACCAAAGAACACAGAAACAGTGGCAGACTGTAAGTCACCATTTGACAACCATCACAGCAACAAATGATTCAGGCAAACATTGAATAATGAAACTGGTGAGCAAAACTGGAGGAGGGATGGGATTTGCACAGTCCCCAAACCACCACAATATTACTTTAAAGGGAGAAAATGTAACTTTTTCAATAGTAACTTTCCAGTGGAGAAACCTGGATGGCAGCTCTTTAACCAGGTTATCAGCCCTGCATCAGACAGCAGGACTGGTGCTGATCTGGCAGCATCTGTGCTGATAAGACACAGGGAAAACAAAGCCGGCCAGCACCAGTAGGTGACCCCTGAATCCACCAACTGGAAGCTATGCACATAAGTTGCTTTTATGAAGAATTTCCACAGTTTGAATTTAGTTCTGCTGCAGTTACTTTATCTGACCAGATCTAACAAGATAAACCTAATATCTCTTGTTTTCTTAACACGAAAAGCCTAAACTCACTACAGGAGGAAAGCCTGCAGTTTGTCAACACACTTGGGCAGACTGTTATCACATACCCTTGGCCTCTATTTAGTCCCACAGAGAAACATTAACAAACCACCATCTGTTCATGGGCCAAATGAACTTTGTCCCAGATCACTACATGTTCTATAAGCCTATACAGCTCTCCTAAAAAATTACTTACTATTCCTCTGACATGTTCTACCTCTCCAGAGCCTCCCCCAGAAATAACAGAGTATATGCCTCCCTAAATGGTGTTGGGCGCACAGGCAGCCATTTTCTTTCATGTGTGTCCTTTCCCTTTTGTGTGTTAATCTTATTTGTTTTCTCTTATTTAATCTTTGTCAGTTCATTCTAGGAAACCTTCAAAGGATGGAGGGAAAATTTCCCTTCACCAGTATAGCTCTCAAAAACATATTTGTAAGTTTATAAAATTTCTAATTGAATTACAAGTCCTCAATAAGGACACAGCTGACAGACACATTCTGAACAGGAAAACTGGGGTAGAAACTCTGGCTAGTAGAAGCAGAGTGGCCCACCCAAGGGCCCAGGGAGCCTCGGGAACAACTACTACAGAGCGGCCCACCCAAGGGCCCATGGAGCCCCGAAAAAGTGTGTTCTCAGATGAAGTGAGAAGCAGCAATTCAGTCTGAGGTCAAAGCTATGGGAATTTCTCATGCACTGCAGGAGTCCCAAGCCATCAGAGTGTGGGGTCTTAGCTCACACAGCAATTCATATTGCTATTTTCTTATGAAAAATGGCCTTGTGAAAGACACTGATGCTGAAATTTCGCCAGGCACTAGCTTTATAAATTACTCAATAATAAGAGTAGAATCTTGGGACTGGAGAGGGCTCAACAAGTAAGAACACTGGCTTCTCTGGCAGAAGTCCCAGGTTCGAATCCCAGCACCCATGTGGCAGCTAACAAATGTCCATAACTCCAGGTTCAGGGGATCTGACACCCTCTTCTGTCCTCCATAGGCCTTGCACAACATGGGTACACTTACATACATGCAGGCATAACATTTATACAAATAAAATAAGAATAAATAAAATATTTAAAAGAATAAAATGTTAAAGGAAAACATTTCCATCTTCAGTGTGATTTAATTGCATATTGTAGACAAAGGCATATGTCATTAAGATCAGTGACAATCTCACCACATGCAAAGAAATCAGGGCAACCAAGTTCAAATTTGTGTTTGAAGCCTATAGTGATTTTCATTTACCTAAACAATACTAAATAACAAGGAAATAAGTGAAATACCCATATGATGTCATACTTGTATTTTTCAAACATCTAAGAAAGTTTCACCGTTCAGCTACATTAGTTTCTATATAATTGAAACCATCTTCACAGCTGTAAGTCCATATTCTTTCAATAACAAATAATAGGTATACTTATTTAAAATTGTCAGACTGCCTTTTGCAAGTATCCCACAGATAATGACTCATTCAAGTTTCATGACGTAGTAGCTATTATTCCCATGTTAAGGTACAAACAGGCTGCTGTAACGCCACCAGACAAACACAGACCCAGAATTCAAGCTTAAATACTGTATGTCCCAAGAAACCATGGAAAAAACCTCCACAAAGGAATAAGGATGCCATTTAGGGTCCCTGCTTAACTGGCATTAATTGCATGCTCTTTGGCTTGCTGCCATAGCAATCTTTGGATGGATGAAAAGATGGATGAATCATCTTTTATCTTGTGTATACTATGATGTAAATTTAATCTCTTCTACCAATTTCCTGTTAAAGCACAAACAGTGCACTAAGATAAAGGAATCAGACAGTAGACTGGAAACGGCACAGTCAGCATTTCCTTTTTTTTATATAACACAAACTAAAGAATTTGTCTTCTGTTTATTTGAAGAGTGATACAAAAGTTCATTACTAAGAAATAATTCAATCTATCAGAGCACTATGAAGTTCATGGGAAAAAAAAGATCACATTTAATGGGAACAAAGATTTCTCATGAAAATTATTACAAAATAAAAACTGTGAAATACCAGTAATACCAAACTGCCAAAATGGACTGTAAAACCTTCCTTCTGAGAAAAACTAGAAATGTTTATGCTCCAAGAAGAAAACCACACAAGGCCAAGTTCGGTATCTGCCAGTTACTTGGAGAACCCAAGCCAGCTCTGCCCCCAAGAGTGTTCTCTGCCCTACACAAGAGGACCACACCTCTTCAGAAAAGCAATGTGAGCAAAAACTCAGAACATCAGAATATATCAGCAAACAAGTGCATTTCTTTGCAAGACATGAGTGACAAAGACATGCTTTTAAATATTAACATTCTACCAGAATAGTAAAATTTCTGCCTTCAAAGCATCACTTTTCCCTGTCACAGTCAGGATTCTCCCAGTCTTCAAAACACAAAGCTTAACTACTGAGCACAGGAGAGCTGTCAGTACGTATCAGTCTCCCCAGGGCCACTCATGGGAGGCTGTTAAAGGTGTCCTGTGAGCTTGGCAGTCAGAGCACACTTTAAAATTACAATGGTTTTAACGTCCATAAAGTATCAAGGAGGAAATGCAGTACCTGTACTTTGGGGTAGTTGGAGATCAGAGAGTCTTCCTCATCATAGGAATAAAGTACAAAATCTTCAGGCAAAAGGTCTCTGGAAGAGGAATAAGATGTGTCATTTATATTAAATATCAGCAGCCTGGGACACAACTCATAAGACAGAATTCCCAGAAGATACGAGCAAAAATTAGTTTAAAGGAAAAAGAAAACTTTCACTGGATCCATTTTTAAAGAATGTGCTACTGTAAAACATCAAAAGCTCATAAAACAGACTTGAACTTGAAACAGGGTACATAACTTAAGTAATGTTAAGATGCAATTTATCCTAATGGCATAAAATGCTGATTGTAAAAATCATAATACAAACAGCATCCTTAAATTTTTGCACTATAACTCACAGGAATGAATCAGGTTGCTTGACAATGTGTTGTATTTGTAGAAGAAAAATAAATATTTTTATATTCTTTTCTCTAAGTACTAGGTAAACAAAAAGCACCATTGCCTTAACCTAAGTACAAAGTCTGCTGTCAGTTGTTGAAGGAAACATGACTTCCAATTCCCAAAGCTTCCCCGGTCTAAGGGAGTGGTTGTGTAAACCAGGGCAAGGCAAGGCTCTCTCATACTGCAACTCTGAGCTCATCTCCAGGCCTTGTGGAAAATCAGACATGCTTTGTTCTACCTTGTAGTTTACAGTGCACCAGTTAAAGTTCAAAGTCCCCAAGAGACACCAAGGACCAACCACCCATGCTATTCAGAGATGGAGAAACAATGGTTCTCACTCAATTTAACTGATTACCCTGCCTGACTTTTGGCACACAATCATCACTGTGACACAGAAAGCCTTCGTGAAACTGCCTCCACTCTCCTGCATACAGGAAGCTTCTTGGTAGCTGCTCATTTGGAGACAAAGCTGTCCCTACATCAAACAAAAGAGCCTGTGCCATTCTAACCGCTCAAAGACCACTGAGCTCTCTTCACCCCAGTACACTCCATCTTTGGGAAGTCTTTGCAAGCAGGCTTCCAAGTAGCCCGTGGACTTTCACAAGCTGACCCACTGGGGCACTGTAGTGTCATCCCACCGACATGCACATGCACACAAACACACCCTGCACTCTCTAGAGGTGAATACAAAAAGAATAAACTGGAGATGTCTAGCTTCCCTCTGCCCTAGCCTCTGGGAAGTCACAGGCTGCTCAGCCGTCACAGATCCTTGTGGCCTTCTCCAGAGGGCATGCCCACGAATGAGTGATGCTGACATCAACAGCTAAATCTGCTAATTCTGGAGCTCAGAATATACTAAGCAATGTCCACCTAGAAAAGAAATCAATACACTATTGAGGAAAAAAATTACTAAAAAACAAAGTAAATAAAATTTCTTACATATTTCTTTCCAAATGAATAATATGCTGCTTTCCTTGAGTCTCGATGACATAAGATACCTAAATTCACAGAGAAGGAAAAATGTAGTAAAATACCATGTTGCAATTACTTTCCATCATATCATTTATAAAAGACAGGAAAACCCACCCTGAATTTAAATAACTTGGGAGGGCTGGAGGGATGGCTCAACAGTTAAGGGTACTGACTGCTCTTACAGAACACCTAGTTCAGTTCCCAGCACCCCAAGTAACTCCAGTTCCAAGGGATCTGACACCTTCTTCTGGCTTCCACAGGCATTGTACAACAAGGGTCCACTTACACACAGGCAGGAAAAACACTCATACGTGTAAAAAAAAATTTTTTTTAAATAACTTGGTACTGACTACAGCTGACCTGGAACTTGCTATGTAGACCAGACTGGCCCTTGATCTCAGAGATTTGCCTGTCTCTGCCTCCCCAAATCCTGGGATTAAAGACATGCACCCCATAACCAGAATATTCTTAAATAATAAAAATATATTCATCTCTATGCCCCTTTAATAACTTACCATGGAAAACTGCCTGCATATTTACCTAAGCGCTTCTTAAATTCATTCATACATCAGCTGTAACCTCAGGAATTATTTTTGTGTTTTTACATACTGTTTAAATAAGTTTCAAAGGATTATCTAGTTATGCAAAAGTGAAAGAGGAACTCATTCTGTCTTATGACCTCGTAACTGGGCTGTGTGTCTCGTCCATTCTAAACTCCTTCCCTCCTCCACTACCGCCTCTGGAGCATGTTGTGCAAACGTGGCAGCCTCCTGGCAGCACATCTATTCTTGATTCCTGGTTCATCAGGTTTGCAGATTAACTAGGCAACTTTCACACCCTCATCTTCAAGCTCATGGGACTCCCCTTCTCTACCTCAACCAACTTCTCTAATACTAATTATAGAACAAACTATTGGTCTTAAATGCTCCCTCAAAGGCCACATGCAAAGGCTTGGTCCCGGGGTGAGGCACACTGGAGGGTGCGATAGGCCTGCGGAAGCTGTGCCAGGTGGCCAGGCCTTAGTCACTGGAAGGGACTGTTTCTGTTTGTCCTTGCTGCAACCTGTGCTTCTGCCATATGCCCTTCGCCACAGGCCCAAACCAGGGGGTCAATGGGCTCTATTAGTCAAAATGAACTTTTTCTAAGTTAATTTTCTCGGGTAGTTCATTACAATGTTAGAAGTCTAACACACCTAGCAACTCCTCATTTCATTAAACAAAAGAGGGAAATGTGATCTCTAGAACTTAATTTAACTTTTTTTTAAAGACTCTTTAATAAAAATGGAAGTCATCAGGCATGGTGACCCATCTGTAAGCCCAGGACTTGGGAGGTGGAGGAAGGAAGATTAGGAGATCGAAGTCAGTGTCTGCTCTATAGTGAGTTTGAGACCTGCCTGGGCTACATGAGACCTTGTCTCACTGCAAACAAAAAACAGCAACAAACAAGCGAACGAATAAAATGAAAGTCATGGAGGGACTCAGTAGGTAATATAAGCATCTACTTAATTCCCTACTATTTCCAGACACTAAGCTGAATTTTTACCATGAGCAGCAGCAACTCCCCAGGGCACATCTACAATGGCTTTGAAGGGTGAGATCAGTGCTGCACCCAGCACTCTACCTCCACACCCTGCACACTCTCTACTTCTATCTCCAGCAACGGCAGCAAGCTGCTTTGTCCTCAGTTTCGTGTCCACCTTTTCTCTCCTGTCTGCTTATCTCCACTGAGAAGAAATCCGAAAGTCAGAGAACTTGAGAGCTGTTTTATAACACAATACTCAACTCCAAAACACATGCGTGGACTGTTCACTCCCCTCCTATGTTAGTCACTTTCCATCCCTGTGGCAAACACCTGAGAGGATCAACTTAGAGGAGAAAAAGGCTACTTGGGCTTATAGTTCAGCTGTGGTCAGTTGGTTCCACTGATTTGGGGGCGGGGGGGCTGTGATTAAGCTGAACCTCATGGTGAGGAGTATGTGAGAACTCAGAGCAGCCAGGAAGCCCAGAAAGAGAAGAAAGGGAGAGGCTGGAGTCCACAACAGCATACCCCACGAGGTCCCATGTGCTAGAAGTTCCACCATCTCCCAACTGTGCTACGGGCTGGTGACCAGGCCTTTAAGGCATGAACCCTTGGGAGTCCTCCAGAGACCTAGCCTGTAAGGCATTAACCTTCGGGAGCACTCCAAACCCAAGCTATAGCACCTCCTCTGGATTCACTCAAGGTCACCTTCTCAGTAAGATGCTCCCCACCACCTATTAAAAGGTGCAACTGTCCCCACGCAGCACCACACCCAGCTATTCCCGCTCCCTTCTGCTTCACTGCCCTCCATGGCACTTAGCACCATCCAAGTAACATGCATCTCTTACTGCTGACTGCCAGTCAGCTAAGGATCCGAACTCCACACAGCTGGCTACAGAGTTCTACTTACTTCATTCTGTTATGTTCTAAATTGATCATTTTATCTTTGAAAATAAAAAAACTAAGGCTCAGTCTGTCACTTTTGTTGGAATAATAGTCGATAGATACCAATACTATATGAAGCTGTACCCACTAACTACTCCCTGAGCCAATCAGTACACAAATACCACCTTTCAGGGTTGGGGATTTAGTTCAGTGGTAGAGTGCTTGCCTAGCAAGCGCAAGGCCCTGGGTTCAGTCCTCAGCTCCGGAAAAAAGAAAAAAAAAGGGGGGGGAATTTTATTATAGTCATAGCTCTTCAGAGATAACTTACCTGTTCTGAATAAGGCCTCGGGGCTTCCCTTCTTTCTCTAGTTAATCTCCAAGGAGTTATAATTTCATAAGAAGAAAGATGCATGGTCTCTTGGAAGCCTGCCTCAAAAAGAATAACAAATATAACAAAGTCGATCTGAAAAACTGCATAGCACCAAAATAGTGAAAATCCAAAGCTCAATGGTCAAACCATGAAAAATTCTGTGATGCTCACAGTGTTAAAATATGCAATGCAAATAGCTCTATATAGCATCTCTCTGAAACATCAATGTACCAGGTAAACATGAGGGCAAAATGGGTCCCTAAAGAGGATGCAGTCTTTACCACACAGCACATATGCTGCGATCATTTTCAAACATCTTGTGTCTGTCTACCCTAACCTTTTTTTCTCTCAAAATCTTTTTTAAAAATTTTGAAAGAACACAAGAACGTTGGTGGGAACTTGGGGTGGGGGACACCATCCTAGATGTGCCAATAGTTTCATAGGAAATGACTACCATGTCCATGAGAAAAAACTGCATAAAATTTATTAACAGTTGAGAATAGCCATGCACTTTTAGAGTCTAAATTACTACTTCAGCAAAAACTGAGTACAATCAAAACTAGAAGATAGAGCCAGGCATGGTAGTACACATCTTTAACCTCAGCACTTGAGAAGCAGAGGCAGGTGGATCTCTGTGAGTTCAAAACCTGCCAGGGTTCCACAGGGAGACCCTGTCTCAAAAATTTAAAAACAACAACAAACTAGAAGATACCTGTGCTGGAGGTGGATGTAAGTCACTTAATTTAATAAGTCCAACATAGTCTTTCTCTTATAACGCCAATACTAAGGGCACAGCAATTCTTTTTTGTTGCTTTGAGGTATCAGTTTTGGGGGAGCGAGCTGTGCTTTGGGGGCTTTTTGTTTTGAGATAAGATTCGTCAGACTGGCCTGAAACTCATGATCCTCCTTCCTCCACAGGAGTGCCAGGATCACAGGAGCTGCCAGCACACCCAACAACCACTGTAAAAATTCTTCTAGGGAGAGAAGTCTGATAAAGCAGATAGTTATCATCTAAGGGCCACAAATGAGAAACCAAATGCAAGGAATTTGTAAATTAGAAGCACCTATAACCAAATGTAGTATATGGACCTGTTTGAATCCGTTGGGGGGGGGGGAGTGTTGTTTTGTTTTGAGACAGAGTCTCACTATGTACACCTGGCCAGATCTGCCAGCCTCTGCCTTTGAAGTGCTGGGATTAAAGGCATCTGCAGCTAATCTGGAAAATTTTGGCCCTGAGTAAATGATCTTGAGGAATTACAGTCATTTTTCTACATGTAAATAAACACACTGTGGTTAAGATTTTATGTTTTTAGGGCTCAAGAGATGGCTCAAGAGCACTGGCTGTTCTTGTAGAGGACCTGGGTTCACTTCCCAGCACCCACATGATGCCTAACAATCCTCCATACTCCAGTACCAGGGGATCCAACACTCTCTTCTGACCTCTTCAGGCACTGCACGACATGGGTTCACTTACGTACATGCAGATAATACACATAAAATAAAAATATCTTTTAACATTTTGTTTTAGTGATATAGTCCTGATGGTAATGTGTTTATAATGAATATGGACTTTGCCACCACTGTATCACCTCTGAAAACAGTAACAGTGTTTCTTCAATAAAAATGACATGAACTGTATTAAAAGATTACCTGGATCTCTTCCTTTGTGTCATTCCTGTTTTTTTGGGGTTTTTTGTTTATTTGTTTTTGTTTTTGAGGTGCTGGAGGTTGAATCCTGAGCCTCACACATGCTAGGCAAGGGCTCTCCCACTGAGACTTCATCAGGCCACACCTAAGGTTCTAAGGTAGGCTGTCCACTTGGTCCCCTGACACACCCACTTCTTTGATCCAATCCATATTCTTGTTCACTCATTAACTACCCACATCCCTCGGATATCTCAAATACAGATGAAGATGCAGTGTTTACATCTAACTTTCCCCAAGATAACAATGTATAAGAATATTTATAACCTTGGGCTGGACAGATGGCTCAGCTGTTAAGAGCACTGACTGCTCTTGCAGAGGACTCAGGTTCAATTCTCAGAACCCAAATGGCAGCTAACAACCGTGTGAACTCCAGTTCCAAGGGATCTGACGCCCTCTTCTGGCCTCTGTGGGCACTGCATGAGCACAGGTGCACCCACCTACATGCAGGTATGACACTCATACACATAAAATAAAAATAATCAAGTATTTTCTAAAATGTTTATAACTTTGTCTAGGATTCAAAAGACACCAACATGAAAATACAAATAATACAAATAATAGCCTATCCAATACATGTCATACTAACAGTTTTCAAACTCTTAATCCACCCTTATGGAATGTTAGACTGCTTAAATGTGGCATCGGATCGTTCTACTAAAAGCATTAGAAATGGACTCCAGTCATCCCCAAGGCCCCAACGGGCTGAATCAAGGCATTTTTATGGTATACCATGATCAACTAACATCTAGATAAAGTTTTTAATTGGGAACTATGTCAAAAAACTCTGATACACAGTTACTAGGCAGAAATATCCACAGCCCCACACTAACTGAAGTAGGAGACTATTTGCTCCTCTAAAATACACCTCTCAGTGACCTTCAGCTCTCTCAAACTCCCAAAGCGTTTCAGTGCTGTTCTTAAGAATCTCCCTCTGTGCTCCACCACCAGGCCAGTCACTCTACAAATGGTGAGAAATAAAACATTTTGTTGGGTAACAAAGTTTGTGATTAAAAATAAAGTATCCTGAAGCCAGGCATGGGGGAACATGCCTGTAATCCCAGCACACAGGGGAGGTAGATGCAGAAAGATGAGAAGTTTCAGGTCAGCATCAGCTACACATAAGCCTGCCTGAGTACATTTCTTTCCAACTCCTGCAACTCTGAAAGTATTTCAAATAAAAAGTTTAAGAACATTAGCTGATCGACACAGAGGGCTGTGACAGTTGAGGCTAAACCATGGAAGCTGAACCTGAAATGTTTTCATTACAGCACAGAAGCGAACCTCACAGAGGAAACAACAAAATGCCTCAGAAAAGGTAAAATCTGTAGTTCTAACAGGCAGGCAGATATTTCAAGAGCACTCATTCCAAAACAGGTGAACTGAGTTTGGAAAGCCCTGAGCACACTTTTAGGCCAGGCCAAGAAGCCAAGTCCTCTGCCTTCTAGGGATCTTTTATCCAGACCAGAGGCAAGGAAGGAAAAGTCAGAGACCAGAGTATGAGGGAGAGCGTTCTTGTGCTTCTCAGTTTAAAATACAACTTTTATTTTGAAAAAAAACAAAATGCCACAATTAACCATCAATATTTCTTAAGGCTTTCAAAATTATAACACCACAAAATAACTTCTGCGCGTGAGTTATTACACTGATACCAACTTCTTCCAAAAAAATTCAAGCATCCTGCTTTGAATTAAAGCCATGCCACAGAGTTCTGAAGCATCATCAACAGCTGTACGAAGTCCAGCAAGGTCATTCAAAAACGATACACAGTGACTCATGAGAAGCTCCTCCTTGTGTTTTCAAACTTCTTTCTCATCTCTATTTGTTTGCTTTCCCTTATCTCCTGTCTTTCCCCAAAGTCCCCTAATTCCCCTTCTCATGGGAACCAAATTCCACTTCTCCCTACTGAACAGGAGGAACATTTAACTTTCACATCATGGACATTGGGGCTGGAAAAATCTTGGTTGTGGGGGTCATTCTGTGTACTGTGGTTTGGTAACAGCCCTGCTTCCACTCACCAGATGCCAACACTAGTTCCTTCAACTGATGTGTCTCCT
>NW_008330293.1:273550-278760 GCF_000622305.1 Nannospalax galili | reverse complement strand
CATATGCCTTTAATCCTAGCACTTGGGGGGCAGAGGCAGGTAGATCTCTGTGAGTTCAAGGCCAGCCTGGTCTACTACATAGTGAGTTACAGGTCAGCTGGGGCTACTGGGAGACCGTCTCAAACTCTGGTTAAAAAAAAAAAAAAAAAAAACACTGGCAAAAATTACAGTTAACAATGAAGGAGCAAATCTTAATATCCCATGGGGCATACAAACTGTTATATTACAATTTGACAGAAGCAGCATGCTGACTGTCAAAACCCAGAACCCTAGAAGACATGAACTGAAGAAAAAAGATGAATCTGGAAAGTCCAAGGTCCTAAGCTCTGTAAAGGAAAGGAAAAGGTGTGAGGTATGCTTCCACCTCTAACTTCTTAGGTCTTTTGTGTGCTGTTTCAGCACACAAAAATAATAGCAATTTGTAGGAGAAGGAAATAACTTAGAAGAATTCTACCCAATTGCAAGGCAAACAATGAGAATGCCAACCCTCCATGAGCTTTTCCCATCCCCACCCTGCTTGACCTAGGCAAACAGCCACCTTTATGTACTTTTGCTATATGATAAACCTGGGCTCCACATTCAGGTTGAATGAGATAATTCTGTCTGGAGAATGAGGTCATTCATTAGAACCCAAAGCACTACTGTGCTGAACCACACAGCCTCACTCTGTTCACAAGACCAATCTCCAGTCAGCATATCTCAACTACTGACTACCTCCTTCAAAGAAACGTTCAATTACAGTTTTTGCTGCTAGTCTACACTGCCACATGTTTTAAGAGTTATATATTTTTTGCTGGGAATGGTGGTCCATGACTTTAGTCTCAGCACTGGGGAGGCAGAGGCAGGCAGATCTCTGTGAGATCGAGGCCAGCCAGGTCTACATACCAAGTGCCAGGCCAGCCGGGGCTACAGCAGGGAGACTCTGTCTCAAAAAGACAAATTTGCCTGTCATTATATTTAAAAAGAAATGCTCAACTTGAGTTATATAGCAAGGCATTTTTAAATGCTTTTTTTGTCTTGAAGTGCCCCATTTGAGAAACATTCCAACCATTTATAAAATGTAATGCTCTTAAGAATTTAAGTTCCTCCAAAAAGGAGTGTAAATTACTGAAACCAAGGCGGATGTCTGACTTATCAGCTACTTCCTGCACGGGTACAGTAAGTATTCATTAAGTATGCTCTGTAAACAGTCCTTGTGACCCTTTCAGCCGCACACAGAGTTCATGTTCACAGTTGTAATTCCCATGGACAGCTTAAAGTGAGCTTGCTATTTTATAGTTAACAACTTTTATGTCAACTTCTCCACAAATCCTCAGAGCCCTCACACCTTTTTATCAGCCAAATCCCCGTCTCTAATAAGATTGGCTCTCTTGGGTTCCATATGCATTTGACTGCACCAAGCAGTCAAACACTGAGTAGGCTCTTCTGGGTCCCTGCCTGGGGGACTAGCAAAGGAAAAAGGAAAAGTGATACTAATGTGAGATAAACCATGAAAAATCCACTGCAACAATGTGTCGAAGGAAAGAACATGTTTGGAAATGAAATTTATCCTATGACATCACATGTTTATCAGGAATATCATTTTTTTAATTTGTCATAAGCATTAGTAGTACCCTAATTCTTACCTTAAGATAAAGCTAAACATTCAAACACAATGGAATAGTTAAAACTAGACTAAATTTTTTGGGGGGAGGTCTTTTTGAGACAGGGTCTCCCTGTAGCCCCAGCTGTCCTGGAACTCACTATGTAGACCAGGCTGGCCTTGAACTCACAGAGATCTGCCTGCTCCTGCCTCCCGAGTGCTGGGATTAAAGGTGTGCACCACCACGCCCGGCCAAATAGACTAAATTTTATGAATTTCTCAGGCTGGTTCCCTTATTCTTTTGTTTTGCTTTTTGTTTTTTGGGGGTTTTTTTGAGACAGAGTCTCCCTGTAGTCCCAGCTGGCCTGGAATTTGCTGTACAGACCAGGCTGACCTCAAAATCACAGAGATGCCCCTCCTGCCTCTAACTCCCAAGTGCTGGGATTAAAGGCGTACATCTCCTTGCCTGGCAACCACTCTTTTTTAATATTCTTATTACTATTTCGGGTTTCACCTTGACATTCTCACATATGCCATTGTACATTGGTTGACCGCCCCCCCCGCCCCAGTCTTAAAAAATGTACCTCAAGCAATGCCCCATGTATGATCACTTTGGAAAAATGATCAGACTAAAACAGAACCCATTTTCCATCACAAAATGAAAAATAATCTCTAAACACACAGCAACACTGTACAATTCAACTTTAGTAGAGTCCACTTCAGACTCCAAAGATGAAGAGGGGAGTTGTTGCTGCTGTGACAGCATGAAGCTAGACTCACTTACGAGGCAGTGACTCAATGACTGGCATCTTTCCAAGGCTCTGGAACACGCACAGGTGTCAGTGAGGAATATCATGAGGTTACCTACGTCATATGTTTTGAGTTTGTCACTATTATAAGAGAGAGCTTCATGTTACTTACAGCTTATGAAACCTTCTGGTCCTTTTACAGTAAACCAAGACTTTTAACAAAGAACAAATATAAAGCCAAATTTGGTAAGGTAAAATTTAAAACTAGTTTTCAGAATCTAGTTTTATAGGTATCAATTATGAATGTTTTCTTTTTCACATAAAAGTTTGGAAACCAAACCATCTTTAACTTTAAAAGATAACACTTTCTTCATAGCACAAATTTTAATCTGCTGGTATCTAAAATATGATATTAACCTAGATGTCCATGAACAGATAGATGAATGAATAAAGTGGGTCTATATACACAATGAAATTATATTCAGTCATAAAGAATGAAATGCACCCTTTGCGGGGAAAATAAGCGGAACTCGAAATTATCATGTTAAGTGAAATAAGACAGACAGATGGTAATTTTCTTGATTGTTGAGTGCTGTGGGAGGCCCAGCCTACTGTAAGTGGAGGCATTCCAGGGCATGTGGTCCTGTATTGTATAAGAAAACAGTAGTAGAAGGGCCTTAGGGGAGGAAGGGAACCTGAGAGGGAGGGTGAAATATGCAAACTACAATGATAAACGTGTGAAACTGTTTATCTACTAATTTTAAAAATTAGTTTTTAAAACCTGCTGGCATGTAACAATGAGGGGGGTAAGGAGCCAAGTTCTGATTATTGTACATACTTTATTTTACAATGACTCATCATGAGTAAGCTTTCAGTCTTATTTTCTTTAGAAAGCCAGTGTTTCTAAAAGAAAATATGATATATATATATATCATACTTTCTACTTTACAAGAGAAAAATCAAGAGGTTTCATATCTGACTTCCACTGATATGTTTCACAATGATGCCATTACCTTTGTTGACCCTGGGCTTTCTTAAATCACTTAAATCTTCTCTTCAAAAATTTAACTGCATTTCCTCACTGACTGACAATGCTATAAATGATAAATATCTGCTCAAGCCAACTGAACTCCCAACATACCTCCTGTGCAGACCGAACTGTGCTCAAGTTTCTCTTTCCTTAGCAGAGATGCTTTCGGAGCATGTTTTAAACATCCTGTATTCCAAATACTGGTTCCCTAAGATTTGTCCCCAGGACACAGGCTGCCTCAACGCACTCAGCACCAACACGTCCCCTCCCAGACTCCATCCTCCCCCCATGTTGTCAATATTTTGACTGCCAATCTGACTGCCATTCTCTTCCTTAAAAGCCTTCACTGACCAAAGACAGATCTAACAGGGTAAATCTGACTGACTCATCAGCTGAGCACAGCTCTCTTTTCTCTCGCTCCTCTTCTCTCTCGCTCTTCTCTCTCTCTCTCTCTCTCTCTCTCTCTCTCTCTCTCTCTCTCTCCACCAGCCTGCTCTAGTTTTCCCTTCCATCTCTGCCTTTTCATACAGGCTATTGAACACCTAACTGCACCACAGTCTCATCACTTGAACACCCTCATATTCTTGGGGGGAAAAAAAACACCTTTTTACAATGTAATCCTATCCTTTAACTTGAAAATTCCACCTATTTAGCTCAACTCAAAAATCACTTTCTCTGTAAACCTTTCAGATACACTTACCACAATGGTCACCCTTTGATCTTCCACAAGCGCAGGGGGTGCTGTTTATCCAAGTCTGATGAATGTTGGATAAATTCCGAAGGCGGATAGCATGCCTAAGTGAGCAACTGGCCCATTGCAGCCACAGTCGGGGAGCAAAAGGACACTGTATCAATGTGTGTGTGTGTGTGTGTGTGTGTGTGTGTGTGTGTGTGTGTGTGTAAAATGAACATATACATGAACTAAAAAGAGTCAGACTTACATTCTTACAAGCACTAGAAATCAGGGATTGCTACAACTAAATTCAGTAGCGGTCCCCATCTAGAACCTCACAGAGTGTGATCTTCTCCAGCTAAGAGCTGGCAGGATCCTATTCAAAACACTTTCAGTATTTTTAACACCAAGACCTCACACAGGACTTAAGGAGAAAAAGCTAAGCGGCCCTGCACTGAGATCTTTCTTCAGCTTTACTTTCCAGACACCGACGCGGGAAGCCTTCCACTGCCTGTCCTCTTCCAGAGCTGATAACGCAGCCGCACGGAAAATGCAATACGAAAGCTAAAATAAGAGGAGTATCCAGAACGACCGCGTCTACTCTGCTCCACCGTCTCCAATACAAACGTCTTACACATCTAAGGGAAGTTTCACGATTCAGAAGCACTTGACGGAAGTGACTGGGTTCTTACCGATAATCCCTTGAGTTAAACGGAACAGATTCTACGTCGGGATTCGGGGGACCCGAGCCCAGCATCGACAACAAAGCTGGCGGTGGGAACGCGGCACTTCGCGTAAAAACAAAGTGTTCCTGCCACACCACGGCCCGAGAAGAGCCCGCCCTGTCCGTGCCCGCGCGGACCTCGTGCGGAGTCCAAGAGCTGCTGAGCGCAGCAAGCGTGCACCCGTGGGTCCGGAGACACCAACCCCGCCGCGGGCTTGCCTGCTCCGGCGCCCGCCGGGGTGCCCAGGAGGGAGCGCCGAAGACCGGCGGGTGCCGCAACGGGCGGATGCGGCGGAGCTCCGGCAGCGCGTGGAGCGGAGCCGGGTCGGCACGCCGCAGCCCAGCAGCGCGGGGCCCCAGCAGGCGCCCACCGGGCACGCGGACACCCACCTGGCTGCTCCACGCCGAGAGCCGGGCCCAGCAGGCCGCACAGCAGCAGCCACGGCAGACGC
>NW_008330293.1:265856-273160 GCF_000622305.1 Nannospalax galili | reverse complement strand
TGGCGGGGGCTGGAGGGCGGGGCGAAGACAGACCCCGCCCCTCGGCCCCTGCTCCGGCTCGGGCTCCTCCTCGCTGAGAGCCGGAGGACGGGCGGGGCCTGAGAGCTGGAGGCCTGGGCTGGTGGGCGGAGCGGATGGCGCGGCCAGAATGTTGGAGATGGGGTCGAGGGCGGGGCTTGAGAGCTGGAAGGGCTGGGGGCGGGGCGAGCGCAGGCCCCAGCCCCTCCGCCTGCGCAGAGCGTGGGGGACCTGAGAGCAGTGAAATGATTGAAGGGTGCGCGAAGCGCAGAGAGAAAGCCGTGAAAGCCGAGGAGGAGCCCAATAAGACCCGTCCTACCCCTCCGCCGGGCAGGTGGGCAGAGCCTGAGTGTTCGAGCCTGAGATGGAGGGCGGGGCTAGCACCGATCCCGCCCCTCCGCCGGCCCCGGCCGTGAGACCGGAAGGAGGGGCTGAAGGGCAGGCGAAGCGCAGCCCCGCCCCTGCCCCGCTCGCTGCTGATTGGCGGGGCCGGCGGGCGGAGCGTCCACCTGCGTGCCGGCTGGCCGAGGCGGCCCGAGCTTGCCTACGCGGAGGGCCCTGAAGTCGGGGCCGAGTCGGGGCGGCCCGGCGTCTATCACCGCCGCGAAGATGGTGCTGGGCGGCTGCCCGGTGAGCTACTTGCTGCTGTGCGGCCAGGCGGCCCTGCTGCTCGGCAACCTGCTGCTGCTGCATTGCGTGTCCCGGAGCCACTCGTACAACGCCACAGCCGAGCTGGAGCTCACGTCTGCGGGCGCCGCCCCGCTGGAGGGCCCTGCCGCCCCGACCTGGGAGTACGGCGACCCCCAGTCACCCGTCATCCTCTGCTCTTACCTGTAAGCTCGGGGGTCGCGGCGGGCCTGGTCGTGGGGCTGCGCGGGAGGGGCGGGGAGGCCGCTTCCTGCACCCCTTTCCCAAAGGCGTGGGGGCCTGGGACTCCGTAGGCACAAATCTTGCCCCTTTGGTCGTTACCCTGGGGAAGGAGGAAGAGGGGCGGAAGTAGAACCACGCCGGGACAGGTCCTGAATCACTTGCTCAACAAAGAGGCCGCTTGGGTGGCTGTCAGTTTGCCCTCCGGTGCTTTATGAACACCATTTCGCTTGGAAAAGTGTTTACAAGATGAAACAGGCCCAGAAAACTTGGTGAAAAAATGTCTCTTAACTGGGGCTGGTGGACAAGCCTGTCACTGGTAGGCTGAGGCCGGAACATCCAAGTTCAGGGCTCACCTGGGTTCCAAGATGAGTTCAAGGCCAGCCAGTCGGGGTAACTTAACTGTCTCAATTTTTTTTTTTTTTTTTTTAAATTTGAAGGGTTAAAGCTGTAACACAGTGGTAGGCAGCTTCCTTCGCATGTACAGTTCCCAGTACAGAGGGAGGGAAAGAGGGAAGGGAGGAGGCCTGGGGTAGGAGGGTAGATGGGAAGGCTCTGCATTCACGCAGTGTTTTCAAAGGTAGGGCTGATAATGATCTTACTGATTTGCAGACCGGATGAGTTCATAGATTGTGATGACCCAGTGGATCATGTTGGAAATGCCACTGCGTCCCAGGAACTTGGTTACGGCTGTCTCAAGGTGGGTGTTTGGTTGCACGTTCAGACTCTTCTAGAGAGTATTGGCAAAATGCTGCAGAGCATAAAGGCCTGTAAACCTTGTTATAGAAGTCCATATATGACTGCTGCTGGAAATTTCCAGCATGCCCAGGGTTAATGGCTGAAAACACATGTGGTTTCCTCAGGAAAAAGCTGTGCCTGTGCACAGACCACCCAGGTATTTGATTCCTTTGGCCATTGAGCTCAAATGTCACCTGTCCTTTAGAGGCATGTGCTTTCCTGAAAGAACAAAATAAAGGTCATGCATTTTTCTACAGATGATTTGACTAGGGCTTTCTGTACTGCACCTGCACTCCCTGGAGATGACAAGCAGGTTACATACACTGTGCCCTTAGGAAGGAGATAGGGTCTGTTGGTAATGTTTTTGTTGGTGGTTAAAGCATTCCAGAGAAGTGTTAGGTAACAGAGCCCCTTTGCTCAGCAAGAATCTATTACCATCCTTAAAGCTAACTGTATAGCCCTATTCAGGCTCTCGAAATGCAATGAATTTCTTCTTTGGTTTTTTGAGACAAGGTCTCATCATATACAACAAGTTAGCCTTAAACTCATGATCCCTTCCTTGCCTTAGCCTCCCAGGGCTGGGACACGGGTGTCCATTACCATGCCCAGCTCAAACCCAAAGACTCTCATGTGCCACCTATGCACTGTGGACTCACCACTGTGTTGTAGTACAAGCTTCAACCCACTGTTAAAAGAATTACAGGGAAAGAAAATTTTTACTGTATCAGACATAAAGGAATAAAGTTGTTACTACTAAAACCAATAGCTCTTATGAATTTTGTGTAGAGAAATGTTTTAAGTATAGTGAAATTTTGTTCTATTGATAATTGGTAAAAACTTGACTAGGATTGCATAGAAATAATTTTTGGCCATTTTATTAATTAAAAATTGAGCCAAGTATAGTGGCACACGCCCTTAATTCCAGCACTTGAGAGTCAGAGGCAGGCAGATCTCTGTGAGATCAAGGCCAGCCTGGTCTCAGAGTTCCAGGCCAGCTGGGGCCTATACGCTGTCTTAAAGCAACAACAACAACAACACCAAAAAAACCCTGAGGGCTGGCTCAATGGTTAAGAGCACTGAGTGCTCTTGCTGAGGACCCAGGTTTGAATCCCAGTACCCACATCACAGCTAACATCTGTCCTAACTCCAGTCCCAAGGGATCCGACACCCTCTTCTGACCTCCACGGGCATTGCACATCACGGGTACACTTACATGCAGGTGATACATTCTTGCACATTAAATAAAACTAATAAATAAAAATATATTTTAAAAAACTGAGTTTATCCTCTCACAGAACTCAAACCTCTTCTTCACCCAGCAGTCCCAAAAGACCGGTGAACTCAGGAGGTGTGAGGGGCAATGAGCCTTATTCCCCAGCTCCGCTTGGAGAAACTCGAGAAATATGGTAGGGTAGCACGAGGGAGGTGCAGTGAGGGTACGCAGCTCTGCTGGCCGCTGGCGTTATGTTAAGCAAAGGGGAGACCTGGCTCTGAACACTTTTGCTGGAATTCAAGCTTATACAAAATGTACACGGCAGATATCTAGTGATCATGATTTTGTGGCCTTAGTAAATTCCCACATCAGATGATACTCATTTCTAATGCTGTTCATTTATAATAAATACATGCATTGACTTCTCAAATACCCATTCCAAAATGCTGTATTACGTGCTTTTTCCTGTAAATACAAAGTAACTAATGCACTGTCCATCTCTTTGAAATGAAATTTAATTAGTTAAGGGTTTTGTTTTTTTATTGTATATTGAAGAAGCCAGTCATGAAGGGAAAAAGTTTATTTACTTTTAGGATAGACTAATGTCTTTGGAGTAATCACAGAAGCCCATGCTTTGACTACAACTTCACCCACCCTTGTCAGAATAGTTACAGCACTGAGACAGCTTTTATTAGTGAGCATGAATGTATATTTGTGTCATTTTGGGGGGTGAGTTTTCATTTTACCTGTTTTGGTTGTGGTTCCGCAGTTTGGAGGTCAGGCCTATAGCGATGTGGAGCACACCTCAGTGCAGTGCCGGGCCCTGGACGGAATCGAGTGTGCCAGCCCCAGGACCTTTCTACGCGAGAATAAGCCTTGCATAAAGTAAGTTGCTACTTTGATTGTTGTACTGTGTACAGTGTTGCTAGGATTTGAACCCAGAACACATGCTGAGCGAGTGCTTTACCAATGAGCTAGACACCCCCCCAGCCCAAAGTAAGTGATACTTTGAAAGGGGTCATTGGGACTTGAATAGAGGTACCAATTGGTATGACTTTTTCTTCAAAGTGTTAAAAAGGGCATGTGCTTAGTCCTGTGTGTGGCCCACTGACAGAGGCAAGTGGTTGTTGTAGTGGACACTAGCACTCTCTCTGCATCTTCCAGATGTTTCCCCCATCCTCAGCGTGAAGGTGCTGGGTGTAACGGTGTAGCACAATACTCCTGGCAAGGAACCATCCTGAGAAAACCGCGTACATGTTTCTGGGACAAGGTTTTACAATGGAAAATAGGGTTTCTGCACTCTAAAAATCACCTGATCGTAAAGGAATATGGTGTTAATTCTACCAGTAGAGACACCATTTACTTACACTGTTAGAATGAGCACTTGGCTATGTGTAGTGATGGACTTGGCAACAGCATTAAGTGTGTGAAAATGAGGTGCTCATGATTTCCTTGAAAAGGAGCACTCAGGAAGCCAGCAGCACCTCAGGAAAGGAGCCCAGGTCTGCAGAGTAGGCTGAGACCCTTATGTCACCACCGTCTGTTGTGCACTGATCCCATCCAACTCTGCAGAAATCACTATTTGTTCTTAAAGGCCCTTCATATTGTACAAGTACTTTTTTTGAGATCAACTAGAGAGAGGGAGGTAGTTGTAAGACTGTATTACAAGACTTTTAAAACATTATATACATTATGGTATTTAACATCTTTTTTTATTGTTGTTACAATCTAGCTGTGGAGAAACTGCCCATCCCCAGACTACAGAATTGTTAGCAAAGGACCTGCCCAAGAGCATGTCCTTACTAGACAGACTATCAGTCCTGAGACATTCTTCCTGTGTGTGCCGTAAACACCAGGAGACTATTCCTTTGCCTTGATCACCCCAGTGTGGGTCAGGTACCAGGCCATAGGGACCACTTGATAGGTTACAGCCCACTGAAATTCAAGTAACCAATCCTAGACTGCATATCTGGCCTGCCTTGGCTTTTCTGCAGAAAGCCCGGCAAAGGTTGCGGCCTGGACCTACCCTTGCTCCTGTCTTGTGACCAGCACAGTCTCCCACGTAGCCCAGCAGGGTGAGTGAGCCCTGCCTCCTTTCTAAGACTCGTGTATAGCTGGGGTTTCCTAGGCTGTTTGTGTGTCTCCTAGTGGCCACACCTGACTGAATAAACATTCAGGAAGGAACCCAAACAGAATGAGAGGCCACTTGGCTACACCCTGCAGTGGCTGCACTTTGCATTGCATTCCTTTGAGTGGTTTGATTCTCATGTGGCAACATAACTGTCCTCCCTGTGGTCCAGGTACACCGGACACTACTTCATAACCACGTTGCTCTATTCCTTCTTCTTGGGGTGCTTCGGAGTCGATCGCTTCTGTTTGGGACACACTGGGACAGCAGTTGGAAAGCTGCTGACACTTGGAGGACTTGGGATCTGGTGGTTCGTCGACCTTATTTTGCTCATCACTGGAGGGCTCATGCCGAGCGATGGCAGCAACTGGTGCACTGTCTACTGAGAAGCTCTGCTGTCCCTGCGGGCAAGCAGATGAGTTGTTTGGCTGCCCAGCTCCTTACTACAAGTTCAGAATTCTCTGAAAAGGAGTTTCCTTAAAGAATCTTTGGACTTTGGATTTTCAACCCAGATCTTAACCTTTCAGACCAGAAATGACAAGCACACTGTTTGGAATACAGTCCGTTCCTTTCCTCGTGTACAAAGTGTAAGATAGTGACTTGCACCCCACAGATCGTGTTCCGTACTGTTTCTGAACACTGCTCTGTCTTCGGTCCTTTGAAGCAGGGGGACCCAACAGGATAAACAAAGTGAATGTGTTTACCCACACGCCTTCTCTGACCCTGAATCTTCACGCACTGGAAATTAGGAGCTGAGCCAATGAAATCTTCAGAAGAAATGGCCATAGATTTTAATACACACCAAAATTCTGATTTTTAAATTGCAGAATAAATTTTGACAACCTGATTGCTGTGTAAGTATTTTTCGATAGAGAAAATGAAATTCCAAATTATACTTCTTTTTTTCTGAAAGGTAAGCATTTAAAATGAAGCATTGTTATGGTTTGGGTTATGTCCTCCACAGTCTCCTGTGTTAGGGACTAGGCTACCAGCTAACAGGCTTGGGGAAGTGACTTGATCCTGAGGGCTCTGGCCTCATCGATGAATTAATCCCTTGATAGATTTATAATATGGAAAGTGATGAAGATTAGGAAGTGAAGCCTAGTTGGAGAAAGTGGGTTTTCGGGAGGCCTTTAGGGCTGTATCTTGCCCTGGGCATTTTCTGTAAGTTGCTCTCTTGCTCCCTGTCCTCTGTGAGGTGAAAAACGTCTATTCCACCCCATACCTACCACCATGACTGAAGCACAAGGGCCAGGCAGTTATGGACTGAACCCTCTGAAACTGGGCCTTTAAGTTATCTCTGTCAGGTATTTGACATTATAGCATTGCAAAGTATAATTTAACTACCCCAGTTGTTTTTTTTAAGATTTATTTTTATTGTATGTGTATGAATGTTTTGCCTGCATGAATGGGAGTATACCCGTGTTGTGCAGTGTCCACAGAGGTCAGTAGGAGGGCATCAGATTCCCCTAGAACTGGAGTTATGACAGCCAGTTGTTAGCCAACATGTGGGTGCTGGGAATCGAACCCTGGTCCTCTGCAAGAGCAGCTAGTGCTCTTAACCACTGAGCCATCTCTCCAGCCCCTACAACTAATCACGTGCTATGGACTGTAAGTTCTAGAGATGGTTCATACAGTACTAGTCATGTTTGGAAAGCCAACAACAGTAGGTGTGTTTGAGTTCCCAGAGTGATCCTACCAAAAGCTTAGTATTTTCCAATTTACAAATCCCATATTAGAGGCTGATTTTTAAAGAAGATTTTATATGGCTGGGTATGGTGGCACACACCTTTAATCCTAGCACTCAGGAGGCAGAGGCAGGTGGATCTCTGAGTTCAAGGCCAGCCTGGTCTACATACTTCCAGGACAGCTGGGACTACAGGGAGACCCTGTCTCAAAAAACGCCCCCCCACCAAAAAAAAAAAAAAGATTTTATAGGCCAGGCATGGTGGCACAGGCCTTTAATCTCAACACTCAGGAGGTAGGGGCAGGTAGATCTCAGAGAGATTAAAGCCACTGTGGTCTACATAGTGAGTTCTAGGCCCACTAGAGCTACATAGTGAGAGCCTGTCTTTAGAAAAAAAAATTTATACAAGTAAGTAACTATAAAACTCTTCTTCAAAGTTAGGTGAGATAAAATGAAAAGCTCCACGCCTTTGGAAAGAAAAGCATACTCCTGTAATAGGTCCTGAATGCCAGGTAGTACAGTGTGTGTAGTGGGTACTGAATACCAGGTAGTACAGTGTGTGTAGTGGGTACTGAATACCAGGTAGTACAGTGTGTGTAGTGGGTACTGAATACCAGGTAGTACAGTGTGGGTAGTGGGTACTGAATACCAGA
>NW_008330293.1:259638-265645 GCF_000622305.1 Nannospalax galili | reverse complement strand
TTAGAAAAAAAAATTTATACAAGTAAGTAACTATAAAACTCTTCTTCAAAGTTAGGTGAGATAAAATGAAAAGCTCCACGCCTTTGGAAAGAAAAGCATACTCCTGTAATAGGTCCTGAGTGCCAGGTAGTACAGTGTGTGTAGTGGGTACTGAATACCAGGTAGTACAATGTGTGTAGTGGGTACTGAATAAGGTAGTACAGTGTGTGTGGTGGGTACTGAATACCAGGTAGTACAGTGTGTGTAGTGGGTACTGAGTGCCAGGTAGTACAGTGTGTGTGGTGGGTACTGAATACCAGGCAGTACAGTGTGTGTAGTGGGTACTGAGTGCCAGGTAGTACAGTGTGTGTAGTGGGTACTGAGTGCCAGGTAGTACAGTGTGTGTGGTGGGTACAGAATACCAGGCAGTACAGTGTGTGTAGTGGGTACTGAATGCCAGGCAGTACAGTGTATATAGTGGGTACTGAATACCAGGTAGTACAGTGTGTGTAGTGGTTACTGAATACCAGGTTGTACAGTGTGTGTAGTGGGTACTGAATACCAGGTGGTACAGTGTGTGTAGTGGGTACTGAGTACCAGGTAGTACAGTGTGTGTAGTGGGTACTGAGTGCCAGGTAGTACAGTGTGTGTAGTGGGTACTGAGTGCCAGGTAGTACAGTGTGACTGAATGCCAGGCAGTACAGTGTGTGTAGTGGGTACTGAATACCAGGTAGTACAGTGTGTGTAGTGGGTACTGAATGCCAGGCAGTACAGTGTGTGTAGTGGGTACTGAATACCATGTAGTACAGTGTGTGTAGTGGGTACTGAATGCCAGGCAGTACAGTGTGTGTAGTGGGTACTGAATACCAGCTAGTACAGTGTATGTAGTGGGTACTGAATCCCAGGTAGTACAGTATGATTATGGGAACAAGAAAGGAGCACATGTGCAGTATAAGCATGGCAGCCCCAGGGGTGGGAAGATGCAGCAGGTCCTGCACTCCCAGGTCACTGGCAGTGAAAGGACACGTTCTGATTTCTAAGTGGTTCTGAAATTCAGGTCCCATCCTTGGTAATCTACATTGAAAGGAGCTGTGGAGTACAAAATGGAAGGTAGAACTTGTGGGCAGGCTAAGCCTGGAGCCTGCTGTTCAGAGGAATTCACAGAACTCACAGATACTAGGAACAGGCAAGAACTACTCAGAGTTTACTCCATAATAACTGACTTAAAGATCAAGACCATTCAGGTTAAATAACTCCCTGTAGATGTTCTATTGTTGTGTAGCACTTTCCTTTAAAGTTTCTGCCTTTGGGCTGGAGAGATGGCTGCTCTTACAGAGGACCCGGGTTCAAATCCCAGCCACCACATGGTGGCAAGCAACCAGTCATAACTCCAGTTCCAGAGGATCCAACGCCCTCTTCTAACCTCCACGGGCATGGCACGACACGGGTGCACTTAAACACATGCAGGCAATACACTCATGTACATAAAATAAAAATAATTATTTTTTTAAGGTTTCTGCCTTATTCTTGATTATTATTACTGTTTTTATATTACCAGGGGTGGCAACTATAAAAAGCTTTTGTCTTAAAAGGTGGGAATCACACAGCCCCCGCTTAGAACAGGAACAGTCGGCAGACTCTTAATTCATAATCTCTATACACTAAAGCAATATTTCTTAATTGATCATAAACTAGACCCCCTCCTTAAAAACGTACACATCAAGACTTTAAGAGAAAAAATAATGAAGAAAATTCGTTAATAGGTCCAAAGATGCCATATTTCAGAAGACAGAAGCACCTCACTGAGTGTAGCTCAGGGATAAAGCCCTTGTTTAACATGCACTAGTGCTGCCTGCATGTGCTACCAGCACCTCTCAAGTCTGTAAGTTTGTGAGCATGGAGACTAAACGTTTTACTCAGAATAAGACATTTACTTTAAGCCAACATTTATTTCACTGTTTAGAAATCTCCCTGTTAGCATTTACAAGGTCCACCAAAAAAGAACTTAAGTAAAAAGCTAAGTCTATAAATTGTTCAAGAAGCTGTTTAATAGAAGAAGCTGTTCTCAGAAACAACTTTGGAGACCAGAATTGTTTCTACTAAAGTGATCATTTTGAGGGTCATACTCCTGTGTGACAATCAGTGTCATTGGTTTCTGACTGTTTTGTAAACGACCTTTCTATCCACAAACCCTGGCCAAAATGTGGTGGGACCTGGGCAAACCAAGTACACCATGGAATACTACTGAAAACGTGATCACTTTTTACTCCAGGTTCAGACTTTTTGGTGCTCTTTGGCAGGCAGAGTATTTGTACATGCATACGTGCATAGTTTGTTGCTATATAAGGTTACTGAAACACCTTTCTATCAAGATTCAATTAGGAATTGCCTGGTTTTTAGTTGTTTACTATCTTAAAGTGAAATTTTGGCAGTTCCCCAAGCTTCCAGACACCATGTCTATTTCTACTTGACTTAGGTTTTGTTATAGCAGAGTAGCACCTCCCACCTAAAGATCCCTGGCTCTGTATGAGTATACATATGCATGCATGTGGGCATATGCAGGTGTGTGTGCCCCTGCATTCAGAGCATCCATTTTTCCTGATGTTTGTGTTCCTGCCGTCTTTGTTACTTCCTCACTGCAAACCAGGCAATGTGACTGGTTTTGGTCGCTAATTTCTCCTTAAAGTAAGATACTTAATTGATTATTTCAGGTATGACTGTCAGAAACAAGGTTTGATTTCCCCGTCGTACAATCATGGAGAGAGAGTCGTTGTCCTTCACAGCATCAATGACATCAGTTGTGGTGGTGACAGGTTGCCCATTTATGCTGACAATTACATCATGGTCTCTCAACCCGGAGCTGGGAAGGAAAAAGAGAAGACAATCTGCTCATCTGCATCTCTCTTGTGCTGCTTTGCTGGCAATAGACACTTCAACCAGGAAAGCAGGACTAGCTTCCATCCTTCCAAATGTGAGGGCTGTGCTGAAATACGCTGTGAAGGACCTGAGGACAGCGAGCCTGTCTGGTTATGGTATGAAATGATCCTGTCAGAATCCGGACCTTCACTCCTTGAACCTGGATTTCATTCAGAATGGAGAGTAGAGCTCCTCCTGTCTGTCCTGATGCCTGTCAGCCTCTCTACTGGGCTCACCAGCGATACTGCCAAGCCCAGGCAATACTTTTTCCCAGAAAGCTGTGCTCTGAGCGGTCTGACTGGACAGTCCACAGTTTCAGGAACTGGAGAGTGATGCATGTTAGAAATGTTCTACTTACAGTAAATCAGAAGCTACTCACCCTTCCAAGTCTAAATATTTAAAGCCCTGGCTCTAGGCTGTTTTTCCTGAAAACTGTTACATTCCCTCTCCAACATGTTTGCCTCACATGGAGCAAATATTCAAAGACACAAAAGCCAGCTCCAAAAACATCTCTACAATAAACATATAGCTAAGCTATATATGTTCGTCTTCAAGGTAAAAATAGTCTACAAGAGGGTCATCAAATTAAATGATTCCAGAAGACTATTTAAGGGAGAGGAGTAGCTCAGGAAAAATGGCAGTATGAACAGATTACCAAAATACATGGTGTTTAAAAAGAAATAAGGGCTGGGTACCGCTAAGAAGTAAATTTAGGGTGTGCTTAGCATGCAGCACGCATAAGGTCCTTAGTTCAGTGCAAACACACACAGGAAAAAAAAAATGGGAAATACAGCAACAGGATGTGAAGAGAAAGAAAAAGCTACAAGCAAGAAATCCTTAACAGTGGAGGAAGATGCCGGGACTGTGTGTGCAAAGAAAGAATGTAATTCAGTAATCATCTGAGCCGGGAACAAGAAAGAGCTTGTGCGTCACCAGGGCCTGCTGTGCACTGAGCATGAGGGAGTCGCACAGACAGGGTAAAGAGCCTTCCCCGTGTCTCCTGAGTTGCAGGAGGTTAAAGCAGGATATGACCCTGGATGTTTCAGGGTTGAAAACCTTTCTTGCCACTGGTCAGCTCTGCCTCTTGAAAACAAGAGCAGCCAAAAATGGGGATTAGCCAGGGTTAAGCTGGGATTCAGAGCCCTTGTCTCACCCATAAGGAGCTAAGTTAACTCGCCTGGATGTCTGACATGGCTGCTTCCCTGTAAAGACCTATGTCATCAGGCTCTTCAAACAACTATAAACACCTTGGTGCCTGAGATGCTTCCTGCATCTAGCTGCAGTTTTTAAACAGTGGACGAAAGGCAGCAAGGACTGACATTGGAGTATCCAAGACCTACAGTAATTCTCACCTTAACACATAACCCACTTGGGGATCCTGTTAAAAATGAAGTCTTGCTGGGGTGGAGACGGGTGGTAGAGCAGGTGTGTAGCATGCAAAAGGCCCTGACTTTGAACTCCAGAAAGCAAGGACTAGAGTGAATGAGATGGGGAGGGGGAAAGGAGGGAGGGAGATGGGGGCAGAGAGAGGAGAGACTGATTCAGTGGTGGGCTTCTGACTTATTCTGACTGGCTCCCACTGGCACTCACACCACTGGTCATGCATCATGTTGAGAACAACTTAGGGAGTTGAATATAGTTGCCTTGGCCTTGGATCAGAAGTTAAAAATAAGGAGTTAGAGGACAAGGAGGGCTGGGACTGGGAAAGTCTAGAGAAGCCTGTGACAAGCCACATAAGTGGTACAAGACCCAACACAGCCATGCTGAACTGTTGTTCCTGTGATTTCTTCCCAGTCTAAAAGACTTGTCTAAACAGATCGCTGAGCTCTTGAGACCCAGACACTGAGGTTAACAAAGCACAGGAGAATAAGACTTCTGGGTAGGACAAGCCACCACTTCTGTAACAGCAAATACCCCAAACAATGCTGTAGGCAGTGGGTGAACGTTCATTAGGGGATGTTCTTACCTTTGATACAACAACACAAGTGTCAGCCCTGGCCTCCCACACTGTCTTTCAGAGTTAAGAGAAAAAGTTTTTCCAGAAGACCTACAGGACTCAGTGTATCATGTTAAGTTAGCAGGATCAAAAATAAAACTATAATATGTGCTAAGGCTGCTAACATTGTGTATCCTTCCCATTCTTAACTAGTAATTTAACTGTTTAAACTATCATTAGTTAATAGCTTTAATAACCCATACATGGTGGTACATGCCTATAATCCTAGCACTTAGAAAAGACTGAAGTAAAAGGATCACAAGTTCCAGGCCAGCCCAGGATACATAATAAAATTCTATTAAACAAAATCAAAATAGAGGCTGGAGAGATGGCTCAGTGGTTAAGAGCACTGGCTGCTCTTGCAGAGGACCCAGGTTCAATTCCCAGCACCCACACAGTGGCTAACAGCCATTCATAACTCCAGTTCCAGCAAATCCAGTGCCCTCTTCTGACCTTGGTGGGTATTACACAATGTGTGCACTTAAATACATGCAGGGCAATACAGTCATAATTTTAAAAATCAAAGAGCTGGGGAATGGCTCAGTTGGTAAAGTACTTGCCACATAAGCATGAGGCTCTAAGTTTGTGTCCCCAGCACATGTAAAAAAGAGTTGGACACAGTGGCACATGCCTGAAATCCCAGCAGTGGGGAGGCAGAGACAAGCAGACCCTGGACCTCTACGGACAGCCAGCCTGGCCAAACTACTGAGCTCCAGGTTCAGTGAGAGACCCTGCCTAAAAAACCAAGGTGGAAGTGACTGAAGACACCGAGCGTCCACCTCTAGGTTCCACACGTACACGCACATGTGCATATACCATGAAAACTTGGAACACAGCCAAAATAAAGTCTAATGACTCAGTAACATGAGTGGTTATTAAGCAATAACTGCTGGTATTGAAAGAGTAGATTTGGGGACTAGGGTGTAGCTCTCACCTGAAAATGGGGGGGTGGGGGAGTTCATTAAGCAGAATTAGTCTATTAAGCCGTAGCTGCAGTGTTCAATATAAATGTAATACAAGCTGCATATATTACTATAATTTTTCTAATAGCTACTTAAAAAAAAAAAAAAAAGCCAGGAACAGGGGGGCACACTTTAATCCCACCACCCAGGGGGA
>NW_008330293.1:251273-259428 GCF_000622305.1 Nannospalax galili | reverse complement strand
AAAAAAAAAAAAAAAAGCCAGGCACAGTGGTGCACACTTTAATCCCAGCACTCAGGAGGCAGAGGCAGGGGTTGGGGGTGTCACTGAGATCAATGCCAGCCTGTTCTACATAGCAAGTTGCAGGCCAGCTGAGGCTACAGGGAGACCCTGTTTCAACAAGACAAAATAAACAGCTGGAGAGATTGCTCGGCAGTTAAGAGCACTGGCTACTATTGTAGAAGACCTGGGTTCAATTCCCAGTGCCCACATCATGGCTGACAGCTGTCCTTATCTCTAGTTCCAGAGGATTTGATGCCCTCTTTGGCTCCACAGGTACTACATGACATGGTCCATACAATGCAAGCAGAGTACTACAAAAATTATTAAAACAAAAATTAAGCAGGTAACATAACTTTAATCATCTTAATTAAAATATTTTAAAATTATTTGCTGAATATCTTATATTTTTCTATAAGCCTTGGAAATCCACTCAAAAAACATCACACCACTTTTGGTTTCTTTTTTCATTTAAATCTATTTAAATTTTAAGTTGAGCTGAGTCACACTGGCCAGCTTTCAGGAGCTCAATGTAAAGTGTGTGTAAGTCACAGTCACGATCATGATCCTGGAGGAGCAAGTCTAATTGCTCCTAGCAGAGAGCACAGTACACACCTAGAAGCAACTCAGAAGGCTGGGCAGAGGTGTGTCCATCACTTACTTTTCAGCAGCTGTTCCTTCAATCACTTCATATACAAAAACCCCAGAACTCACATCAGGGAAATCTGGATCTTGCCTCTTCATTTCTTGGAGAAGGCTGGGAGCATTAAGAAAGTTAGCAAACACAGTGATCCCTTGAGCCCTGGGCACAGGCTGGCCTATCTCCTCCCCATCTATTCAGCTGGATGCTGGCAAGTACAAATCCCAAATTGCAAATCCCACGCAACCAGTCATAAGCTTGCTAGGCTGTGCACTGTCCCTCTAAGCAATGCTTTGCATCTGGACATGGTACAGCCCAGTCAGGGTGAAAGTTACGAGTGCAGGCAGAGACACAGCCCCACAACAAACAGCCTGTGACCACAAAGTTCTTGCTGCCGTCCAAAGGCTTTAGCTTTCCTGGTAAGACTGCCCAGCAATAGCCTTGTGCCTCTAAGGACCAACCCAGACAGAGCAGCCCCATGCTTACTTTAGAGTGAGGGGTAGCATTCGCAGGCCCAGATATTTCTTCTGGGAAGGTGCCTTTCCTGGAAAGGAAGATCAATCTATGACTCACAATAACACTTCCTTTTCGCTTAAAAGATACCTAAGTCCCAGATCTCATCATTGAATCTGGCCCTGCACCCGAACATCAGTGTGCTACAGAGAGAATGTCGGTGGTCAACACAGACTGCAGCGGGCAGGCTCTCTTCTACGCTGTTCATCCCAAGAACATACAGGTATATCTCATGCTTAGTTTTGTGCCTAGACCCCCAATATGGTCACTAGACCCCTGTCACAGCTCTGAGAACCAGTGCCTGAACACCATAAAGAAGTCAAGTTCCAAAAGATGGAGGTGCCCTTGAGAAACAGAACAAAGAGCTCCCAATTCCCGTCACCTTTCAATTGTCGCTCATGGTATTCTGCCAAGAACTGTCTGATCCGATCTGAGGGAATCGCAAGGGAGATCCCAGCAGTCACCTTCAGTGTGTTTATGCCAATCACATCGCCATCCTGGTAGGAGAGGAAACGGACATCATTGAGTCATGCAACTTTGCAAACTGAACTGTGCGGCATCAGAGCAAGCTGAGGAAAAGTGACATAGTGACTTAGGGTGGAAACGGGGGTGAGAGGAAATCTGTACCTCATTAGAGAAAAACACGTCACCTTACAGGGCAATTAGTGTGACCACAGAGGAAAAGGGAGCTTTACAGATACAAAAGTTAGGCTTTTTTCAGGTTCAAAGAGTCAAGGCTTGCCAAGCATGGTGGCACAGTCCTTGAATCCCAGTGCTCAGGAGGCACAGACAGGCAGATTTCTGTGAGTTTACGGCCAGTCAGGGCTATATAGTGAGACCCTGTCTCAAAAAAAAAAAAAAAAAGAAAAAGGAAGGAAAAGAGAGAAAGAAAAAGAAAAAAAAGCCAAGTATGGAATATTTTTAATATCTAGCTCACTTTTAGTAAACATTAATTTTTTAAGTGATCCATAATTTACATTTTGATAGAGATAACAAGATACTAGGCATGGTGTCACACACCTGCAATCCCAGCACTTAAGAGGTGGAGGCAGGAAGATCAGGAGTTCCAGGTCATCCTCAGCTACATGTTGAATTCTAGACCAACCTGGGCTACATGAGACCCTGTTTTAAAAAAAACCCAGAACCCCCACAAAAGTCTGGCTCTTACAAAGAACCTGGGTTTGATTCCCAGCGCCCCCATGGTGACTAACAACCAATAGCAACTCCAGTTTCATAGGAATCTGACGCCCTCTATGGACTTCCTTGGGCATTGCACGACACCAGTGCACTTGCATACATGTAGGCAATACACTGATACACACAAAATAAAATTTAAAAAAATTTTAAAGATATTTACTGGTAATGTATTGCTTTGAGTTGAATTGTGTCTCTTTAAAAATGAAACTAAAAAAAAAACATGGAAAAGACAAAAGCTGTTGGATTGTTGGGTAACAGCCCTTCAGTGGAACGCTCTGTCAGCAATCAGTGGACCATGGGGAGAGCCACAGTCAGCTGAGCTGAAGCTGTGAAGGAGAAAACGCTCTCCTGCTCACGTCCTTCATTCCCTAGCCATGTGAGGCAGTGGGAACATACTTCTGGTCATACACAGATGCACAGGCAGTAGTTTAGTAGTTCTGGAGTGTGGCCTGAAGTGCTGTGCTTCATGCCTGCTCTAGGAACTCAGTGTATCATTGAGGAGACAGGCACAAAAAGTTACAGAGGGTTAGAGAAGTGGCTCAGCAGCTAAGAGCACTGGCTGCTCTTGCAGAGGACTCAGGTTCAGTTCCCAGCACCACCATGGCTGCTAACAACTGCAACTCCAGTTCCAGGGTATCTGACACCCTCTTTTGGCCTCCTCAGGCACTACATGCATGTGGCACACTCACCTACACGCAGGCAAAACACTCATACACATGAAAAATAAAAATAATTTTTTTTAATTATATACAATGTTATGAGTAGAAAGCACTCTGTTGGCTGCAACTGAACAACAGAGTCTGCCTGGCATGTGCAAGGCCCTGAGCTCCATCCCAGGACTATCAAGAATGAAAAGGAAGAGAGAGAGAATGTAATGTTTAAAGATGAAGCAAAAGCTCCAAGGACTTTGGAAGCCTGAGTCTAGCACTGCACTCAAGTTTCCATATGTGGATGAGCAGGTAGAAACCTTGGTGTAGCCTCTAGAGGCACTAAATAAAACCTAAGAATAACATGCACGGTAGAAAATGCATTCTGGTTGTGGCTCTTCTCTCATGTATAGGCAGGTGAAGACTAAAAACCCCAGAGAGCTCACATTATGTAACAGGCAAGGGGTCTTCAAGGATATATACCACATAGCACAGTTGGTCTGTTGGCATAGGTCTGAGTTTAATATCCAGGGCTTTTGGGAACTGTCCCATGGCAACAGAAAATATGTAGAAGAGGAAAACTTGAAAAGAGACCACAGCCAGGGCCCCTGGAGCTCTTGGTGGGATGAGATCACACACTGGCAGGATAAATCCATCACAGTTCTAATTTTTTCTGTTTACTTAAGACATGATAAAACATGATTCCTCAGTCTCTCCACAAGAGTGGAACCCAGTCTGCATCACTGAATTTGGAAAGTGTTTAAAGTTAGGAAGAAATAGGAAGCAGCAAGGAAAACGGCCACTCACCAGGTTCACCAGAGGTCCACCAGAGTTCCCATGCTAGAGAGAAGTTGAGAAGGCCGTCGGTTAGTTGAGGGGCACATCTCCACTCAGTTACACGTAGTTCCCAATCAGGTAACAGAGCAGCCTGCTCTAGAGCGCTGCTGCTCCCCAAGCAGGCAAAATCATGCCACCCACCATCCCCACAACAAGGCAGTGTGGGTAAAAGGCAAAGCAAAGGGGCCCCACAAAGGTGCAGTGCTGGCTGGTGACCTATGTAATGAGTCCCAAGCATAGATGCCGGTTATCACATCAAGCACACTTGATTCTGACACCATGGCACTGAAGCCTTCTCTTAGGGTCTAACTGACCCCGGGCATATTCAAAAGACCAAAGGGGAAAAGAGACCACTCTAAAGTTTTCTTCTCGCTAAAACCTGCCAGTATCTTCTGGGCTGAGGACAGACTTTCCGAGTTACTTACATTAATGATGGCATCGGTCTGGATATAGTCCATGTCTGAATCCTTCAGCCCCAGCTCTTTGCCTCCTCGTTGTGTGGTGCTGACAATCCCTGCAGTCACTGTGTTCTGCAGGGAAAATGGGCTGCCCAAAGCCACCACAAACTCTCCAGCCCGAAGATCAGATGACCTTCCCAGCAGTAATACAGGGAGGTCAGTCTGCACATGGGTGCAAGGCGATGACGTACAAAGGAAGGAGAGACAGCAAAACAAGAATGTCACACAGTATCTGTTGGCAGTGGACGGTGCCCACCTCAGCAGCCTCCCACACAGGTCTTTGCCTTGTTCTTCCTCAAAGTCTACGAACCACCAAACCAACCTCTCTCTTCAGTAAGAAGACTGATATAATCTCTAAGATCAAAAACTTGTTTTATAGAAATTACTATTAATAAGTCACCAGTGAAATGACTGACATTAGCAATCCATTTAGCACTTCCAGCTCAAGTGCTTCTGATCAGTGTGCCTCGGTCACAGGCAGGACAGAGATCACCTGGAACAGCATTTCTCAAACTGTACTGTGCACATGGCCCTGGGGGGTCTTATCAAAATGCAGATTCTGACTCGGTAGGGCTGGACAGCATCTGAGATCAGGGATTTCTAAAGAGGTCTCAGTTGCACACCACATCTCTTCAAATGTTCTTAGCAGCCTTGGGCTCCTCACAAGTGATTTCTTCAGAAGCAGCCGGTGCTGAAGAACAAATCACAGGAGGGGAAAGGGCTGCTAGACATTTAACAGAGATTGCCAGGGATGTACAGAAGACAGAAGAAAACACATAAAAAGAGGGAGCGAAGCCCCCTGGCGAGCCCTCCTTCCATGAGACTGCTGGCTTAGTGTCCAAGCCTTCCCTCATGGCCAGAAACAGGCTTGGGACTGGAATTCTCTCCTCACTCGCTGGTAGAGGTGATGGCTCAGGGGGGCTAGGCCAGGCTGCATGGACCCTCAGACTTGGCTAAGTTTCCAAGATCTTCCAGGTAGACCTGGAATCAGGCCTGGGATTGGGTCAGGCTGGAAGGTGTGAGGGAACGTCCCATGCTACTGTATGAATTCTGTGGAGGAACAGCATACTGCAGACCTTAGAGTGGGCTTAGTGCCCCAAGTTGGTCTGCAGACATTGCAGCCCCAAAGCCAGACATAAGTTAGAGTGGAGAACAGCTCGAGGAAGTCTCCCCTGGGCTGCCACCCAGGTGTGGTGAAGGAGAAGGTGGAACCAAACCCCAAAGAGACCCAGGACATGAAAGCCTGAAGAACTGGACCAAGCTGCAGGCGAAGGAGAGCCCCTGTGGAGCCAGCAAGCCACGTGGGGCTAACGCTGGGCCTTCTCTTTGGAAATGGGCGCAGGCAGACCACCGGCAGCTCTGAGGCTCTCTTGCCAAGATTCACAAGCATGTGTAAGCTGCTGTCCTACTGCAGAAGTGGAGGAAGCTGACAACCACCAGAACTTTCAGGAGACGGTCAAGGCAGTCAAGTGATGACTGTGGAGAACCCTGAGAGAGGAAGCCGGGAGTCTGCCCCAGCAGTGCCCACAGCCCACCCTGTAGCCAATCAGCCTCCCCAATCAGCCTCCCCCACAGCAGCTTGGGCTAAAGGAGGAGGAGGTGTGGTGGAGTTCTGCAACTCAGAGGTGAAGGCAAACGTTCAAGCACTGACCATTCCCAAATGGAGGATGTGGCTGCAGGATCCTTTGTGGGAGAGTGTCCTTTCCTCTGTCATCGGGGTCCCAGTTTAGTAACCCAGGCCACGGAGCCCCACCTGCTCTGCCCATGGGTCCCTTTTCCTCAGGGTGAGTGAAGCCTTTCCGTCTTCCCCTATGGCAGCTCTGGACTTCCATGCATTCAAACTGAGGCCCTGCTCTGACCAGGAACGAGGAGCAGAGGGCAGGTGAAGAGAACCTGGGGCCTCAACCACCAGGCAGTTTGGGAGATTAAGTTCTTTATTTGATAAGGATGGATTGCAAAAAGGAAAGGTGGGGGCAGGAAAGTGGGGGGTTGGAGGGACGCTAGAGATCAGTGATGCTCTTGATTTTAATCCTCATATCACTAATCGCTTTCGTCTTAAGAAGCCTGGGACACAATTAGAGACACAGAGAAAAGCTAGAGGGAAAACAAAACAAAAACAAACAAAAACTGGAATAGTAGATGCAGAGAAGTGTGGAAGAAAGTATCAGCAGACTGAAATACCCAGAAAGTCTGATTCAGCTCTCCACTACTCACGTCTGGCTCAATTTTAATCAGTGCAAGATCCAGTTTATGGTCGATGTCCTTGACAGTGGCTTCATACCGGGCCCCACTCTGGAGTTCCACCTGGATGCGCTGCTGGTTGGTGAGGACGTGGGCATTGGTGACGATGAGCCCATCCTCAGACACTATGAACCCAGAGCCACTGGAGGCAGGGATTTCCTTGTTGCTGAGAGGTGATCTGTCCCCAAACAGAAAAAAAACAAGAACATCAGGGTCCAGCCACCGGCAGTGGGTCAGGGGAGCCTGGCTCCATCTACCATATCTCCACCAATTTTCTCAAGCGGTGTCCTTTTCCCTGTCTGTATCTGCATCGTTTCCATGTGTAAACGAACCAGGTGTTGCATGGCCCAGCCATCTTTTGTAAACAGGAGTGAGCGGGATCCAGCTCCCCTTTTCCAGAAACCCTGCTCTCTGCAAGCTGTGGGCTGGGCTGCAAAGAAGCCCCGCCCTGTGCTAACACTGTAGACTAACGCTCAGGTCACAGTGTCAGGGACTCACGCAGTTGGGGTTCCATGACCAACGGGCCTCGCGGCATGGGACAAATGAACCCAGCTCTCTATCTGAGTCTCCTTGCATCCAAGGGATGAGCTGGGGGATGGACAAGACCACCATGGAAATGTTGAATAAGCTCCTACAACCTTAGGTTCTCCCGGTGGATGTGAGGGAGAAACACCAGGCGCCCAACCGCAGAGGTGCAGCTTGAATGTGGATCCCGAATCTTTCCGTCTGCTCTTGGCTCTCCAGTGAACAACCTTTAATAGATTCCTTAGTCTACAGCCATTCACAGAGACCGCCCCCCTCACTCCCCGCGGGAGCTGGGGATGAAACTTGGGGTCTCCCGCTTGCTCGACAAGCTGCGCCGATGAGCTGCACCCCAGCAACCTCTGTGAGCCTGTTTCCTCCCCGTGTTTCCAAGATCCGATGACTCCCCTAGAGGAGCTGGAGCTGCCCCACGTGGGGCAGTTGGCCTGGAGGCAGGACCATTACCTACGGAAGAGCTGCAGGTGAACCACTGAGGGCGCCACCTTCTCCACCACCTCGGCGATGAAGTTGTACTTGCCTCGGAGCCGCCCTACGCTTCTGGTTCCTGCGAAGAGACGTTCCCTCCTGGGGGCCAGGGGCGCTTCGTTCCCTGGCATGGAGGTGCCAGATCTCAAATTCCCGCCCTCTCCCCTCTCTCCCTCCCTCCTTGTCCTTCCTGGGACAGGTTGACTGCGGACCCCAGCGTGGCCCTATCTCGAAGGACCCGGACCGTCAGAGGGAAAAAGAAAATGTGTGGCAGCCGGTAAAATACATAAATACTCATATATACTCAATCTATAGTACATATTCATGCGGCAAGAACACTAGAAACAAAAGCTCCGGCCCCTGCAGCTCGTGGAGGGCTGACCGCGCCATTGAGAGCCATCGTCAGCTGCGCCCGGCTCACCTGCGTCCCCGCAGCCTCCCTTCTGCACCGGCACAGCCGGGAGCGCTCCCCGCAGGCGCGCGGCGCGGTTCTCCGCCCGGAGCGCGCACAGGCTGGGGTAGGTGCGCCCGTCGCTGCCGCACACCGCGCCCTCCGCGCAGCCGCAGGTGCCCAACCC
>NW_008330293.1:210956-250804 GCF_000622305.1 Nannospalax galili | reverse complement strand
CTCCGCATGGCGCGCTGGCTCGGCGTCCGGGTCCCGCCGCTCCTTCCCGGCCGCGTGCAGCCGAGCGGCCTCCAGCTTTAAGGGCGGGGCCCGCGGGGCCACCACCGGGGCCTCCGCCCACGCCGCGAGGGCGCTGCCCGGCCACTGTCCCCAGGGACCCAGCGTGCTCCGCTAAGGACCGGTCCCTCGGCTCGCCATCGCCGACCACCGCCCAGAGGTCCGCCCAAGAAAACACGCGACCAGGTTCATATCCACACGGTTTTATTACAAAACAAGCAACAAGACAGGTTTTGAAAATTACGATTTGCTGCATACCAACTAGGAGACACACAAAACAAGCTAAAGTTTCGGGGCACTCGGCGCCGGGACGCGCAGGCGCAAAGTGCGTGTGCCACCTTCCCGGGCAGAGCGACGCCACACCGTGTGCCAGACGTTCGCTCTATTCAAACTGCCCGGTGGGAGTGACTAATCGACTCACACAAAGAGAAATAATAAAGTTAAACAAAGTGCACATGGGAAAACCAATTTCCAAAATGCTGTCACGGCCACCAGACGACTAGTTGGTGAACACTGAAGGGAAGCTTATCAAGTCTCACTGTTCAACTACTGATATGCGATGTATTCAGTCATTTTGGGCCTTACAAGAGCACGTTTGTATTCTGAAAGGAGGCAAAACCAGCTACTGCCTCCAATAAGTGAAGAAGCTGGACTTTAAATCTCTCCAGGAGCTCAGCACTCTACTTGGAAGGACAGGTGTGACTGAACTGCCAGGGCCTAAGGTTACTCTCCAGGGTATTGACTTCTATCTCCTCACAGAAAGAGAAAGATGGACTATTTCCTGACTTTGAATAAGCAAGTCCATCAAAGCTCTCAAGGGCAGGGGAGGGTGAGCCCTTTGGCTATAGAGAAAACTACCCCAAATCCTATCACACACAGAGGGTCAAGACTACCTCAGAAGCCTCAAAGAAGAGGCCAACCCAGAGAAAGCCTTTATTCCACAGAGAAAACAGTACCTTTTGTAATTCAGAAAACCCTTCTCAGGGATGCCCCAGCCTAGGCACTTAACCTACAAGGCACCACCAGTCTTATTTTCTCCATGGGGTTCCATTTTACACATTGAAGACTAAATGTGTCAGTCATTCATGCACCATCTTTGGCTCATGATAAAAGGATGTGATAGACACAGCCGGGTGGTGCACACCTTTAGTCCCAGCTAAACCAAGAGGATCTCTCAGATTGAGGCCAAGCCTGGTCTACAGAGCAAATTCCAAGCCAGCTGGGGTTACAGGGAGACTATGTCTCAAAACACAAATAATGTGACAGAATGTAGTGGCAGCTGCTTGTAATCCCAACACTCGGGAGACAGGCAGGAGGATTACCAGTTCAAGGCCAGCCTGGGCTACACAGCAAGATACAAACAAAAAGGCCAGAATAAAATTGGCCAGAACGTAGGAAATATGAATAGAAAGGGAACACTGAAATAAAATCTGAAAAATCTGAACGCTGCTAGACCTCATGAAAGATAATTTATTCCTCAAACACTGAAACTATATTAACAGTGTTCTAATTTGAAATTCCCAAGTATTTGCCAGTTAGAGTCAATGAAAGAAAATCTTTGCTTTCCCTTTATCACCATAAAGTGGATTATGTTTAATCCAGCACATTCTCAAAACCGAACCTACTGAATAAGAAACCTATCAACTTACTATAGCAACCAGTCAACTCAGTTTATAAGACAGCTGGACACATCTCGCAGTTTGAACACCAGAAGATGACAACATTTCCATGAGTCAGGGAACATTTAAAACCTGTTCAGGGGTTCCTAATTTATTTTTATTAGTTCCCCATCTCACTTTGAGCAATTCTGTTGACTAAAGAATTTTCATGAGAAAAATCTGAAGTTGAAACCAGAGACAAAGGCTTTAAGAATTTGGATTTGTTGAGCCAGCACTCCAGAGGCAGATCTCTGTGAGCTGGAGGCCAGACCACATAGTGAGTTCCAGGTTAGCCATGGCTACATAGAGGGGGAAAAAATTAAAAAAAAAAAGAATTTGGACTGGCTTCTTAAAGTCATATTATTTGAAACAGGGTTGTAACCTGTGTCACTTGTAAATTAATAATTCCCAAGCCAAAAAGTTCCAAGTACTAAAGTACACAAGAGTTTTCATTTTTTAAGGGGACAGAAAGATGGGGGTGGGAGAGAGGCAGAGACAGATAGAGGCAGACAGACAGAGAAAGGCCCAGTGAACTTCAGTTTTTAGACCAGGACCACAGGCCAAGCTGAAGAGGAGGACAGCTCCAAGGCAGTGTGGCCAGGAGTCCTTGATTTCACAGGGGCATTTGCAATGTCCCCCAGAAAGAACACACTTCATCTCTGGCCACCACAGAGCATCACAGGTCTGTTGGCTTGTGTATTAGCTACAGACACAAAGAGTGGTGGTTCATGTAAATAAAAATGCCTCCTAGTCCCTTCTGATAGCCACAGATTTCTAATTAAAAATATAATTAACTGATCTGCTGCTAAAAGTTACTGCAAGCAGTAAGCCACATCCTCTCTCCTTTTAGGAAGCTGATTTTGGTGGTAGTTCACAGAAGCCATACAGATGAAAAGCCAGGAAGGGCACTGGAAATAGTATCTTGCCCAATGGAAGAAACTACATCCTAAAATTGGGTGAGAAACTCAATCTTCTGGGCTCTTCTGAAACCTAGGAAATCCCTAGCCAACAGCTTTGAGTCTCTGATTCAATTTCTTTATACCCAATTTTCATTCTATCTTTAAAAAATCATCTTTGTATCTTCCCACTGATAAGCACATAGCATCGTATCTGACTTGGGGTTTGAGTTACAAGAACACGCACATGGCTCCATTCAAACACCAACACAAAGGATAAAAAGCAAATCAGCCAGGGTGCAGATGCACTGCCCTTAACAATTAGACAAACAAAACAGCTGTAAGATTGGATTTGCCAAAACAGAGCCTTTCTTCAGGCTAGAAAACATGGACCAAAGAAGCTTAGTGGGGATAAACTATCACCCATCTCTTCTCAGCCCCTGCCTCTCAGAGACTCTCTCTCTATCTCTCTCTCTCTCTCTCTCTCTCTCTCACACACACACACACACACACATACATGAATCATTGTACACACACCATCCCCACACACTCAAATAACGTGGTTTCGAGGGAAATGTCTGACTGGTCTCCACTGTCCTAACATTTAACTTTGATAACCCCATCCTCAGAGCCTGACACAAAAACTGAACTAGTGGATCTGTCACTGACATCTACAGCATTTGGGGTCCCAAAGAATCAAAAGGCCAGAGTAATTCCCACAAGTGGCTATGGCTGTGGCAGCTGAATTATCCTTCATGAGTCATAAGAGATCCTGTCTCTTCCCCTAGGGGCGCTCCTGGGGGAGCTACCTTGGTAGACATTGTGAGGTTCAACGTCCACCTCCCCTAGATTCTAACACTACCTCTCAGAATGGATCCTGGAACCTAGGTCTCCTGTACCCTGATGCCTTTCAGTTGGGTTGACAACCAACGGCCTGTACCCCAGACTTCAGCCAGTAAATAGGGGGCAAATGAAACCGGCTCTGGGTCTGAGAGTGTGTATGCAGACTGAAAACAAAACCAAGAAAAGAAAAACACAAGGAAATTATACAGCGGCTTAAAACTAATTCTTCACCAGAAGACCCTGGGAGCATTCAAGGGACAGTGGAGCACACCTGTGGGTCTAACCTATCGACTTTCTCAAATTACATACACTGCATCAATAATACCAAAATCCAAAGCCAGCTGGATGGGCCATACCCACTGTGAGTGCCATTGGCCTCTGTCCACCAAGGCTGAGACTCTGAGGCATGGTCCCTTCCTCCTGCCTGCCATGACACTGTCCATCACACATCAGAGGTCCGGATGTTTTCATCATCAAGGTTGAACACAAATGGCTTCTCCTTGGGGTGTTGGGGCTCCGATCTGTGCCGCACACGGGAACTCGCCAGCACCCCTGTGGCATTGCCCCCCCCAGGCATGAACAAAGAGTCCTGTGGAGCCTCCTCTGCTGGAAGCAGCTTTTCCCCCGCCTGGGGGACAGGTGTCCAGGGCTGCCAGGAGGAGGCCACAGAAGGGGCCTTGCACAGGGCTTTCTTTTCTTCCACTGGTGGCTGCCTCCTGGACAAGACAGAGTTAGGCCCACTTGCAAGGCTGGAGCTTCCAGGTCGAGTCAAAGAAATGGATCTAGAAAAGGATGCTTCCTAAAAACAAGAAGAAAAACACAAGGGTCTTTCCTCGAAGTGTTTACCCTGGAGTCCCTAGAGGAGTACACCCCGTATCACCACCTCCCACTCCAGGGACACTCAGCTACCAAAATGAAGAAGGTGCAAAGAGGCACTGCATCTGCAGCTCCAGCTCCTCAGGAGACTTAAGTCAGGAGTTCAGGGCTAGCCTGGGCAATGCAGCAAGACCCCCCCCATTTCAAAAATAACTGTACACAAGTAAATAAAAATAAACACCCAGCAGCATTCACGGCACATCTGCCTAGGACTGAGACTTGGAGGGTACACCAGAAACTTCGTATCTCTGTCCAACCTAACCTCATGTCTTCCAGAAAACCAGAAAGAGGAAAAAAAAAAAATTGTACCCAAGTTAATAAAAGGAGAAAAACAAGTGAGCCAGCCGGGCCGCCTGCCTACATAACCAAATGAAACACACCCATTCAAGTTGACACAGGCACTGAGAGGAAGTGACTTACTCTGGGGTGGCACTTGAGGGCCTGGACAGCTGCCCCAATCTCCTTAATCCAGCTGTGCATGTCTTCAGGGCTGTCTGCCTGCAAAACATCCACAGCACTTACACAAATTTTTGGCATGTGACTTCAGCTCCTAAGTCTCTGGCTCAACTCTGAGTTCATAAAATCACACCATTCGAGTTGGGAGGGACCTTGGAAACCATCTAGTCCAGAGACTTGCAGACATCTGAGACATTTTCCCCTGCAATATCTCACTTGACACCCAGTAAGTAAAACTGCTCAAATAGGAGTTGGCCTGAAGAGGGAGAGGAGTTGGGCAGGGAGGGCCTAGTGCCCTGTCCGCTGCTGAAGGTCATCGGCCCCTCTGAAGAACAGCAGAGACTCCCTAGTTTCCTAGATTTACCCAAAAGGAACATGAGGCACCAAAGGCCAAATCTCGAGGTTTATGTCTGGTCTAGATTCCAGCTTCCTATTCCCCACAGAGTCATCCCTCCACTAACCATCTGACCAGAAGACTCCAACTTTAAATTCCATTAAAGCAACTCCCTCCACAAACCCTCCAAGGTGTATATGACTGTGTGTCTTGTCAACAGAAACGGCTTGGGCCTTTCTCAAAGCACAAGCTACGTGGAGCTATCCTGAAAATTCACCCAGTCTCAGAATTAGAGCTAAGCCCAAGAACTTGGAAGGCAGTGCTGAGTGAAGTACTTCCCCTAAAACCAACCTCTTCGCCCCAGAAGGGGGCAGCAGCTGCTCTATTTAAAAAAGAAGGCGTGGTCCTGCAGGCGTTTTGGAGTGCCTCCCAGCTGAAGGAAGGAGCTCAAAGATGGTTTACAGGGGACCCTAAGCAGGGTTACACAGGGTGGCAGTGGCAGTCACAAAGTTGAGAACAGCACTGAGTCCCTCTGTCTCCAGCACCAAAACTCAGTGCTTGTGTGTGTGTGCGCCTGTGCAGACAAGTGTGCAACACCACACTCCGCCCCGAAGTCCTCCTAGACGCCCTCTTCCTGTTCAGGACCACTTTGTCTCTGTGGGGCTTTTGTTTGTTGTTTTCTGTCAAACTTGCATTGCTCTCCCTCCTGCCGTCCCCAAGCATAGCACAGCCTCCTTGCTTAGCTGCCTGCAGCTCACACCAAGAGGCACCAGGTCAGGAGTGTGTCAAAGGCCTGCAGGGCCTGCACTTTTACTTATTCTCCACTTGATTCCACTTATCTGACAATCTGAAAGTTTCCCAAGGAAAAGATACATCCATCCCCCGTCCAAAAGGATAACCAGGGTTAGGTCTCCAAACTTTTACCAAGACCAGAGGTGGCCTGTTCCCTAGGGAGACCTATGAGGAAGATTAAATGAGTTGTTAGGTAAAGCTGTTTGAACAGGACCGGGTTACATGGGGGTCTGCCGGGCCCTGGGGGCAAAAAAAAAAAAAAAAAAATTTTAAAAAAAAAAAAAAAAAAAAAAAAAAAAAAAGACCATTTTTACCATTATATAGTAGGAGGGAAGCAAATTAAACCTTAACTTTTACCATCATGGATTTATTCGCCGTCCTCTTCCTGCACTGCCTTTCATCATATAAACTTAGCCTGAAGGGTCACAGGCTGGGCTGGAGCTCAGCGGCAGAGCATTTGCCTAGCAAGTGGCTTTTGCACTCAGTCCCAAAACAAAGAGTATCTCAAAGCACCAAGTTGTCAGGATCAAATGGGGAAACATTTGTAGGGAAAAGTTTACTATGAATTTGAAAGAAGCAGATATTACAATTGATCACACACGAAAAGAAAGAGTATTATTTTATAGAACCTATTAGTTCTGACCACTGTTTTAAAATTTTATTTAAAAGCTATTTTTAGGGGGCTGGAGAGATGGTCCAGTGGGTAAGAGCACTTGTTGTACAAGCAAGAGAGCCTGAGTCTGAGTCCACGGAACCCATGTGAATGTAGAGCATGGCTGCACACGCCTGTAACCCCGTCCTGGGGGCAGACAGGCCAGTCCTGGGGCACACTGACCCGCCAGCCTAGCAGAAATGATAAGCTCCAGGTTCAATGAGCGGCCCTTCTCAAAAATAAGGTGGGGAGCAACACAGAAAGGCACAGCGGCCTCCTCCGGCCTCTGCGAGCACGACTGACTGACAGAGGGACCGTTACTTCGACTTTATCTCAAAAAGGAACAAAATGAGCAAGAGATGCCAAGGAAACGTTTCGTTTACCAATAATCAATTTTGAGCTTCAGAGAAAAACAGAACTTCGGAAAACTCATCTCTAACTCCATGAGCTCAACACCTTTCCATATTTAATGACTCAACTAATGATATTAGTGGTGATATAATGAGTGTGACATTTTAAATATCCCACAATGAAATGTGTCAACATTTCAAGGCTCTGCACAGCTTGAGGAAAGTAGTACTTTCAGAACAACGAATAAAAACTCTGGGTGAAGAGTATCTATCCAGATGGCGACTGGTGGATCTTAGCAGAAGCATATGAAAATTTATTGATAAGGCCTGAGACTCCACCTTGCACCAAAACGTTAAGAAATCACCACTTCTCAAGTTCTGGTAAGAAACAGAGAAGAATACTGTCAATCACCTAAAGAGGATGTCAAAATAGTGCTTTTTTCCGAATACGTATTTGTGCAAGGCCAGATTTTCAAGTTCTTCAATGAAAGTAACACACGGCTACAGACAGAATTCCAAAGTGGCTGCAGGAATTCTACGGCCTTCTTCTAAGTCACTGAAGAGATTGCAGAAATAAAAAATAACACTACTCTGCTAGTTTTGGAAGTATATTTATTTTCATAAGCTATTTTGTTAGCATATCAAGAGTTTATAGCTGCTGCCTCTAGATGAATAAATAAATATGTTTAATGATTTTTTTCACCTCTTTTTTTTTTTTTTGAGTCAGGTGCTGCACAGATCTGACCATCGTTCTCTGCTTCCTGGTTGTGACTGAAATTTGCTGTCCCTTCCCTGTAGGCTGGGCCCCAGCCCTCTGGAAGCACAAGCCAAAATAAAGCTTTCTTTCTTAAGCTGCTTTTAGCCATGGTATTTTATCACAGCAACAGGAAAGTACCCAACCCGCTAACCCTGTCTTCCCTCACACCTGCTTGCCTTGGGGTGATGGGTGTCATCAGCCAATAAGAAGTTCAGTCAAACTTCTAGGCTAATCCTTGTCTCTCCCTTCACACAACTAACCCTCAAGTCCTCATGTCCTGGTCAACCTCTTCGGTATCTCTCAAATGGTCCACTTTCCCTCATCCATCTAAATTCAACCTTCCTTTATCCATCACCTAAATCCTCATCACAGCCTCCAACCTGGCCTCTCTAGTCCAGCCCTGCCCTTTTCCCATCTGTCCCCCACAGTGACCAAGGCCAGCTGTCTCCGGGGTCATTAGGGTTGGAGTTGAGTTTTTCATCTCCATTTTATAAATATGGAAAAGAAAACTCTGAAAATTAAGTAAGTTGCCAAATACAGACAAATCTCTTACAGGCAAATCTGAGCAAGCTGTTGCTCTCGCTGAACCTCTGACTCTAGGGACCAAGTACACACACATTTGTTAACAAGGCAGCCAGGGTGATGTGGCTCTCTGGCCCTCGATGCACAGACTCCCTCATTGCTCTCCACTCCCTCCTCCCAGGCTCTTGCCATGGTGCTCTTGACTGGCGCTCTCTTCCCTTGACCCTTCTAGGCACCATCTCCTTCCAGACAATTTCCCCACCTCCCTTTCTCAAGGGGACCATGGCAGATGGTCCCACTCTAATGATTCCAGTGATCACTGTTTTTCTGGGGCTTTGCTTTGGTTTTGTTTTGTTGTTTTTTATCCCATAGTCCCCTTTGGGGAGCTTGTTTCATGCTGGTAAATGTATTGGATCCTTCCTTTCTGTATCTCATGCAGGAATCTCCTAACTTCCTAGATCTTAGTTCAATCTGTACATGCTAAGGGTTAGTCTCCGTGCAGCTCTGGGTCATTCCTCCACCTGCACAGTATCACACAGCACAATGCAGGGCAGCCCTGGCAAACTTCCCCATGCCTCCCTACTCCACTCCCTCCCCACCCCAGCATGTGCTTGCTATTAACTACCAATTACTGAGCTAAAACTTTGTCTTAGCTTCAAGATCAGTTCTGTCTAAGTCAGTGTTCCCGGCCCAGACCATGCCAGACCCCCACCGTACTCCATAAATATCAAGATCAGTTCCATCTAAGTCGGTGTTCCCAGCCCAGACCCTGACTGTACTCCCTAAATATCTACTGCTTAACTAGAAACTGGTACAAATACAGCTCCTTCCTTGTACCCGAGTGGCAAAGGCACTGGATGGCTAAATAACTAGAAGGGCACAGAGACCCTCTCCACAGTCCCACCTGCTCCTAAGTGTCCCCTCTGCCAGCTCTTCTTAGCATGCTTGTCCCAGTGAGTGTGGTCTGAAGATGCCCAAGTCTGCCAGCATGCCTGCTAGACTCAAGTGGGAAAACAATGCAGACACAAGACCTGTTGCCCAAGAATCGAGAGAGAGCTCTCATCCCTTTGTGGAAGGGAGGGCATTCAGTGGGGAAAAGAGAAGAAAAGGAGGTAGGAAGCCTCAAAAATTCCACTTGGTAGGGCTGCATCTAAGCCAGCATCTCCACACCACATTTAGGGCTAGGAATCCTGCAACAGCACCATACTGGGGATCAGTGTTCTTGGGCTCCTGGAGAGCCCGGGCTGAGAACTTAGCCTGGATGTTTAGGTCCTGCTTGGAAACCTGCCTGGTTAACTGTGTGAGTTCATAACAGGTTGTGGGCCCCAGAACAGGCACAAGGGGAGCTATCCCTGTGCAGCTGGCTCTGCACCTGAGCCCACACAAGCCTCTGTGCTTCTGTCTTTCTGCACACAGTGATGTCCATACACAGGCAGGAATTATAAATACCCTCCAGAGAGAAGTGAAATCACCCCACAGTTCTCCTTTCTCTGCTTGGATGGAGCCCAGCAGCTGGGTGCAACTGCTACGGGCACATGTTCTCCAGCACAGCAGCTTGACCTGCTTGAGTTATTCTATGGTGGGGAAGCTTCTAGTAGGCATCCTACTTAGGATGAACTGGGAGACTGACTGACTGGAGTTTCTAAATTTACCATTGAGAAACTTCAAACAAAAGACAAGAGAAAATATTGGTCTCGGGATGAGCATATTACCTGTATGTAGAATGTCCTGGAGCTGGTTATGATTTCAAACAGGTTGTCCCTCATTAAGAGATCACTAGGCAGAGAAAAAGGAAAAATGTTACCAGGCATTGTGAGTGTTCCTCCAGTCTTCAAATTATTGAGTGAGGCAACTCAAGACTCTCTCCATTCCACAGCTAAGGAAACCCAGTCTGAGAATTTCAGTGATATCTCTGTCCAAGGTGTGAAAGCTCAAACCCAGGTTGGATTACAGAGTCCACATCACCTGCTTCTTCTAAGGGAGCTAGCGCTCTATCCCTAAACCCGGCTTCCCCAGGCAGCACCTCCCTCCACAGCTCTGAGCTCTTGGCCTCAGGGCACTGGCACAGAAACTACAGGGGAACAAAGATAAGTGAGTGACTCTAAGATCTGCTTCTGGGGAAACTCCAACGGCCAGTAAATGTTTTTAAAGTGTTCAACAAGCTTAACCATCAGGGAAATGCAAATTAAAAATACTTTGAGGGTTAGAGAGATGGCTCAGTGGTTAAGAATTCTTGCAGAAGATCCAGGTTTGAATCCCAACACCCACAGAGCAGCTAGCAATCATCCATAACTTCAGTTCCGGGGACTCAGACACCCTCTTCTGGTCTGTGGGCATTGCATGACAGGTGTACTTACATACATGCAGACATAACACTCATACAGATTTTTTTTTAAAGTACTTTGAGATCCATCTCATCCTAGTCAGAATAACCCACACTAAGAAGGCAACACATGCCGGCAAAGATGTGGGAAAAGGAGCCCAGGGTTGCTAGTGGTAGGAGCATAAACTAATGCAGCCACTATGGAAATCAGTCTGGAAGTTCCTCAGTAAACTACAAATAAAACTGCCACATGATCCATTTCTACTGGTTCTGGGCATACCCAAAGGACCGTGTATCTGGCCACCAAGATATTTACATGCCCATGTTTTTTCCTGTACTATTCAAAATAGCAAGAAGCTAGAATTGGCCTCAATGTTCTCCAACAGATGGAGAGATAGGAAAATGGTACATAGACATGATGGAATTTTATTTGATTGTAAAGAAAAATAAAGTCATGAAACTTGCAGAAAAATAGATGGAACTGGAAATAATTATTGTATTAAGCAAAGTAGCCCAGACTTAGAAAGACTAAACCCATGTGTCTTCTGTCACACGCAGATCCTAGACTTTAATTTAAACACACATACACACCCACACACACACACACACACACACACACACACACACGCACGCACGCACGCACGCAGGCATGCACGCACGCACGAGGAGGGTAATCAGTCATGAAACTAGAAAGGGGACCAATTCAAACACACATACACACACACACACACACACACACACACACACACACGCACGCACGCACGCAGGCATGCACGCACGCACGAGGAGGGTAATCAGTCATGAAACTAGAAAGGGGACCAGGAAGCCAGGCAAGATGGCTCAGTGGCTGAAGGTTCTTGTCACAGGCCACCAAGACCAACAACCTGAGTTGGATCCCCAGGACCCCCAAGATAGAAAGATGCATTTCCTACAAGCTGTCTTCTTACATCCACAGCACAATTTTAAGAATAGTTTGCTTTCACTGAGAAAAAAGATCTGCTTCTGGGGTCTGAGTGTAGCCCATGGTGGACCGCTCAGCACCAAAACCAAACAGACAAGCTTCACACTGGGTGTGGACTCTTTCAAGGGAGAGGACAAGAAGCCACTGATCTGGAGACAAATCTGAATCTGAAACCATGATTAGTGCCTGTTGTGTGCGTCCAGTCACTGTAGGAACGGTAGGAGGGACTCCTAACTGCTACCAGGAAGAGCACCCAGGAGACAAGGCTAGCAATCAGATGCTGGCAAGACTGTACTCCATGCCAACAGACTTGTTCCAAGGAAGGGCTGATCACAGGCAGGAAAGTCTTCCTGAAGACAGACGCCGCATGGCCAGTGGCTCACACTGCAGGCAGACAAGGGACTAGTGGGGCACAGATCTGGCACAAACTCCACAAAGGTATTTGGGTCACGTTATAGATGCCAGTCTTTGCAGCCCTATGTGTAGAGTGGGAATGAGAAGACCTTTGCTGCTGGTCCATGAAAGGCAGCAGAGGGCGCCCAGCATAACGTACAGCGCTGGACGCATATTCCACCAAATGCTGGTGCTGCTTTCCAGTTTCTTAATGGCTCTACTCTGGTTAAACGTTCTAGTTTTTCTTTTCATGAGTGTTTTATTTGCATATTATATGTGTACAACGTGCATATAATGCCTGTGGAGGCCAGAAGAGGGCACTGGATCCCTGGAACAGGAGTTAAGGACCAGCAACCATTTGAGTGCTGGGAATTGAACCCGGATCCTCTGCAAGAGCAGCCAGTGCTGGGCCATCTCTCCAGCGCTGGCTAAATGTTTAATCTAAATGATTCTTGCATATGCAGTGCAATCCGATGGTCCACCACTGAGGAGGTGAAACAAAGCAGGTAGGAAGTCCCTCCCCTTTCACATCCACTGCCCAGGCAGCATGCTGCCTTGCTATGCAATTCCACTAAACAGCAGTCATTGATGACCAGAGGTCCTGAGGTCTGATAGTCCAGAGAGGCCAACACCATTAACACAGGCGAAGCCACCAAGCCACTTCCTTCCCTGTGGGTTCCAACTCCCTGACTTAAGTTCAGTGTGACTCTGACAGAGTTAGACTTAGGATAAAATTAAACCCTGCCCTGGCTCTCCAAGTTTCCCAGGATACCCAGGTGGCCTCCAATCTGCACAGTTCCTCTAGGTCAGAAACAATTAAGGATCTCCAATGACCCAGTCATGTCGAGTTCTGCCCCCTGCCTCCCTCTGGAGCCTCACTTGGGGATTATCTATCTATAGCTACTTTTATGAATTCCAAGTTGTCACCGGGAGCCTCTCCAGTCTTCTGTACCCTGAAACTGCATTAGCAAGACTCAGTACAGCATTTCCTTCCTGCTTCCTTGGGTCACACAGCATGTTGTGTTCATGTAGAGCTGTCCCATGCCTTCACAGGAGAGCAGGATTCCTGATGCTGAGTGCTCCCTTGAGGATTTACACGGGCTCCACATGCACGGTCTACAGGGACAAAGGACACAGTCTAGACAGACTTCACAGATAGCTGAAAAGATGTCCTTGAGGTCTGTAAGGTTCAGTTCCAGGAGCATCTATACTTGGGGCTGGGTACAGGATGTTCCCTTGCCTGTCCTGAACTCATCCTATTACCAGGGCACCTAAAACGTCACTGTTTCCTAGTGGAAAGAGAAACGTATTAAAAATACATGCTCTGCCAGCCAAACAGGTAGCAGTGTTGGGATGCCGTGAATCCCCCTGTGTTAAAATGACATCAAGGACAAAAGGAGAAAAGGCCTGGGAAGCTCAGGCAAGAGGCATTGGCACACACAGGGGCGTGACAGGAAGTGACCCCAGTGACCTAAAGTGACCTCAGTGTCCCCCATCTGAGCCTGTCCTCCCAGAGACAAAGTGTCTAATTTCAACAGCTGAGAAGCACCTGAGCTCCACTCTCTCCTTCCTTAGCATATAATTCCCTTTCCTCCATCAGAAGTTACTGTATAGGCTCATCTCTTTTGGATCCAGAGTAGGGAAATGGGAAGAGGGCAGCTTGCCCAGTATGATCCCAACTGTGCATCAGCGTGAACACAGTGAGTCTCCACAGAGGTTACTGCCTCCAATCGTGCATCAGTGTGAACACAGTGAGTCTCCACAGAGGTTACCGCCTCCTTGCTCTAGAAGGAAGACTCTTAAAAGGGGTCTCGGAAAGGCAGTGAGTGAGAAGAGGAGGACAGGGGCTCTGAGCAGAGAATGAGACAATTACCCAGACTTGACCAGGCACTCATGTGTCTTGAGAACATCCTTGAGAAGTATGGTACGCAGAGGTTCTCTGTCCTGGTGGGAAGAATGGAGCAATGGGTGAGTGAGGCTATTCATACTACCCAATGATCCCGGACCAGCTCACCAATGCCCCTTTCTTACAGAGTCTTGGCTAAAACCAACCTAGTCTCAAAATAACCATTAAAGGGAAAGAAATCTAAACAGCAGCTGTCTGTGGCCCTGACCTCACAGCAGCTCACTGCACCGAGGGTGCAAGCAGGTAAAGGCATTTTAATATTATCCTGAGGAGGCACACAGGATGGACAGATATGAGACAAAGAGGTGCCTCTGAAGTCTATGTGGGCCCATTGCCACTCATGCACACACGGCCTTGTAGGTGTCATGCGCCGTCAGTTTCTGTGACTTCTCAGGGGTCCCCAACTGCTCCCCACCTGCTCACACTTGAAGTAGCAGATGGTAAAGTCATCAAGGACAAAGAAGCGCCGCTTCCAGCTCTTGCGCTGAAATGAAAAATGAAGAGCTGAGTGTTAAGGGCAGGTCTCCAGCCAGTGCCAGAGGCAGAATTGTGATGCCAAACTAAGACCCAGCAGCATGAAAGCCAGGCTTCTAGGATCAGCAGGGACAAAGACACCCTTACACCAAGGGCAAGCTCCCTGACGTGTGGCTGAGTCCCGCCGGTGGCCAGCATGAAGTACTCCAGCTCTTCTCTCATTCTCCTCTCTCCTCTACTACATCTATGCCCACAGGTTCCGGGGAGCCACCAGAACCCAGGCTGGCCCCTGTGCTGGCACTCACCACGTTCCCTTGCTTCACACAGTAGCCGCTCTTAATGAGGGGAGGCCCGGTGGAAGCACGGCAGCCTGATGTGGGGATGTAGCTCTGAGACCTTCGCAGGATGGCATGGGACCCTGGCTCGCTCCCTTCGTGCCCGTCCCCACCATTCTACAAGGAAACAGTGTTGAGGTTAACACCTTGCCTGCTCCTCTGCAGCCACCAGCCCTCCCACCAGATCTCTGGCCCCTTCAATATTATGTCATTCAAAGAAATAAGCATTGGCTTTACTGCTGGTTGGGCACTCTACTGAGTGCTTTCACAAAGCAAGACAGGCACTGGGAAGACCCGGAGGGGAGGACAGACAACACACAGCAGAGCTGGGAAGGCCCAGAGCGGGGAGGACAGACAACACACAGCAGAGCTGGGAAGACCAGGATGGGGGGACAGACAACACACAGCAGAGCTGGGAAGACCAGGAGTGGGAGACAGACAGCACACAGCAGAGCTGGGAAGACCAGAAGGGGGGAGGACAGACAACACACAGCAGAGCTCGGAAGACGAGGAGGACAGACAGCACACAGCAGAGCTGGGAAGACCAGGAGAGGGGGACAGACAACACACAGCAGAGCTGGGAAGACCAGGAGGGGGACAGACAACACACAGCAGAGCTGGGAAGACCAGGAGGGGGACAGACAACACACAGCAGAGCAGCACACGATGGGAAGAGAGACTGCAGGCTTAGGTGTGGTCTCATTACCTGTCTCAGCCCCACTTTCTGAGTTTTAAAGGCGCCCACTGCCTGGGTCTTGAGCACACAGAGCTTCAAGGTGCCGTGGCTCAGTGGCTGTACTCCCACGCCCACACCCGCCCAGATCACCCCTCTCCGCTAGCACCCCTGGCCCATGACTTGTCCTTGGGCACAGTGGATACGTCTGTACCCTCACTACCTCCAGTGGCCCCAGCCGGCCCAGCACCTGGCTGATGGGTGTGTGTACCACTACCCCTCCAACGATCTCAGTTTTGTAGGCCACCTGTGGCTTCTTCTCAAAGGCAGGAGGAGCTGCTAGGCTTTTGAGAACTTCGGTGGTCAGGGGTAGAGTCCCAGCCTTAGGCACCTAGGAAGAATGGCCAAACGGTCAACAGAGGAGAGAAAAAGAGGTTTAGAAGAGAGGAGAGCCTTGAGCTTTCGGGCAGAAAGAAAAGCTAATTACCAGACTATGGTAAGAAGACTCTCCTCCCCTCCCCAGCTCTTCCACAGTTCTCCATAGCCAAATATGAGGAACTCAGCCTGGCACCTTTCTCTCTCGCTCTCGCTCTTTCTCTATCTCTCTCTCGCTCTCACTTTCATTCTCGCTCTCTCTCTCAGCAAACTTACTTATACTATGAGCTAACCCTGGCTAGAAAGCAAAGAGCAAACATCAAACAAAACAGACATGAGTCAAGCCCCCCCACTGATATGCTAGTTAAAACTGACCAAAAATTGTGCAAGGACTCAGAATATTTATAGATAGTCTTGAGAGCCACAGAGAAGTAAGGGGGCAGCAGGGAGCCTATGGGAAACAGCATGGTCAGGGGAGGCCTCCAAAAGACAAGCTAAAGTTGCAGCGTTGGGGGCAAAAAGGAACCAGGAATGTAGAGATGGTACGAAGCCCACTAGGCCAGTGGGACAGGAAAATATGCATGCAAGAAGTCTGGGGGTGTGCTTGGTGCTGGCAGATTGCTGGTCTCCCTTGTGTAAGGTCTGGAGTTCCCTCACTAGCACCTGAGAGAAAGCACACGAATGCTTACGACACAGGTTGAGCCAGCTGAATGTACAAACCCTGCCTGCCCTTGGGTGGGGCAATAAGACAGAGACACTAAAAGCATGACACAGAATTACCACTGGGCTACATGTATAAAGCACATAAATAGTAGTGAATTTTATGTTCAGATTTGGGTTCCATCCCCAAGTTTTCTCAATGCTCACAAATATTTCAAATATTACAAAATCTGAAAAATCCTGAACTCTGAAACGCTTCTGGTCTCCAGCATTCAGATAAGGCAAGTCTGTGTATGGGACGGAATAAGGGGTGCGTGAGCAATGGAGCCAGAGCTCCTGTGATACAGCTCTTGGTCTCTCACCAACCACCAGATGCCCTGCAGCAGACCCCTGGATCTATGTAGATCTGCACCATCCACATCAGTTTTCTACCCACCACTGTGGCAAACCTGAGACTATCTGCTTAGCAAGGGGAAAGTTCATTCTGGTTATGGTTCCAGAGACTTCAGTCCATGGCTATTTGATACAGTACATGGTGACACAGTACATCATGGCAAAGGGAGCCTGTTCACCTGATGGCATCCAGGAAGCAGAGAGAGACAGGGAGGGGCCAGGACCAGTTCTGCCATCCTTCCACTAGGCTCTACTGCTTCAAGGCTTCACCACTTCCCAACAGCACCTTGGCTGGGACCAAGCCTTCATTCAATACACAGGCCTCTGGGGGACATTCAAGACCCAAACTATCACATTATCTCATATGTGAAATAGAAAGGGGTAAAATATTTACATCATAAGAGTTGTGGTTGTCAGGTGATAGCACACATACATGTAAACTCTCTAGAAATACAAATAAGGATATGCATTATGAAATCTTTTTAATTAACATTCACAAATGGTACTGCTGTCTTCATGCAGAGCCCTCTGTGAATGGCCGTCTTTATCCCTCTTTGACAGCTGCAGCACTACAGCTAAACAAATCATCACACAGTGTTTACAGTCAGCAGAAACCTGTGCCTGAAGTCTCACCCTGGTGGCCCAGACAGACGCCGCCCAAACTGCTTTCTCTGTCCTATGCAGTGTGTTTTTTCTTTCTCTTTTTTTTTTTGATTTATTTACTTTTATTTTATGTGCATGAGTGTTATGCTTGCATGTATGTAAGTGCACCCCTGTCTTGCAGTTCCTGTGGAGGTCAGAAGAGGGTGTTTGATCCTTGGAACTAGAGTTACATATGGTTGTGAGCTACCATGTGGGTGCTGGGATTCGAACCCCATTCTTCTGCAAGAAAGTGCTCTTAACCACTGAGTTAACTCTGGTTCCATGCAGTGTATTTTTCAATGAACATTTAAAATATCACATAAAAATCCAGATTTTCAGCTAAGCAGCTGTCCCCTTTGTTAGGTAGAAAATGCATCCTTCAGTTTGCCACATTCTCTCCATATCCTCATTTTGTCATCACATCTTATCTGCCTAAAGCCACAATCACACCTGAACAGGAACTAGGCTTCCCTGCCAGTTCACAGGACACAACAGTCGGCACGCATCTCCCAGGAAAGGATCTACAGCTCTCACGAGAAAAGCGAAAGTCTTCCTCCACTTCTTCTACAGTCTGTGGAGTCAGAGTGACCTCGAGGTCCAGACCCTCAAGTGAGGACACCCATAATCACATCACCCAAGTCTACGGCAGACTAGCCTGCGCTATGTAGCAAGATCCTGTTTTTAAAAAACTCTCTGCCAAGGACAGAGAACAACTTCACTACTGGGTGCCCATCCCTATGTGTGACGGGTGAAGACTCCTGTGCTTCCCTAAGTTCTAAGCTCCCCAGAAGGAAGGTAAAGCCTGCTCACTCACTCTGAGGGGGAGAGAGAGGGAGAGGGAGAGAGAGAGGAAGAGAGAGAGAGAGAGAGAGAACCGGTGTGTGTGTGTGTGTGTGTGTACAAGAGAGGAAGAGGGAGGGAGGGAACACTGGTGTGTGTCTGTGTGCATTAGAGAGGGAGAGAAAGAGAGAGAGAAACTGGTGTGTGTCCATGTCCTGCTCACTCTGTGTGTGTGTGTGTGTGAGAGAGAGAGAGAGAGAGAGAGAGAGAGAGAGAGAGAGAGAGAGAACTGGGGTGTGTGTATGTATATGTGTGAGAGAGAGAGCACACTAGTGTGTGTGTCCGTGTCCTGCTCACTCGCTCTGTGTGTGTGTGTGTGTGAGAGAGAGAGAGAGAGAGAGAGAGAGAACTGGTATGTGTGTCTGTGTGTATCCATGTCCTGCTCACTCACTCTGTGTGTGAGAGAGAGAGACAGAGACAGAGAGGGAGAGCACACTGGTGTGTGTATCCGTGTCCTGCTCACTCTGTGTTTGTGTGTGAGAGAGAGACAGAGAGAGAGAAAGAGAGAGAGAGAGAGAGGGAACTGGTGTGTGTCCATGTCCTGCTCATTCACTGTGTGTGTGTGAGAGAGAGACAGAGAGAGAGACAGAGAGAGAGAGTGTGCACTGGGGTGTGTGTATGTATATGTGAGAGAGGGAGAGCACACTGATGTGTCCATGTCCTCCTCACTCACTTTGTGTGTGTGTGTGTGTGTGTGTGTGTGTGTACAAAACCACCACCTCTCCAAATCAAGCCAGAAATTTACCCCTTCTCCCTCCCTTCTGGTGGCCTGAGATACAGCAGTCCCCATGTCTTGGGCTCCACCCAGTGCCAGGTAGAGTGCTTAGCTCTTTGCTACATCCTCTTAGTGAGGACAACTGATGTTCTCCATTTTATACGTGAGGTAAACTTAGCTCATTTAGTTGAGTACTTTGCTCCTAGGATGCCTAGCTGCCCTTTCTGTCACCACCTACACAAGCCACCCTTTTTAATGTTCTGGGAGTTTCTGAGGTAGCACCCTATACACAGAGCATAGAGGCAGCACACAAGGTGTGAGGCAGCAAGCCCTCCCTCCACCCACCTTGCCTCCCCGTCTCTTTTCAGTGGTTTACCAAGGTTTATTAGAATAAGAAACTAACGCGTAGATGGCTCATAGCCTCCATGTGGGTGGCGGGAATCGAACCCAGGTCCTCTGCAAGAGCAGTCAGTGCTCTCAACCACTGAGCCCTCTCTCCAGCCCCTGGCTCTGCTTCTTGACAGTCTCCCATACCATCCACATGTCCCCACCATGATGTCCTGCCTCAACACAGGCCGAAAGCATCAGGGACCAGGCCGCATGAACTAAGACAGAAACCATGGGCCACAATTAAGCCTTCCATCTTCCAAGCGGATTATTTCAGTGTGTTGTCACAGTGGTGGAGAGCTGCAATTCCCCTTCCTCCTTCTTACCCTTCTCCTTTCCTTTGTTATATTTCTAAGGAAGAGGAAATCAGTTCCTCATCAGCCAAGCCCAAGAAAATGAGCATACTCAGCACAGTCCTTGAACATGGTCCTTTAAAGTTAGCAAAGCTTTACAATAGAGGACTTCCAGATTAGACAAAGAAGAGCACCCTCTAAGCCAGGAGGGGCTCTAACTTCCTCTCACATGCTCTCCCCAACTCTCCTTCTCATGGGCAGCAATCTGTTCTCCAGTCGTACCACACCCTGAATCAGCATCCCAAAGTTACCAGAAATGACTGGCGAGCCCTCCCAGGAAGCACAAAGGGGACACTCCATAAACTTCCCCTTGAACTTGATCCAAACTCAAACTCTCTGGCTAACTTGTGGTTGTCAGCCAAAGGACAAGAGGAGGTCAGAGAGAAACAGGTCTGCACCGGCCTTCGAGGTGACCCCACCCCACTGGGGCCATAAGCTGGGATGGGGCACTCTGACTACAGAAAGAACACAAAGTATACGTACAGTGATCTTGCTGGCTTGGTTCAGGGCTTCAACCCAATCCTTCAGATCTTTCTGGTCATTGGCTTGAAGAAAATATCTCTGAGACAGGGCATTGATAACTGTAAAAGTCACAGGGAGAGAGAGAGAAGCACTGGGTCAGAATTCACACAGCACCAGAGTCCAGGAAGCTGAAGGCCTGAGGTAACATGAAGCCCACCAGCAGATCAGAAGTTCCCCATGACATTAAGTCACTTGCACACTTCAGAAGCCGCAGATCACAGCCCCTCATACTTTCTCCGGATGGCCACCAGAGAGACACTAAACATTAACGGCAGCCTTGATGTGCTGTTCTGTGGTGGCAAGATTGCTCAAAGCAGTCTACAGTCCTGTCACGCTTAGTTTGGGGCCTGGTGCTTGTTTTCACCAGCACATCTGATCTGGGAGTCTCAGTTGTGCCTGGGAAATGGGGTAGAGCTTGCCTGGGATCAGGTCTGTGACCTTGGCCTCATTTTCAACCTGTTCTTCCATCTGAGCATTCCATTAGTCATTCACTCAATTCTGCGTTGTTCATTACTATTCACATTTAGATCGGTTGACTACAAAACCTAAGAGTTATTTCTGAGGTTAGCAATGACATTTAGAAGAAACAGGAAAAAGAGCCAGTCTGAAGGGTGGGTACGGGGCTGCTTCATCCCTCTAGCACAAGCCTGAACTCAGGAAGAGACATCCGTGAGGAGACAAAGAATTCTTGGGTCCATTCATTTGTATGACAAACTCTTATCCAGGACCCGCTACTTGCCGGCCATTCTGTATGCCTAGGACATAGCGACAAAGCAGGAAGTGGCTCAGCCTTCCTGAGGCTGACATTCAGAACCACCCTGCAATCAGAAACTCCTCTCGGCATGTGTACAGTGCTGGGAACACAGTGGAGGCCCGTTACCAACCCAGTGACTGCATCAGATTTACCAACATGAGAGTGACTTGAAGAGTGGATAGAGCGGCTCTGCTTCTGCGCCCCCAACACACACTGCAGCTCACTATCAGCCCTGAGACCCTTAATAGAAACTTCTTCCTTCCTTCCTTCCTTTTAATGCTTTCCTGGCCCTGTCTCCCCGTCTCCTGGCCCTGTCTCCCCGTCTTCTGAGCATATCATTATTCAGCTCTAAAGTGCAGACTTCAGAAACTCCTACTAGATGTTTTTACCCACCACCATTATAGGCTCAAGAAAACTGAAATATACCTAGGATTGTTAGCACATGCCTGTAATCCCGCACTTGGGAGGCTGAGGCAGGAGAAGCAGAAGTTCCAGGACAGCCTGAGCTATAGATTGAGATTCTGTCTAAAACAAAAACAAAAGGAGAGAAGAAAAAGAAAAGAAAGAAAGGAGAAAGGAAGAGGGGGGCAAGGACAGGAAAGAGCAGGCGGCAGGAGCAGGCGGCAGACGGCAGACCGCAGACAGGCTGAAATGCTACTGGTCGCTCTATACCTGCCCTCATGTTATTAACAGTTTTTGCAGAAACACCAGGAAAGTGGCCTTACTTGGCACCCAAACATCAGTGTGACTGAAGCCAGTCATGCACACAGGGAACAGTGCGTATGAAACCACAGGGCAGTCTTCATGCAAAAGACGTTGCCACAAAACTGAAGAAAGCCTACCTTGGCTCAGTACTTACCGAAACAGAATGGAGTTCTGGGTTTCTGCTTTGGGTTAGCTATGCTCACCTACATCAAATAAAGACAAGAGACACAAATGTGTTTCTACCAGCAAAGAAAAACATTTACTTTGAAATATTTCATATGCAAAAAGAATATATCCAGCATATGTATATTTTGAAGCCCAGTAACTGAAAGCCTTGCCCCATTACCTTAAGCGATTAGCATTATCAAACTCTCAGTGTCCCTCCCTGACAGACTCTCTACCACCCATAGATAATATCTTGACAGCTGTGTTAATTTTTGTCTTTGCAAAAAACACTTTAAAAAGCCACTGTGTCCTGACAAGATTCTCTTTGTCCCACAACTTCCACCAACCTGGAGAGGGGCTGATGGGATGAGCGAGCCCACCTGGGTATAACCAAGGGCAGGGCCTACGGAAGTAGAAATGCTGTGGTGGTTCCTGCTTCCACATTTCAGTTAGCTTTCACCATCTTACTCCTTACATGGGCATTGCTGAATGTCTGCACAGGAGCCCGCATCACAGGCTTGTGTTCCATTACAGCCTAAAAAGACTCTGGGATCATGCTGCATCCTGGTTCAGCATTGCTGGGGTGTGCCTTTCATGAGATCTGTGGTCCTTATCCTTCCCTGCACACTATTCTTAGTCCCCTTTCTGGCCAAAGTATTTTTTTTCTTGAGACAAGGCATCACTGTGTAGCCTGAGAACTCACTGTGTAGACCAGGCTGACCTTGAATGCACAGATATCCCCCTGCCTTTGCCTCCTGAACACTGGAATCAAGGTGTTTGCCACCACGCTGGAACATTTGTCTCCCTGTTCCCATCTCAGGGTTCTACAAGTGGGTATTAGAAGGTAGGACCTAAAGAAAAGTCTTAATTTGAAACATGTCTTTTTGTGGCTCATAGTTGCTAAGGTCTAACAATGACTGACCCATCTGTCTCTCTAGGCTCTTGACCCTAATGTCTTCTCAGGGCCATGTCCTGATTCATTAGCCAAAATTAATATTGCCCCAAATACACAAATAAGAACTGAGGTGGCTCCTAGGAAACACTGAAGACAAGCAGCAAAAGCCGGCTTTGGAATCAGCCTCAAACCACAGGAGTCCCAGCTGCATGGCCTCCATTACATATTCCATCAAGTAAGAGATGTAAACCATCCTCCTACGGAGTGAACATAAGACTTCAATATAACAGTGCAGACAAGGGACCTGGCCTCCATGCCATATAAAATCTGCTCATCAAGGGGGACTACTATGCCAGGCAGGCCAGCACACATCCATAATCCTAGCACTTGGGAGGCCGAGACAAAAGGATCTCAACTTTAAGGCCATCCTAGACAAAGAAAGAAAATTCCGGCCAGTCCGAGATACATAGGTAGACCTTGTCTCAAACACACATACAGAGAGAGAGGGAGAGGGAGAGGGAGGGAGAGAGAGAGGGAGAGAGAGAGAGAGAGAATATAGGACCTTTAAAAATGACTGGCTTCCAACATACAAAATACACATGACATATCCAACATAATAAATATTTAATTAAATGTCTACATAGTTCTGGAAGTGTAAGGATGAAGGGCTGCATCTGCTGCTGACTTCCTACTAGCAGAGTCCCAAGGCAGCACAGGGGTCAGCAGGGGGGGGCCAGAGAGTATGCAGTGTACACCCAAACTACTGTATGCATGAAGGAACTCTGAGATGAAGGGAGCCCATGCAGACTAAGAAAGCTCTGAAAGGCATGAAGGGACCCCGCAATATGACTTCAGACAGACTACCCAAAGTTAGCCATGTCTGCACACCTCACAGGTAGCACTCGTCGGCAGTCCTGGTCCCATACACCTTACATTCCTGGAGTTTGGCCCAAGACAGCGGACACCTTCCACTGTGATGTGCTGATCTGTACCGTCTGATTCTGCATGGATTCCAAATGATCATACTCACTGCTCTTATTAACCAATATATGCTAGCACTACCCATGGGATTATCACGGGAACCAAAGCTTCCAAAGACTGTGTGTGGCCGTTTACTCATTTGTTTTTCTCTATTTATGCATGTTCCAGTCAGGTGTGCATGCGAGCACACCACACACGTGTTTACAGTGTGCATGGAGCCCAGTGGCTTACTTAACATGGAAGTGTTATCAGGCAAAGTAATTCATTGCCAAACTAATGGGATCAATCTTACTTCTGTCCTGATTGGCTATGGGGCCGGGACTGAGCTCCACCAAAGAGTATCTTCATCAGTGAAGCCACAGCAGGAAGTTAGTCATCTTCTCACCATCACAGAGCAGCAAGAGAAGGGAATGAAATTTGTATGCCTGTCACTGTGCCTCACAGTGAAGGGACACAGTTCCTACCGCAGAGCTCTGGCCTTGGCCTCTCTTCCTAACACCCTGCCCTCTCCCCACCCACAGCCTGTGGGTGATGTGCCCAGCTGCAGCAGCCATCTTCAAACATGGGGAAAGAACAGAGGACCCACAGGAAGCAGTGTGGCCACAGGTAGGTGAGGACACCCGACTGTCTGACTCAAGCGAGGGCACCAGGCACAAACATCCTCACACTGCAGGGTGGCCACAGCTGAGTCACTGACCCAAAGCGGCTGACTGGCAGGTCCTGTGAGCATATCAACAGTGAGAGAAGGTTAGGATATGAAAAAGAGAGTGGGCATGGGTCCCCCATGGAGTGACGCAAAAGAACCACTCCGCAGCTCAATAGTCTCAGGAACTTGCACTTATCAGATCCACACAGACCACAGAGGCAGTGGGTAAGTCATCAGCAGCAGGACACTGTGAAGACCAACCCCCCCCCCCCACCCCACCCCTGTCTGCCTTGGCGGGAAGTGGAGCTGAGGCCTCTCTGGCAGAAGGAGCAGGAGACCAACAAACCCTGAGAGTGCTCCATCCTAGGCCCCATCCTAGGGGAACTTGCCACTCAAGAGGCACCCAGCCCTTGAGTAATCAGTAACTGACAGAGTGATCTGATCAAAGGCTTTCAAGTAGGTACATAAGTAAGCACTGAACTCTCAAAAGGATCCATGCCCCCACCCCCGAAGAAACAGTTCATAACAGATGTTTTAGTAAGGTCTTCCTGACAGGTAACAGAGACCAAACCCTCATGAAATGGGTCATGGCTGGAATGGAAGAAGGGCCATCAGGCAAAGGGTACCGAAGGCCAGCTTCAGTTTCCAGTTTGACCATTGGTTCTGCTGTCACAATGGCCTGGGGACAGAGCAGGCCTTTTCACCTCGGGTTTGCCTCTCTGAGGGACCCTGTGCCAGTCCCATCTTCCCCATCTGCCTCCCAGAGATTCCTATGAAAAGCACCCTTAAACCTAGAGGCAAAGCAAGCCATGCCATCTGACACGGAACAAAAACCAAGGAGGAAACCTGGGACCCAGCGCTAGTACCTGCCTCTGTGTTCTGGGAAAAGCCTGTGTCCTGGCACTGGGTCAACAGGAGCTGATCTCTCAGCAATACATAACCTGACCCACTGACAGTTAATGGGTTTGCAAAATGCCAGCATGGGGTGCCTGTCTGGTAGGGCAAAATGTCAGGTCATCCTTTCTAAGTGAGGCAGCCAACGAGGCAGGACACTAGAAGCCTCATCTGGCTGCATTTCTAAATCATGATTCAGCCCATTTTATTCACTCCTCCCTCACCAAAAAGTCTCCAAAGCCTCACATGGGAGAGCGTTTCAATTTTCACTTTTACAGGGTTCTCTGCCCACCTCTCTTGATTCTCTTTCTGGAGAAATGAACTAATGAGTCCACGGCAGCAGAGGACCAGAGAGGGAAGTAGGCCCCTCTGGGCTGGGCCAGACTGCGCTAAGGAGGCAGCCACAGCTCTTACCACCAGGCACGCACCAAGTGTGCAGCTGTGCTAGGAAGCTGGGCGTTAACCACTCCTCCCCTGAGCCATTATCTCCTCTCTGAACACTCAGCCACTGCCCAGCACCTACCGCCTCTGCACATGCATCTGCCTGGCTCTGCCGGCTGGCAGCCCTGCCCCCTCACTCCTCCACGGCCCCCTCTCTGGACCCCTCTTCTCAAGCAGCTTTGATGGGGATTTTCACACGTCTCACTACATCTGTTACTAGATGCAGCTGGTCAGTGGCTACTCCGCTCAGGCCCCTGCCCCTGGGTCCTCAAGGCCCTGAGGGTAGAGAGGCCAAGCAGCAGCAGCCCCCACCCCAGCCCCTCGGAAGGCCTGAGGGGAGGGGCTTCTGCAGCCTGGAGCTGGCTGGGGGCCACCTGGCTCTCCTTTGCAAAAGAGTTTCTTTCTGCAAAGAGGCTCTAAATCCCTGGGCCTTTTTATCACGACTACATCAAAGGTCAGCAACATCAAGGGTCACCGACTGTGCCTGCCCCAGAGGAGCTGCCAAAAGCAGCTGAATTCAGCAGTTACATGTGGGCATCATTGGCCAGCCCCTCCCCAGGACTCAGGAGGAGAACAGGGGGTGCTCATGCCCCTCTGTACAAGCTGGACGGGGGCATGGCCTGTCAGTTGACTGCAATGCTCCCTAGCAGATACCCAACCACTAAATGTGGTCCTGAAATATCTCAGGGCCCGCTGGGATGCTCTCAGCCCTCCCTCGACGAGCATCCGGTCAGGAAAACTGGCAAAATCCCAGTGGGGGTCCTAGTCCTTTCAGAACTGCTGCAGGCTAACCACACACTTTGAGGGGCTCATTTCTTTGTGTTCTCTTTGTTCAGTTACAAAAAAAAAGGTTACATTCTCCAACCTCTGACTCAGTCAGGAATATATTTTGGATCTGAAACATATTCAAAAGGCCATGCAAAAGCTAGAACTTTTAAGAAGTGGGACCCAGTGAGAGTGATTAGGGGGTACCCTCAGAAGAGATCATGGGTCCCCACTCTCCCTGTAACTTGCCTCCTGAGCCCCGAGTTAAGAAGTTGTACACTGCTCTTGCCATGATATGTTCCTCACATGGGCCCAGCAATGAGTAGACCTCGAAAACTGGGAGGTCTCTTTACATCTCATCTCAAATATTCATTATAGGTCCGGAAATATGAGTAGCTGAAGTAGCCAAAGAGGGCCACCCTCCAGGAACCTGTCACCCACCACCACTCCTACTAGACAGTGGCAAATCTTCCACGGGCAATGCCTGGGAAACGGGAACATCATAATTACCTTGAAGCTCCCACAGGCTCACAGACTCCCTTCACCTTTAGATATTAAACCTATTTTGAGAATATGGTTTCCCAGAGCACCAGGCTAACAGTACCTTCGAGATGTAAGTCAGCTGCAAAGATCCAACAGCTCCTGCCCCAACCGCCAGGTTCTGAAAGACAGAATTGTTTACTTTAAGAGGATGCTATGTGAGGCCATGAAAACAGCAGTGAGAGACAGAAGACCCATATTCTAGTTCAGTCTGTCACTGAACGAGTCTTAATTCACCTCCTTACCTGGTGACAATTTCTGGATAATAATCCCAGGTGGCAATAATTCAGATTTTTCTGGCAGAAAACAGTAACATTAATAATATCCATCACCTTCTTAGGGTGAGTTATTCTAGAACAGTTGGTTAGAAGTGTATGCCACCATTTGACGGTGAAGTCTCTTAACCACTAAATCTCTGTTTCCACCTCTGTAAAACAGGACAGTTCGAACTTCCCTTATCCAAACCAAAATGCTTGAGATTTCAATTTCTTTTTCCTTTTATTTTGAAGGGAGGGTGTTGTTTTTGACACAGGGCACCTAGCCCAGGCTAGCCTCCAACTCCGCATGTATAGAGGAGTGCCTAGACCCTCCTGCTTCTACCTGCGTGCTGGGATTACAGGTATGTGTCACCAGAGCTGGGCAGATTTTTTTTTTTTTTTTTTCGTTTTGAGACAGGGTCTCCCTGTAGCCCCAGCTGGCCTGGAAGTCACTATGTAGACCAGGCTGGCCTTGAACTCACAGCGCTCCGCCTACTTTACGTATAAAATGAGAAGTCTGAGGACTGGAACCAAAGTCTAAACAGGGATTTTCCTTTCTGCTTCATACACACAGTATACAGATTTCTTAAGGGTAATTTTGTATAATGATTTAAGGTCCCTTATGTTCTGACTGCAACCCACCAGATGAAAATAGGAGTAGAATTTGCCATTGTTGCTATCATGTCATTCAGTAAGTTTCAGATTTTCAATTTTCAGATCAGGGCCCCACTTGCAGTACTCCCCACTTCAGACAGCAGTGAGGTTGAGCCAGCTCAGGGAAAAGCACAGGGAGCATCCCTGGCACACGGGAGGCACACTTTCACACCCCGGTGTTGATCCCCGAGTCTCTGGCCTTGTTCCCTGGCTGCTCAGGCCTTTCGGCATGCCCTCTCTGGGTTGGGACATGTCTGCCTGTGCACCACTGTGGCAGCAAGCTGTCACCATTAGACTTTTAGGTCCATTAATTGCAGTGGACACTGAGTCACTTTGGGTGAGACCTCAGGACTGCCAGGGCTGTTTGCCTCAGTGTTCTCCACTTCCCCGGGGGGGGGGGGGGCAGGAAGGGGAGGCAAACAACTTTTCAGACATTTGTCATATTGCCCTTGCTTCTTGGGATGGAGAGGAGGGTATGTATCCCTCCCAGAAGCAGAATGTAGATGGAGTATGCACAAGATCCCCTCCTCCTCTCTGAGGTCAGCCCCCTCCCCTCACTGCACATCCTTCTGAGTGGGAGGAGACTGAGGAGGTGGGAGAGCAGAGGCCACAGTCTGAGGAATGAGGTCCTTGAAATCTGATCTGCCCCTGGCATTGCGTGTGGCTTAGTCACCCCATCCACTTCACTCATAATTCAAGATGGGGCTCCAGAGGTTTCTGAGCTGTGGTTTGGGGTGAGGAGAGTAACTACACAAGAGTAGCCCTGGGTCCTGGCATCTGCATCATGTAATTAGCCCTATGATGTGCTCTCCCTATGAGTTTTCATGTAAACATGTCTCATGTGTCTCAGCCACCCTCTGACATAGCTTATTACTTCCATTTTATAAGAAGAAACTTGTCTCCAGTCATAGTGCTGATATTGGAGTTAGATGCAGTAGCTCAAGCTTTTGAAATCACCCTGTGTTGCTCCCAAGCCAAGGGACCCAAAAGCCTTTGGCTCTGTGTGTTCCTGGAGCCTTGTCCACAATAAGGCCATGCAGACACAGGCTTCTGGCATCCAGCAGAGCTTGACTTTGCCCAGAGCGGTTCATGTCCTTTGGGGCTACATCTGTCACTCCTAATCTGGGGAGAACTATGGCTCCTTTCTGGACTTTGACTTGGTAATAACAAGGCCTGTCTTTAACACAATTGAGGTTTTGTTAAAATTAAAGTCATTTTAAAGTTAAAAATGCATAAATAAAATAAACACTAATTTGGGTATTTAAGAGTAGTATGCATGTACTCTTGCGGAGCTGGGGGATACAGAATGGGGCCTCACCTGTTGGAACAGTGCCCCACCACTGACCTCTACCCTAGCCCCTTGAAGGCATTTTTTGGACTCAGTGCTTCATTTGCCGAAGGGAGGAACGGCGGACAGAGTCTTGTCCACGTCCTTCACTGGGTGAGACTCAAGGGTTCTGAAAATCCTTAAATCATTGTGGTATCCTTATGCATTTTCTTGTAAATGGAAATTTCACATGTTGAATTTACTTCAACAATGTCAATTTAGGTAACGGGCTAGAAGGCTCTACTCAAGCCTCAAACCTTTCCAGGTAAATTCACTAAACGTCCCTGTCAATGATTCTCCTTTTGCTGCTCTGATGTAAGCCGAGGTAGTGGGGTTGCCTCTTTCCTTGAGGATAACAGTTTTAGAGCTGCAGGAAGACTCTCTGTCTGTAGAGGTGGTTCTCAGACAGATCCTGGACACCAGAACCCCTGGGGAACTCAACTGCAAAAGCTCCACCCTCTAAATCAAGCGACCACGATAAGCACTCCCAGTGATCCCTAAATGGACCCAAGTTTAAGAACAGCTGGTCAACAGGACAAGCGTATTGAGGACATGATAGCAAGATCAAAGCATCTCAAGGTGCTGATGTCTGTAGCCCAGAGCTTGAGAGGCAGAGGCAGAGGCAGGAGGACAAAGAGCTCCAAGCCAGGCTGAACACTGCATAGCAAGACGGTCCCCCAAAAGAGCAGTCCGACACTTGAGCATCTGAGAGGTGGCCTGCCGGCAGGGGAGGTTAATAAAAAAGTACTCTCTTTGTCTTTCCTATTGTTTGGCTCCTGGAGCTTGAACCCAGCTCCTTCATGCATGCCCAGGACATAATCTAACAGTGAACTAGAAGCAGAAAAGCCTTCCCCCCTTTTAAATGAGGAAGATACTTCTAAAAGGTGCTTTATAGTCAGGCATGGTGGTGCACACCTTTAATCCCAGCACTGGGGAGGCAAAGGCAGGCAGGTCTCTGTGAGATTGAGCTAGCCTGGTCTCCATAATGAGTTCCAGGCCAGCTGGGGCTATGGCACATGTACAGAAGTGTAGAGTGCAGCATGGCTATTCAACACAGGCGGACGATGCCTGACGGTCAGACCAGGTGACTGGTCTGCGCATCTTCAAAGCCAGTCCCCAGTTCTCGGTGAAAGAAGCATTCCAGATCTCTCTATGGGCTATTCTGAACACACAGCTAGCTCCCACGGTCACCTGGTATGCTGCAGAACCTCAGGGCTTTTCTTTTTTTGAAATGAGGTCTCACTGTGTTGCTCAGGCTTGTTGTGCGGTGATTAATTTTATTACTCTTATTTATCTGTTGTGTGTGTACGTGTGTGTCATGGTGCATGTGTGGAGGTCAGAGGACAGTTTGTCAGATTTGGTTCTCTCCTTTCACCACACAGGTGCCAGGGATGGAACTTAGGTTTTCAGGCTCGGTGGCACATGCTTTTACCCATTGTGCCATCTTGCCAGCTCTTATGGGGTGATTTGAAACCAACAATTACCATGGTTCCTTCCTGCAGCTTTAAGTGATCCGAGATAGAGCCCAAGCAGCTCTGTGTTCTCGGGGTTCCTCAAGCATCCACTGAGCTGCTGGGCTGGAGGCACCATGCTGGGGAAACTGGCTACCAGTGCTGACTAGGAGTCATGGGAGCTGGGGAAAGGAAAGGCCACATCTGGCTAGCAGCCCTCACAGCAGAACGGCAGGGCTGTAGTCTTCAGGGAGGAAGATGGGAAGGGGAGGCAGGGACAGGGACCCCCAGCACTGCCCAGCATGGCTGGCAGCCACCCTGCATGAGGTTCATCAGTCAATAGTGGCCTATACATTTCTTGGACTTCTGAATTTTCTGGAACAATACAGGACACAGGGCAGGCTTCTGTGAACTGACCAAGGACTTTAAGAAGACATTGCCAATACCTTGCACATTGCTCAAGAGCTCTTCTGCTAGCAAGAACCTCAAAAGATTGGGAAGTATGTGGTTTATTCTCTTTCATCACCAAGGAAGGAGCTGAGCTGTCCACAGAGACTGGTGTTTCTACAATAAGCATTTTGTAGAAACAGCAGCACTTCTTGTTGAAGTAGAAAATTTTACCCATGTGACCTGTACTTCTCCCATTTCTGACAACAGTAACAAAGAGCAGAGAGGTGACCAGAAGACCCAGTCACACATTCATAAACGAATAGGCTGTTTGCCCTGCATGATAGCCCTTCATCTCCCATGACTCTCCAGGATTCAACTCAGGAAGTGGCAGCCCAGGGAAGACCAAGCTGGTCACCTCAACTACAGTCTGGCCCAGAGCAGCATGGGAAATAAGGAAAGCAGACACACAGTAAGAGACTGCTGTGCCACATGCTGCTAGGCAGTTTCACCAGCTGTCACTTAACCCCCACGATCTCATCTCACAGATAAAGAAGCTGGCGATCTAGCAGGTGAGGCAGCTGGCCCAAGATCAGGCAAGTGGAAAGAGTGAGGCCAGTGTTCAAGCCCAGCTTTTCCGGAGGCCCAGATCCCTCGTGGGACGCTCCTTCGTGCTAGGCCACCTCCTCTGAGACATCGTCTAAGAGTTGGTTATCAATGAGAGGCAAATACAAGAGCAGGACTGACAGGGCCGCACTGAGCAGTCCTATATAGTTACCCAAGCTGGGCTGGGCATGGCAGGAACTAGTCCAACTGGCTCTGGGGTGCCAAGCTCCAAAAGACCAGGGGTTGAGAGGGTGGGAGGGAGAAGGCAGGGAAGACACTGGTACCTCCTTACCTGCTCTTACATCTCCTGGGGTGGGCAGCTGACAGCAGGGAGCCCAGTGAGCGTCAGCAGAGCTGCAGAGACGGGGAGGAGAAAGGAGGACACCAAGCGACATTCTCACTGCCAGTGCATGAGCCCACACGACTGCTCGTGAGCTACAACTGCAGCTTCCAAACCGAAGCCAAGACCATTCAGGCTTGCAGACAGGCACCCGTGCCAGGAGGCCAGAGAGCAGGCTGCCTGGATTCACACTGCACAGCCCTCCCTGATGTGAGAGAGCAGCCAAGGAATGGGAGCTAATCCCAGACATCAGCAACCCTGCCCAGCTTGACCTGCTGCTGTGGTGACCAGCACACCTCCACCCCGTAGATCCACTTCCGTTAACAAACGTGGGCACACGAGATGCCCATGGCTGTTTTCCCCACCTCTGGCTCCAAATATGCATTTTAACCTTGTTCTTCGTGCAGGTTATAAGTTGCTGTGCTGGTTCTATGGTCTCTAGTCTTGGCAGACACATGCTAGCGCCTGCTTAGAAAAGATGAGGCTCTTGTGTGTGACTGACCTCCACATGCCTTACATTCCTCCTCTAACTTGATCATGGGCCTGGAATCCACAGGTGCCTGGATACATGCAGGTCCTGAGGTTCAGTCACCTGAAAGGTTCTAAAGGTCTGTCATCCCTTTCTCCAAGCCAGCCTCCTCCACATTTGCCTCAAACTCAGTGCCATTTTCTCTTCCTTTTCTTATCAGCATCCCTCCTGACCTCCCCATCTCTGTCAGTGGCCCACATCCTCTCTCCAGTTAGCAAGGCATGAAACCATTTTTTATTGTGAATAATCAAATTTTAGGCACAAATTATCCCTGAAAAGAAATCTGTGATTTTTAAACAAACAAAATTACTATGATGCACACGGTTTAAAACTGAGTTGGAACAGCATGTCCATAGCCTACTGGTAGGTACAGCTACTTTTATCTGTATTATTTAAGTATTAGCAAAACGCAAGACAGGACTGCTTGAGTGTTTGTTCAGAATTTAAACATGGCATAAGCACATACTTTAAAAATCATGCCTCCGGGGGCTGGTGAGATGGTAAAGGCAGTTGCTGCTGAACTTGACAACCTGAGTTACATCCCTGGAACCACATGGTGGAAGAAGAGAATGGACTCCCACAGGTTGTCCTCTGACTGCCACACATGCATGTGCACATGTGCAGCTACATGCACACAATAAATAAACGTTTTAAAAAGCCATGCCTCTTAAGAAACAATACAAACTATGACTTCTACAGTATTCAAATTTAAAATTCACCTCATTGCAGTTTTTGGTTTATAAATATAAATTTGTAACAAGCTCAAGGGAACTCAGAATACCTGCCTTACATGCACAAAGCCTCGATTTAACCCCCCAGAACCACACAAAAACATAAGCTTTTATCAACTCAAGACATTAAGGAGCTCACAAGCATGTATTACAACAGTCAGCTATGCATAAGGCATTTAAAGAAAAATGTATTACATTTATTTACTGTATTGGGGGCACGTGGCACAGCGTGCGTGAAGTCAGAACAATTTTCAGAAACTGATTCTCTCCTTCCACCATGTGGGACCCCGGAGTTGAACTTAAGTTGTCAGACTCAATCGCAAGTTACCCGTTGAGCCATCTTGCCAACCTGCAACTTTGAATAACTCTAGCTCAGCTCTGCAGTCAGTCGCTAAGCCTGTCAGCCGCTTCCTTCATTTGGCCTGTGAGCCTGTCCACCTCAGTTCCCGCCACTCACCCCAGACACAGCAGGACTCCGTGACAGAATCCCACCTGTCCCCTCCAGCTGTCCCTGTCAGTTGTGTCCCTGCTATATGGGATGACATGTCTGGATGACATGTCAGTAGCAGTGACAGCTCACAAAGCACTTACACAGAAGTCACTTTAATCTCCACAGCAATTATGTGCAGAGATTGTTAATATCATTATTGCACATTACAGATGAGGACAGAAGGTTTAAAAGAAGACGTGTCCCTCATTAGAAGGTTAAGTATACTGCCCTGTGCTCCCCGTATAGCTAATGACAATGGGCTCTAAAGCAAAATCACACTTGCAGGACTCTCCCAAACACACAGGCCTGGCTGTGCCTTAACAGCACCATTTTAATAAGGAGAAAATGGTATCCCTTTGTGTACAGTTAGATATGGAGATGTATATTATAGCTATACCAAACAAATATTAAAGGATAAAGTCAATATAACCAAATACAATTTCTAAAAGGGGCTGGGAAGACGACCCTGTAAAATGCTTGTTGCATAAGTTTGGGGACCTGAGTTCAGATTCCCAGCACCCACATAAAAAACTGGGGGTGGTATATACTTATTATAATCTCAGCACTGGGAGGCAGAAACAGGAGGCAGCCAGGGGCCTGCTGGCCAGCCCAGCAAACCAGTGAACTCCAGCTTCAGTAAGAGACTCTGCCTCAAAACGTAAGGTGGAACGTGATAAAGGAAGGCACGGACATTGACCTCTGCCCCCACACCCCCTACAGAGTTCTAAGAAAACTGGGAACAACCTTAGCAGCCTTACAACAGTAAAATCTCTACTAAGTTTCACAGATTCTCTAATTACTTGGGGTTTAATACCAAGTAGTACTACACAATTGTTTCAAAGCCTTTCCTGGCTTTTACAAGCATTTAAAATTTAGAAGAATTTGTTTTATATATTTTTATCTATTTATCAGTTCTGGGATGGAACACAGGGCCTTATGCACACTAAGTGCACCCTCTACCAGCTTTTACTTTAAAAATTATAATAAGGCATGTATTGTTATGAAATTGAGAGCTGTTTAAAAAACAGGAACACTATACAGAGTAAATGGAATTCCATTTAGAGCATTTTACATTAACCTTTTAAAGTCCACATAATTTAACTCTAAAAAATTTATTTTAATCATCTTAACTTTAGAAGAATTCACATTTATCAAAGTACAGATTTGTTGTCTGGGGATTTTTTTCCCAAATGATTCTGCAATCTTAACAGACAAATCAGTACAGCAATTCTACCTCAGACCTTGCAACTACGTGTTGACATACATAGCCAGTATAGTAACTACGAAAAGCTCATTGTTTCTTTTAAATAACGCAAACAAAATTTAAGAAGATAAAATACCAAAGAAAGGACTTTTCCCAAACAATTGCTAAAGCTCTGAAAGCTTTGAGATGCTTGTCTGTTCAGGAGCCCTCTATGGACAGACACGAGGAGGCCAGGCCCACCTGCTGCCTGCCAAGGGGCTGTGGCTGTCAGGATACAGGAACTTGCCGTGTCTGCTTTCCTACACAAAACTCTGCGCCAGATGCGTGGACTGCCCATTTTAAAATGAGAGTTATTTACTAGTTCTTGGCATTTGCACAGTTGAAGCCAATGATGCAAAAGCCTTTTGAGTACTGATAGACTCCAACTAAACTTTACTAAGGGAGGTTTCTGATACAAAAGGCATTATTTTTAAAAGATAGTTTTCACGCAGCCTGTAAAGTAACAGTATTGTCCACTGTAAATTACACATTCACAGAAACTCCCCTCATGGTGTATTCTTTCCCCTAAAATGACCCTAATGTCCATCTTGCTGCAAATGCAAATACTGCTATTGCTCTTTGCCCCATGAAAGTAAAGACTTGCGTTCAGCTTTTTTTTTCTTTTTTTTTTTTAAGAGAGCTAAGTGGTTTTACAAGAGTCCCAGACTCACCAGGAGAGAGTCGATCTTTTGGAATGTCATGGTGATCCATAAGTCACATCATGGATTGGGGAAAGGAAGTGTACCTAAGTAATTATTTTGACCAAAAAAAGTACATTTTACTGAGTAAGTCTGACGAGAGCAACCAGCACATGTCCCATAGTTCTATGCTGTTTACCCCTGCTCAGGGCCACATGATTTAGCCTTGCAATCAGCCACATGGGCATTGGAGGTGCCGAACACAGCGCTGCTATCAGCTGAAACCTAGGTCATCACTCATGGGTCACCGCATAGTACAGCAGCTCCAATTAAGTCGTTTCATCTCTTCTACCATGATAGAGACCAACATTCAATTAAAGGTATGACAGCTGGGGCCGGAGAGATGCTCAGTGATTAAGAGCATCAGCTGCTCTTGCAGAGGACCTGGGTTCAGTTCCCAGCACCCACACGGCGGCTGACAATCATCCCTAACTCCAGTTCCAGGGGATCTGACACCTCTTCTACCCTCCTCCGGCACTGTACAACATGGGTGCACTTATATACATACATGTAGGCAAAACACTCTTACACATAAATACGCCCCCCCCAAAAAAATGTTTGACTGCTAAGGGCTGGGAGTGTAGCTCAGTGGTATGGTATTTTCCCAACATATGGAAAGCTTTGGGTTTGACCCCCTACACACACACACACACACACACACACACACACACACACACACACAACCTGCTAGTACTTCAGAGGTAGAGGCAGGAGAATTAGGAGTTTGAGGTTTTCCACAGGTACACAGACCACAATTTCAGGGATCCCTCACAAATTCAGACTAGGCTTGTCTCAAAATAAAGTAAAAACTGCTCAGTGGTAGAGCACTTGGCTGCCATGAGACCCTCGTCCAATCTCCAGCACTGCAGAAATGAAAGAACTGTTGTAAGGTACATGCAAGAAGCCTGGCTTTAGGGAAATTTGCTATAGTGCATTGTGCCTGTAGTCAACAATATGGTATTGTGCATTTAGAAATTTGCTAAAAGTGTGGGTCTCATGCTAAATAGTATCACTGCAATCACAAAAGAATTATTTGTTTGCTTAATGTCAGCATATTGACTTTTAAACACATTAGCCGAATCACTGGCTTAATCAATAATACTGAAATTTTCTACTAAGAGAGGTCCATTTCAGCAAATGGGTTTCATCCTCAGTTTAGTGCTACCAATACCTGAGCTAGAAAACCTTAATTCCTTACTTCACATTGATTCAAAACACTGCCATTCAAAGCTGTACCTAGCTCATGCTGTTTTCTGATCCCTCACACCCCACCCCACCCCCACATATCCCACTGGAAGATCTCCCACGTTCCCTCTAACCCACTTCAGGGCACTGGCCATGGGCTTCTGGAGGCCATTTTGGCTACATCTGCAGAGCCACAGACATTGACCCTGAGCACTACACATGTGAGCCCAGCTATCCCAGGACACCTCTGAAGGCTAACTTACCCTAGAGCCCCCAAATACCCAAACTAATCTGTCTTTCCTGACTTCCACCTGAGTGCACGACTTGTGGGGTTTCTTCCCTTCCCTGCCTGACTTCCCAGCTCCCCTAGGAGGTCCTGTGGTCCTGGGAGCATTTTCTTAACAAAGAACTCATAACTCTCTGTCTTGTCACCTATTTGTGATATGGTGGTGTCTTCTGGGGACCCTGGCTTCAAGCACCTTTTAGCCCTCTGTTGCCCCCCCATGACTGCTGTTCCCCCTCTCCTTCCTCTTCAACTCTGCCTAGGACAAAGGAGTACAACGATCAAATGAGACTTTGTACATGAAACACATCAAACCCCACCAATGCTCCACAAATCAGAATAATGCGTAGTAATGATCACGCTAATCTCAAGCATCCTTCAAAATCTGGCTCTAGTCAGGGGTGGTAGTACATGCCTATGATCCCCAAACCCTGGGGATAAAAGCAAGGGACTGTCAGTATAAATTCAACTTGGACTACACAGTAAGACCCTGTCTCAAAAAGATCTTAAGGCAATTAAAAAGAAAAAGATGAGAATCTAGTGGCACCTCCTCCATGAGAGATGGCCCACAACTCTCCCTACCCCAATTCTGTGAGATCACCCACCTCCCTATCCAGCTCTCCACTTGCAGTCAGTCCACTGTCTGTCCACTGTCTGTCTTGCTCACTGTGGGAGCCTCAGCACCTGGGCAGGTAGGTGTCTGACACATTGTACAAAGTTAGCAATTACATGTCAGGTGAGGTAAAATTTCAGAATAGAAAGGACTTGCCTAAGACACCAATCAGCTGAGTGGAGGAGCCAAGATTGCAGCCTTGATCGCGTCTCCCGAACCTGAGAACTTTCCATGTGAGACTCCACCTCCCAGTGCTCCATCTTCCCCCAAGCAGCAGAAAAGGAAAAGTACAGCTCTTTCTCCTCCAACCAAAACCCTGGCATCAGCAATGGATGGTGGGCTGTCTTGTCATTGTGACAAAGGCTATCACAGCTACCAGCACTGTGTGTCCTTTTCATTTCTCCAACCCGACCTGAAGCCTCCTAGAGGCAGAGACCTTGCTGAATTTACCTTCCATGCTGTCTACAGGACCATGCACAGATATCAGCAGGAAGAAGGGAGTGGACAGAGGTGGAGAAGAGGAACGATCCAGCTCCCCAGAGCTGCACGTCCCACCTGCACAGCACTGAACAATAGCCCCAAGGGCTCAGGACCAGTTGGAGGGTTTAATGAGATATGCAAAGCACTTCGCATAATGACTGGCATATGGTGAACCCTCAGAACTTCCAATCCCCAGTACCCACATAAACACTGGGCAGGCGTCGTGGCCACCTGTAATCCCAGTACTCAGTAAACAGAAACTGCGGTTAGCAACAACAGCAATGGCAAAGCACCGTCCTCAAAGTGGTCCTCCACAAGGACAGGCTGACATCCCCAGGGAAGCGCAGCCCGCAGTTTCCACTGAGTTGTGGTCCTGTCCCTAGTTCCAGGAAAGCAACATGAAGGCCTTGCCTTCTGACCACCCTTCACAAGCCTTCTTTAGTCTTCTATTCCTTCACTTGTGAAGCACACACTCTTCCAATCAGCTCGAGTACATGAGCTCTGCCCTCTTCAACTGTCCGGGCTCTCCTTCCTTTCTTAATCAGAAACCATGTTTACAGGCTTTCCTTCCACCCAAGCCACCTGAGAGGGCTGTCACTGCAGGGCACAGGACTCAACCTGTCAGGCGTACAGCCCTACCTCTGCCACTACCTTATTATTTAATGCTGGACAGACTTCTGGTTGGCATCACCTCCCTCACCTTCAGAGTGGGGGCAAGAACATCTACCCATCGGAGTCACAGCCAGAGTGAAACAAAAGTCCAATGAATTGCGCTTGGCATGGTAATAAATGCTCATGAAGGTCATTTTACACTTTACCAAAATGCCAGTTCTCAAATCTGGAGAGGTTGCTTGGCCATGAATATAACCAAGAGCTAACACAACTGATGAGGTAAGACGTGCCAAGCAGTCAGCGTCACGGCAGACCCTTCCTTTTTAGTCAAATGCCAAACCGGCTGAACCCTACTGCTTCCTGGGAACATGGAGATTCCCCAGACTTGGGCCACAAGTTCACCTTGGGGTGACTCAAACTGGGAAAAGTGCAGCCTGAGATTCTGAGGCAGGGGAGGGGAGGAGGCCTCCCCGGCAGGGCGGAAACAGCAGAGGCAGGAAGGCAGCCGGGCACAGCATCGCAGGTGAGCCCAAGTTCCAGACCCAAGTGACAATCAAGTCAGAAGGTGCAGTCACAATGAGGGAACTCCTAACAGTTGGCAATAGTCAAGATCCCAGATGGGGACAGCAAGGCTTTGGTGGCACTGGGTGTGAGCCGAGGACCGACTCTCAGCTAGGGACACAGCTCAGTGAGTCCAAGCACTTGCCATGCAAGTCTGAGGACTGAAGTCCAGATCCCAGCACCCACACAAATGCTGGGCAAGTGTCCTGGCCATCTGTAATCCCAGCACTCTGGAGGTGGAGACAGGATCTGCAAAGAAGGCTGGCAGGTTAATCTAGTCACTGAGTGGGCTCTGGACTTCACTGAGAGTCCCTGCTTGAGTATATAAGGTGGAGAGCAATCAAAAAGACAGGACATCAACCTCTGGCCTCTGTTCTCATGTGTCCACATACATGTGCCCATACACAGCTAAATCACATACACACATGCACAGCACACACATATGCACACAAAAAAGGAGGAAGGAAGAA